>NW_024609835.1:210452852-210979110 GCF_016920785.2 Ixodes scapularis | reverse complement strand
GGGCCACGCGAGAGTGTGTTTGTGTGTGTGTGGTGGGGGGGGGGGGGGGGGGCTTGGGGTGCAGCGGGCTACCGCCCCGGGTGCCGATGACCCTCGTGACGCCACTGGCAAGAGTTAGTGCGTGTACCGAAAAGCTAGCGACTGGAGAACTCATGAACTCGTACGGTGCTGTACTCGGCGGCCGCCGCCGTGCGTGCGCTATGCCGTACTCGTCGCTTGTATACCCAAAAGCTAGCGACTGGAAAACGAGCGAACTCGTTCAGTGACGTACTCGGTGGCTGTCACCGTGCGTGCGGTCTTCCGTACACGTCGCTGGGCCTAAATTGTCATGGGGCTCCGTGGATGGAGCGGCGTTGCTCTACGCCGCGTTGCCAGTGACGTACAGTCCTGGGGGCCCTTTCGCTTTCGCGCTGCGGGTCAGTCACAGACACGAAGCTTTCAGGCTCTCCGGCGCGGGCCGCGGCGCCCAAAGACGCGTGTGCTGGACTGTACACGTGTGTTTTTTTTGTTTTTTTTTTTGTTCTTTTTGTTGTTGTTTTTTTCGGGCGCGTAAAAGCCGAAGTCCATAGTCTACTCGTCGAACAGCGTTCACCCAAACCTTGTCCGATTTTTCGGTCGTTTGGAAACTTGTGAAAAAGCACCTCCGTGTTGCGCAGCGGGTTGTTTGAGCAGCCCACAGGGCTACAAGTTGGACTCGGCATTTTTGGAGGAACAGCTGGGCAGTATTGGGCGCAGCGAGTTGCTCGCTAAAACAAGTCTTGGAGTCCTCACAAGCAAATAAACAAAAGGCTATACCGAAGCTACACGGGCTACAGATAAAAGCAATGTCTAAACACGCCCATCACAAGCCGATGTAGGGGTGGTAGCGGCTCAAAGAAGCGCACTCGGCGCAACGCCCCGACCGGAGGAAAAAAAGAGAACGATACTGACGTCACGGCCCAATGTTGCTGTAGCGATGGGCAGCCCGCTGGCCGCCCGCTAAGGAGCAGCGGCTCGCGGCGGGTCGCATTTTTACTATCGGCATTAGTTGAGAATGGGCGTCCCACGGTCGTAATATTTTGGCTGGGGTCGTATTTTGTGTCACTACAGCGATACCAGTAATTTATTTCATATTGAGTTTTGGCCGGAGTTGCCCTTTAACGACCATAAAATGTGGAGTGCACGTCTAAACTGAACGGGATGTCAATTGATAACGGTATCGACCTAGGTCACCGTGGAACAATGGAGTCAACCGGGCCTGGCTTCGTTCCTCAAAGGTATGTTCGCGAAAGCATCTATATTCGAACGCAATAGACCATTTGCTAAAAACCCCAAGGGCCCCGGCCCGCACTCCAGGAATCATGGGAACGGTTCCTAGTGATCGGTAATTTTGACCACTTCCACGGTTTCACATTTTTGGGTGTAATTCGCAGTCGCCCTAAACAAGCGTCTCATAGAGCGCAAGGACCTGTCATATCCCTTTTAACGTCAATCTCTGCGTTTTCGATACTGTGCATATCCCCTTCAACCTGGCTCAGCTGCAGAAATCTCTTACTTCATTATCATTTTCTTACAGCTTCAAACACGCTGATATTAAGTTAGAAACTCTGAAAAGGCTATAAACCGCGCCGGTGATTCCGAGCTAAATCCTGGTTTTTGTTGTAAATTTTTGGCTTTTTCAGCAATTCCTTTTAAAAACACAATCACGAGAATGATAATATTGTAAAAGATTTCTGCACCTCAGGCCAGGTTGAAAGGTGGATTATACGTACAGTATAAAAAATGCTGATATTGACGAGAAATTTTAAAAGTGATCTGACAGGACCCTGGGCGCTATAAGGCGTTTGTTCAGGGTGATCAAGGTGTTGCTCAGACATTGCTGGGACGTCTGGCGCTCAACGTTCAAAGAACCTTAAAAAAAAAAACAAAAAAAAACGTAGTGCTGACGTCGAATACTGTCGATGACGTCAAGGTGTTGCTCAAGACACTGTTGGTACGTCTCGTACTCAACGTTCGAAGAACTTCCCGGAGAAAACGCAGACCTGACGTGTATTAATGCCAATGACGTCAATTTGTTGCTCAGGACGTTGTCGACGTTCAAATAAATTCCCGAAGAAAACGTCAAACAGACGTCGATTACTGCTGAAGCCGCCGAGGTGAAGCTTATGACGTCGTCACTACGCTGCGTGTTTGACGTTTTTGTAACCTCTAACGTGGACGTACCAATGCCGTCCATAAAAAGTTTGTCAAGGACTTCGACGTCGCTTAACGTCTAGGACCTTATTTTGACATCATTTCGACGTCTTGTATATATATATATATATATATATTTATATATACATAAAGTGGTCAAGGTTTAAAAACGCTTCAGTTCATATATAAGCTAAAGTAAGGAGCGCAGACACAGCAGCCGTGGGATGATAAAAATAAAAATATATAATTTAATGGCGAAAAAATGACAGAAGAAAAAGAATGAAGTGCCGAAATAAAAGTTTATTGTTTTACAAGAGTAATCAGGCTAGACACGAGAACGCTACATACGCTGAGAATTGACTTAAAATGACGGAATAAATTTAAGAGTTAAACACATGAGCTTCCAGAATAAATTGTTAAATAAAAAAGTAAAGTAAAGAATTAAAAATAAAAAATAAAAATAAGAAATGTGCTTGACGTGTACATATATATATATATATATATATATATATATATATATATATATATATATATATATGTATGTATATATATATATATATATATATATATTTATATATATATATATGATTTTTTGAGCCTCACAAATTTGTTTAAAAAAAAGCCATGAAATGTGCACTTATGTGGTTTGTGCAGGTGAGTTACACGGCCAGGGGTACATTATGTAGGTGGATAGTGTCTCCGATAAGTGAGCTACTTAGTCAAAAATCGTAGATTAACTTTCTAATTAGTGAAAATATGCATATTATTCTAATTCAAAACTTGGAGAGCGTCATCGAAAACACTTCAGTCAACTCTCTTTTAAAAGACTCGAAGCTCGTTGTAAACTCGGGGGCGCACCAAAGTTACTACTCGCGAAGCAGGCGGAAACCTGGCAGTGGGGAAACGTGATAATAATCTAATCATTCGCGTCTCGTCTCCTCGCCTTTCTAACACACCTGTGCACTAATCCGCGGGCACTAATAGAGGTCGCCCCGCTGAGCTGTATTGGGAAAAAAGTAAGAGAGTGCGGGTTTATGTTATGTTTCCCGCAAACGAAAAGAATACATGCCGAGCGGTCCGTACTTGAATTTGGTTAGAAGTTGAATTCACGTCTACAGTAACAATAAGTAAAACGAAAAAGAAAAAAGACGCTGCTGCTGAGTGGCACTCAGATTACTCTCGAGAGGTGGGGAGCGAAGGTTTATGTAAGGATCGAGGGAAAGATTGGGGACCCAAAAGAAGCCGAACCTTCGCACGTCGTCTAACTGATGCCTTTTCGGTCCCCTTCTGGCTCTTTTCTCGAATTCCGAAGCCACGGCGAAAAGCTGGTACTCATTCTCTCTCCGTGCTGTCTGAGCTTGATGAACTCAAAACTGCTCCTCCTTCCAGAAAGCCAGAAGTCTTCCTTGCTGCCATGGCTAATACATTATTCAGTTCAGATCGGAATGCGTGCGCCGACTATTCAAGGAGACGCAAGAGGAGAGTGTTTTACGGACGCCATTTTCGTCGAGTCTCGGAGCTTAACCTAAGTTTTCTTAAGGAAGTTCTACCGGCTGAAAGCGTCCAGCGAGTAAGCCCTGAAAATGTTGTGTGCAATAACTGCATCACAATGCTCTTTGGTGAGATTGAAGAGCATGAGCAAGGACCAGAAGAGTTGTCATTAAGCTCATCGTCACGATCCCTGAAAAAGCGGAGAGATCATTCATTGACGAGGAAGCAATGATCAAGGAGTGTCTAAAGCAATTGATTCGGTTGAAGTAAGTGTAGCACCAATTAAGCTCTCTTCTAGCGTAACCCCACGAAATCGTACCGGCTACGTTAAGCTAAAACAATCCGAGGTATCCGCGGACTTCCAAAAGAAAAGTAGTCGTAAACTAAGTGACGTGTACGGAGAACCTACGGGCAAAGACAAAGAAGATCCATGCTTCTCGTACTCCGACTGGGTCAGCAATTTACGAGCAGCCTGCCTCAAGATCGTGTCACAGCTAGAACGCTACCGCCTCTTACCTCTCTTTCGACCTAACCTCAAAAGCAAAAAATATCATGAAAGCAATTCCTGAAGTCACAAAGCATGCTTTGGATTAATCAAGAAAGCTGAAGAAAGATATGGTCGTCTGGCCGACGTCTGAACCATACAGAGGATATGGACTGAACGAAAGCGATGTTGCTTTGGCTTTGACTTACAACAGATGAAATGCGAAAGACTGCTGAAGACAAGGCCCTAACAAGAAGGATATCGTAAGGCTTTTATTGATGGTCAAAAGGTTTTCGTCACGAGGCGATTTATGGCGAGATCTATTAGGGAAACCTACAAAACATTCAAGGGGTCCCATCCCGAATAAAAAATGGGCGTAACAAAATTTTATTCTCTTCGACCAAAGGGGTTTAAAAAACGCCCTGTACATGAAGAGTGCGTGTGTGTGTATACTTCGCCAACTTTATATTCTCTCTGACAAATCTGTCAAATGCGGCGGGGCAGACCATGACCTTTGAAGATGTCCAAAAACATTTTCTTTGTGAAAATCCTTCCCAAAACTGCTTCTTGCTGGGATGTGAGGCCTGTTCGAACCGGAAGGACATATCCCTCGACATGCAAGGGATTAGCTCCGAAGATGAACTGGAGTTGGCATTGTGAGAAATCTTGTGGCGAGTTGGTGAAAAAACATTTGGAGACCACTGCTTTTCTTAACGAACTCCAAAGTGGACGAAGAAATGCATACCCCATTATCATATATGGCGCGCATAACACAGCAATATGGCTTGAAAAAGTGAATGTGAAGACATATGTTGTAGTCCTAGACTTTGATTTCACCGAAAGCTCGAGTATGGTGCTCCAACGTATCGTGATGGAATATTGTGCTCTGCTCTAAATTAGGCAAAGGCGCAGGAAAATAAATAAGCAGGCACGTCCTTCGAACCAGCGTAAAAAAGGTTTTGTACAATTCTTTATTCTATTCCCATTTATGTTACTGCACCCTTATTTGGCGTAATACGTCTTTCTTAAACTTACATATAATTAGTGCTCCGTTTTTTTTGGATAAATTCGAGAAACTCCGAAAAACACCTGCCGGTAAAATTTTGGTCAGTTCGGATTTATCTGATAAACTCCGGGTGTTAGTGCCAATGCCACTACTCTAGAAAGCAAAAGAGTGGCTTTTGTCGTAAACCAAATATTGTTGTGTTTTTCTTTTCTTTTTTTTTCGGGGGGGGGGGGGGGGGAGGGGGAGGGGCAAAAAAAAAAAGGCAAATCTTGTTTTGTGTGCAATTTGATCAGCACAGAGTCAATGGTCCTCGGAAACTGCCACCACAGTTACCTTTCAAATCTCGGACCGTTGTCAGAACGGTTCTTACCGCTTGTCTTCTCAAGATTGATTCAGGACAACAGGTCATGGTATATTCAGTTCACGACAAAAGCCACTCTTTTGGTTTTCTGTTTGGGCCATCCGATTTGTGATTTAGAGAGAGGAGGGGGTGGGTTTTGTAACAGTGAAAGCTATGGATTATAGAGATTGTATAAAATAGGGAAGAGGGACAGTTCAAACTTCTCTATTACATCCTTAACCACGGAGGCATGCGGTATAGAGAAGCTCGTTTTAGCGAACGCCGTTTTACCGACCCCGGTTTATCGAATGCCTTTATAGAGAACCCAGTTTAGAGAAAATGGCGATGAGCCCCCTTTTAGCGAATTAGACCGCCGCGAAGCGGCGTGTGCGGATAAATCAGGTGAGTTAACATTTGTGTAATGAGGGGCCGCAGACTGCCGCCGCGGAGCGGCGGGAGCGCAGCGGGGGGCATGGCTTAACACGCGCACCAGTGATACACGCGAGAAGCAGGAAAGCCTTTTAAAAAAAGCGTCCTCTTTTCGATAAACGGTGTTTCTCTAAACTGAGGCTCTGCTTTCTCTAAACCGTGCTTCGATAAAACGTGCCCATTCTCTAAAACGTGCTTCGATGAAATGGCATTCGATCAACCGTAGTAAACCCCCTTAACCAGCCCACCTCGCGCGGCCGCAGGTTAGATTGATGGAATAGGATGGAATGACTACGAGCTTCCTAGCGACTACCTCAGGGCGTTTATTGATTTTAGTGTGTCGACGTATGTCGAAGCAACACTTCCGTGAGACATTTTTCGTGGGACAAATTAGTATTGCCAATGACAATGGCACTAACTCGAAATTCCACTGAAGACATTTTAATTGATACAAGCGCGTCTTATTTTTTTTTATCTTGCATACGTTTACATTCGGTTTTTATTTATTTATTTATTTTTAATACGAAACACTGCGAAATTAAACTCCGAATCTCGGAGAATTGGGAATGAAACAAATATAAACCCCGATAAACTCCGAATCTTCGGCAAGAAATAAACTGCGAAAAACACGCTCTGAATTTGATGAAAAATAAACTCCGAAAACACGGGGTCCCACATATGATATGCTTATTGAAAAAAACAGTGCTAAGAATAATAGGTAACGTTTCCTACATACATCTTTCGCATTCACTGTTTAAATCATACAAGATTATCAATATACACCAAATCTGTAACTATCGTTTAACGATTGTGTATAAATATGCGGCATTAGGACGCTCAAATATAATTCTTGAACTGTCTGACATAAAATTTAAAAAAGAAACGATTACTATTCATCAAAAAATCACCAGCCCTGGCGAATTCCGAAATGCCCAACCAACTATGGAAAAGAAAAAAATAAATTATGCTTTACCGTCTATTCTGATCGAATGTTTTGTTAAAAACATAGATATTGTGCAATTGTCAAACAGCCAAATAATCAATTTGTTCATCTGATTTTTTATACCACTGTACTATATGTACTCCGTCGTAGCTGCTGAATGGGGGCCCCGGAGACTCGTCAAGCCTCATTTCTGCTGCTTTTTCTTCGGCCTCCCATTTACGACTTGTATTTGCGTTGAAAAATAAAGTTCGTATCGTCTCGTATCGTAACGTGCAGCGCAGCGATACCACCAGAAAACCAAGTAGGTGACAATCTTCACCAGCGTCGCGACGACCATGAAAGGAACACTAACTTCGGCATCGTGAGTGGCGGTATTGGCCATGATCCTGCACACGCGTTGTTTGCGCCACAATGATTGAAGACGAGCTCAAGAAACTCTTGCCCGTTTTTTTTTTTTTTTTTCGGAGCTAGTTTTTGTTTTGGACGGCGCTCCAAGCTATTTAAAAAAGTCGGCACCAGTTACACGAATTTCAGATCAAGTTCGTCGTCAGCAAATGATTGTACTCGGCGTCAGGGCACAGCAAAAGCGCGGGCGAGAGAGTGGGCGGTGTGCTGAAGCATCATGAGTCACGGCATAACTTGAAAACAGCTGAGCTGAGCTTCATAACTAACGCCCGAACATTAATTGAAGATGTTGGCCAGAACATCAAGAGGATAATGCTTCTCCTCATTGAGCAAGAGGAGCTGTCCCGTTATCGGGAGCGTAAGAGGAAAAAGGGGAAGATGGTAAGCCCCTTGGGAGGCATCCAGTCTTCTCGTGTGTGGAGCAAAGCAATGGAGGAAGGGGGTGGTGCTGTGGTCATAGAAAGAGTTTAACAAGCCCCAGAGCAGAATTGGACGTAGTTGAACTACTCTACTGAAGCTACTGTAGTTTAACTGCTTTTCCGAGTAACTTGGTAACTTTAAATTACAACTTTATTTGTGTAATTAGTAGTTTAATTTAACTACGTTTTTCAGACATCTCAAATAACTAACTACTTTCGAAATCTAGGGCTAATTTTGCTCATCACAAAAGTTTGAGCGTAGAAATAAATAAGACGCCAGCAGATGATGTGTCATTCCCGGACAAGGGGCCCCTTCACATTCCGTTCCCACGCACTTATACTCGGCAGCCGTAAAAACTGCATCACAGGCATCCTTGGGCCAAGGTGGCGACAAGCAGCCAAGACATAACCCTGGTGCGCACGAACGCAGGAAGAGATGCTTAACAAGCCTTGGTCGGGTATTGACCTAATCCGGTAATGCACTCAGGCGCCGCGCCTCCAGGTGCAACCGTGAAAGACGGAGACACTTCGAGGGTTGTTGTTGTTTTCATGTTGTCTGCCTTTAGTGAGTTCTAACTTAAGTGGTAGGTTCCACGGTAAGCGCCACTGGAATGACATCGCAGCTGAGCGCCTGTTCCCATGGTTGCCTCGTCGTCAGCGCATACTTTTTGCACAGCCGGACTCCCCCAAGCACAAATGCAGACTCAAATAAACCGTTCATAGGAGCACGTTCCCGCTTATATCTGCAACTGTACGAGCGACGATGCTTTTTCACGTAATCCTTCGCGTCCTTCCGACCTTCCACGCCCAGGGGGCATCCTCTTTGTTGAATACGATTTAGTAGTCAGGAGTGTCAGAATACCGTAGTCGCCGGCGAGGATTGCGAGTCACCCTTGGGAGATCGTTTTGATGGACCCAGCGTTAGCGGCTAAGTATACTTCATTTCAAACCATTTTTTTTTAGTTGCGTAGCACTAGCACTGCAACGGGACACGCAGTCGTCCGGATGATCTCATCGTCGTGGCGCTTGACTTGAACCCTTGACGGTCAGGTGCACTCGCTCAGCGTATTCTCCGAACGTCGTGGGAATAAAGAGGGGCCAGTCATGACAATCTGAACTTCCCGAAGAAAAACGAAAAACAAAAAAAGAGGAGAGTTTGTTATAAAAGACCCTCTAGGCCGAATCAAACCTCATATGTTTCGTTATGAACAACTAAAATGCCGACACTCCCTCACCCGACCTTGCACAGCCTGTTGCTGAAATTCAACGCTGCTGTTCCATCCAGCGCGTCGGTGGAACGTCTTTTTAGCTTGGCTGGGGACGTCTTTAGGAGAAAAAAGGGAAAGATCTCCGATTAAATCTTTGAAAGTCAATTTTCTTCTCCGAGCGAATAAACTATCTTGGAGCAAACCCAAGTCATAAAATGACTGCTTTTATTTTAGGTGGTTCGCAGGATTTTTCACGGATCAAAACTGCTGTTAATTTTGCTACCACAAAAATATAAAAAAGTAACTTTGAAAGTAACTTCAAAGTAAATCTACTTTTTTACAGTAGTTAGTAGTTTGCTCATTTACTGTTACAAATGTGTAATTTCTACTCTACTCAAATCCTTTGGCGTCGATACTCAGTAACTTAACTTAACTATCTTTTTGAGTAATTTGTGCATGTAGACAGAGCTAAATGGTGGGACCGTGAACTGGCCGGACCGTTTCAACAGTGCGTTCATCTTTGTCCCCCTGTGAGTGCGTTGTGGGTGATCAGACGACGCGCCATAGACATTGACATTGAACTGAGTGGATTGGGGAGAAAGCAACGACTGGCTCAGAATTTCATCAAGCTATAGGCTCAAAATGTGCTGCGTCGAAAGATGGCTATCCCTACTCCAGGTGTTTATCACCGTTTTTGTGTGAGCAGCGCCGTGTAATATTGATAAGGTACTGCATCGTCCATTGATAAAATATACGGAATTTGGCGGTGTTCAGTCTTTTTATAAACTTTATATTTTATTAAATTGGAGTGTGTTTTATGTTAATTAGGTGTAGATGAGGCATTTCGGCAACACATTTTGATATATTTTATGAAATGAACATATGTAGGGTGCAACATGAAATGTTACTTCGCTTCTCTACTTACGTGTCGCATGTTTAGTTTGAAATACCGAACTTGATATGCAATTGTCATGTTTTCTGATGTCAAACAAATATGCAGTGCATATACATATGTCCGATTTAGTATGTGACGCTTAGGAAGTGCGGCTTATTTTGTGCACATACGGGCTCTTTCGTAAAATAACGAGCTTTTCACAAGATTAGGTTTCATTTCTATTTTCAGTGATTCATGCCGGGATATTAGAGTTTTTCGTCTTGACTTAAGTTTGTCCGGGAGACTAGACGTTACGTAACTTTTCCGTCAATACATAGGGCAAAGCTCACACACCTTGCAAATCACCCCAGTGCCAAGTACATAAGTATTGTTAGGACAAATATTGTTACATCATTTGCTTTTACGCCCGGATATTATGGCAAGTACTAACATTAAATAGAAAACCTTACATAGGTCAAAATTCTCCTCAGCTGAGCGTTTACGCAAAGTCCCGTTCAAAAATCTCAAAGCACGAGATGTGAGTATATAATAGCAGCCTTACAGACAATATATTACAATATCGCTTTGGTAGTTCCTGACAGACTACTATATTACCTAACTGTGAATAAAAAGAATAAAAGGTTTTTTTTTTTTTAAAATCCACTGCAAACTTCCGGGTCAGACAAATATTCCGCGTTATATGTTCAGCGCAAAATATTCAAATCATACTCAGAAGAACGAATCTAAGTAGAGATTTACGGGGTTGTAAATATATAAAAATATATTGATTAGGTCACACAGCACAGCTTCGTCAAATATTGTTGCAGAGAGGCGGCTTGAAAATGAAAAAAAATACGTTAAATACCTTTTGACCTAGACGCTTCATTAGCATAACTTCCCATTTGCATCTTCCTTTATTAAGGGAATTCACAGGTAGCTACAGCAAATTTCAGAGGCATTAATTATGAGTTAGTGTATTTTAGTGAGTCACTTGTATTACATGGCGACAAGTGAACAAAAACCAAAATGTAAGCTTTCATAGCCGCCCGCCATGAAAGAAAATACTAGATCTTCTGTTTATTGTACTTTAGAAAGCAATCCGATAAGTTGCTAGAGAAAAACAACTGGCCAAATGAAAGGTAGGCTTTTTCTTTAGAAAATCAAGCTCCAATTCGCAAAAGTTTGTATCAAATAGTCCTTGATTTACAAGCAAATACTGCCCTTCTTGTCTTACGCACAACATCAAATTTTTTTATCACTAGAAGAATTATACTCTAAGCTTACTGAAAATACTAAATATATTAAGACACCTCATATAGGTCACAAGCTAAAACGAGTAAACTTCAAAAACTACCGTCCAAAAACGTCCTATTGGCAATTTTTTAAATATATTTTATACAAACAATTCCATAAAAATTATTTATCGGGGAATAAATGTGTTCACAGGTATCTATCAAAAAATAAGACGCGCGTATTTTGAATTAGTGCACTTTTGCAAGTAAGTTGATTTGCTGACAAAACCGTGAAACAAAAGTCAGACTTCACCCATTTATAACTGCCGTACAAACAAAATATTAGATTTTCTATTTATATTACCTTATAAACCACTGCAATAGCTAGCTAAAAAACATGAGCGAAATAGAAATTTTTTTTTTCTTAGAAAATCGACTTCCAAGTCGCAAAAATGTTGAAATAGTCCTTGATTTACGAGAATACTCCTTTCTCATTTACACGCAACATTAATTTTGTTTTCAAAAGAAAGAGTATTAGCTTTAGCTTTACTCTAGCTTTAGCTTTACTGTAAATACTAAATATGTTACGGTATCTGAAATAGGTCATAAGGACGAGCTGGTAAAACTTTGACTTTATTTTTTAAAAAAGTGGAGCTAAATAATGACGATAAACATATTCACCATAAATAATCCCTATTCTGAGAATGGCCGAAAAAAGTTACATTGCACTACCTAAAAAGGCAAAAAAGCAGAAAGGAGGGAAACATGCTTTCTCTCGCCTGTCGCCATCTGCGACAGGCGAGAGAAAGGACAGTTTGCGCCTCGGCTGCTTAAAATGTCAATAACTAGAAAACGAAAAATCGCCCGAACTTGCATTTTATATCCCCTTTCAAAGAGGAGTTCCCCGCAAAACATATAATTTCTTCGTCAATTTTTGAAATTTGACCCCAAGTCCGTGCCTGTGTTGAACTGAAACCACCCATATATATATATATATGTATATATATATATAGCGTAGGATGCCGAAGACTATAAAGTAATGAAGTCGCACTTCGCAATGTTATAGTAGTTCAAAGCATTTAGTGAGTCGACGTTTCGGCCTGAGACAGGCCTTCTTCAAGACTGGTTGCCAAACTCGGTTACAGAGTTGTTTTCGGTTTCCACACCCGAGTCGCGTCACTGTCAAATCACTTGTAAAAAATCCCCAGCTAAAAAAAAAAAAAAAAGAAAGGCTGCTATTTTTTGTTTTACTCCACGCCAGGCCGCAGCAGACGCCGCCAGCCATCGCAGGCCAGATGACCAGCAACGCACGCCGCGGAAAAACGTAAAACCAAACAAAGCACAATCAAAATTAAAAAAAAAGGTATGCAATAAGCGCGCACAGTAAATCAACGCCCAAACGCATAGACAAACCCCCTACATATATATGTAAAAAAATGAAATGAGTGAACACAATAAATTACCGCCAGCGTGCATAGACAGACCCCCAGCATTAAAAAAACACCCTATATATATATATATATATATATATATATATATATATATATATATATTTATATATCAGGGTGTCGAACCGGAACCGAACCGAACCGAAAACCGGAACCGAACCTGTATTTTTTTCCGGAACTGAACCCGAACCCGAACCGCGATGAACCCGAACCGGAACTGAACCGGAAAAAAAATACCGGTTACCGGCTCATGTCAAAACGGTTCGGCCACGCGCTGTTGACAATGAATGTGCTATCAATGCCATTTGTTTCTTAAGTGCCGTCAACTGACACACACCTCGCTTACATATTTTTCTTCTCCACTCGATCAGTCTTAGGAATATAAACGCTGCATCCATGAATCTTGACAAACGCTGCATTCATGAATCTTGACCATACCTCGGCAAACCTCACTCATGAGGGCCCTCACTCACCCTCACTCACACTCATCTTCACAGGTAAGGTGAGGGTGAGTGAGTTTCTGAACCAGGAAAATTCATGAGTGTGAGGGTGAGTGAGGGCCGTGAGGGCCGTGAGGGCTGTGAGGTCTGTGAGGGCGGTGAGGGCCGTGAGGGGGGTGATGGCCGTGAGGGCCGTGAGGGCGGTGAGGGCGGTGAAAGCCGTGAGGGCCATGAGGGCCGTGAGGGCCGTGAAAGCTGTGAGGGCCGTGAGGGCTGTGAGGGCGGTGAGGGCCGTGAGGGCCATGAGTGAGTGAGGGCCGTGAGGGCGGTGAGGGCCGTGAGGGCCGTGAGGGCCGTGAGGGGCGTGAGGGCCGTGAGGGCGGTGAGTGCGTGAGGTGTGTGAGGGCCATGAGTGCGTGAGTGCGGTGAGTGCGTGAGACACCATTCAGATCGAGCAACTTTCTCAACAATTTTGGTGTTAATGGTGGGTTGTTCTCTGGTTTTCCCTAGTTCGACACGAATTGCTGAGATCGGGTCCGGCTCGAAATAAGCAAGCAACTCGGAGCAATTCGAATGCGTTTGAAGCGGCTGCATCCAATCAGGGACGCAAAATTTTCACGTGATACCTCGTGCCGGTGATGACGACACCGAAAGACTCGGTTCTGGTTGAAATCGATCGTTTGTTTTTTTGGAAATAAACTGTTTCAGAAAGGTGCATTGGTATTCTTAACGAGATTTAAATGCATAAAAACACGTTTATAACGCGTAATTATGTCTAAATAGTGCAAGAAAAATAAAATTTTATGATGACGATGGCAAATTGCAGCAATTGGTTGCTGCGTGTGATCGAGGGCGGCCCGTGTTGCTGATGTTGCGACGTAAAGTTTCTGAGCGAATTTGCCCCATCTGAAGCTGGCCTGAGTGGCGTGAGGGCCATCAGTGCGTGAGGGGTGTGAGGGCCGCAAGGGCGGTGAGGCGCGTGAGGGCGGTGAGTGGCGTGAGGGCCGTGAGGGCGGTGAAGGCCGTGAGGGCGGTGAGGGCGGTGAGTGGCGTGAGGGCTATGAGTGTGTGAGGGCGGTGAGGGCGGTGAGGGCGGTGAGGGCGGTGAGGGCAGTGAGGGCCATGAGGGCGGTGAGTGGCGTGAGGGCGGTGAGTGGCGTGAGGGCGGTGAGTGGCGTGAGGGCCTTGAGGGCGGTGAGGGCCGTGAGGGCGGTGAGGGCGGTGAGTGGCGTGAGGGCTATGAGTGTGTGAGGGCCGTGAGGGCGGTGAGGGCAGTGAGGGCGGTGAGGGCGGTGAGGGCGGTGAGGGCACTGAGGGCCGTGAGGGCGGTGAGTGGCGTGAGGGCGGTGATTGGCGTGAGGGTTGTGAGTGAGTGAGGGGCATGAGGGCCGTGAGGGCGGTGAGGGGCGTGAGGGCCGTGAGGGCGGTGAGTGCGTGAGGGCCGTGAGGTTCAGTGAGGGTGAGTGAAGGGCTGAAGGTGAGTGTGACTGTGAGGGTGAGGGTGAGTGAGGGGCTTAGGTGAGTGTGGCTGTGAGGGTGAGTGAGGGCGACCTAAAATGCCGACCTCTGATCTTGACATAGGAACCAGTATTGCGCTTGTCGCGGCTTGCACGGAAGAAAGAAAATTAAAAGGCTGTGCAAAAAAAAAATCGCGTCACGGGATTTTATTTTCCTATAATCTCGTAAATCCTAAATGCTGCTGTGTGCTCATTTCATAACACGTTTCTAGAACGCGCGAGTTCTTGAAGCTTGCTTCCATCGGAATGAGAAAAGAAAAGGCTGTGGAGTTTAATAATAATGCATCCGGTTTCGTATAGGCACTTAGAAGCTAACATATTTGTGAGACAGCGAACTCTTCTATTTTAATATTTATCCTATTACGTCCTTCTTGCGTTGCGTTCGGTGAAGTGTTTTTCATATTCCATATCTTGTTTAATGAAAACTTCTTTAAAGGTCTAATTTGAGTTACCGAAGGCTAGTTCAAACAAAGAAAGCTGTATTTTCTCCCCACTGTTTCTTCAATTGCTTACACGCCGAGGTGGCGGGATAGTTAGCGAGTTCTACTTGTAAGTGGGTTTGTAAGGAGGTCGCGGATTTTACAGCTACTGCGTCGGACCCAATTAGATGAAGTCCGAACGCGTAAACGTCGGTGAGGTAACCTTTGAGTGCACATAAAGAAACCATTCCTGGTAGAAATCCCTGAGCCTTGCACTACGATGTATCCCGTTTCGTATGTGCTGATTTCAGATGTTTTATTTGTAATTTATTTTGATGTTGCAATTTGTCATTTATAATTTCCGAACCGGTTCGCGAACCGGTTTGCGGATCGAATTAATCAAACCGGAACTGAACCGGAACAAGATAAATTTACCTGAACCTGAACCGTAACCGAACCCGTATTTGTTTCGGTTCGACACACTGATATATATATATATATATATATATATATATATATATATATATATATATATATGTGCTTATCATTCTCTACCACGGTATATCACAAAATCAACATACCTCAGAGCTGCGCTCTAATTTCGAATTACAAAGAAGCGTAAACGTCCGTATTATTTTATATGGACAAATTCCGAAATTTGAATTACAGTTAAACTAAGATATTTTAGGTATTGGAGATAAACCTGTTCGCCCACATAAAATGTATTCAAAAAACAGTTTGTTGTTGGCGTTCACCGTCATTGGGATGTTCGTATTTCATCTTTTCTTAAATTAGACAACACCTATTATCTTCCCGCTGGAGGCGTATCCCTCAAGCCGTCTTTCAACTTTGTTTGATGTCTTCGTCGAGGTCTCCAAGTTTTAAGCGGGTGACACGTTTGAGTGAAATCCTAGTGGCATCGGTCCTCCAAGCGACGTAGCCATAGCAACCGTGGCTGGCATTTCTGCGCTTCGTCGAGATATGACGTCACAATCTCCGTTCAATTCGGGCTCGGTATTCGTGGCCACGCGGGGCTGTGCGGCGCGAGAGGGGACATGGCGCCCGTTTGTTTACTGAAAGAGCGGGGTGCGCTGCATTTATTCGTGAACGTGGAGCCTCTGTAAAGTAGGATACCCAAGTGCCGTGGGGGAGAGGCGTAGATTATGTTTAGGCATCAGCACATGTGATGCCAAAACAACCTGCCACTACTTCGGTGCGTGAACGGCGATACACTTCGGCTGCGCCAGCTTGGAAAGATTTCCACCGTGTCTCTGCTTTCCCAGCGGCGTGGAGGGTGATTCCCGACACAATACGCAGTCGATAATATTACATCGAAAGGATTATTGGTTTGCTTAAAATCACCTTTGTTTTAATTATTCTCAAGCATGTCGTATGTAGTGTCGTAACATGTCGTGTGGGTTTCATTGTCTTTTTTTTTGTAATGTAGCATATGACAAACTTAAAGCAACTGTCATTGTTTACAGTCGGTGAGCAAGCGCAAATTGTGCCTGTTCCACAGATTACGCATCTCCTTGATGATGTTTTTAGTGTGAGGGATTACAGACTCATACCCCTGTCAGGCGTGAGACCGCAAGTTGATTTACCGATTCTTTAAAGAAGCTCGTTCTGAAAACGCTTAACATGCCCGCAGATTTAGGAAGCAATCCGTTACAAGTAGCGGAGTAGTGATCCGTTACATTTTTCAAGTTATTTTGTGATCCCTACGTGTGGTGACTTCAAAACACGACCGTGGCCTTCGTCAGTAGAGCACGAGCTCGGACACGGGAACTCGTGAATTCCGTTCTTCGGCGAGATAGTGACCTGGCAGCTGGTCATGCCCCTCCGACCTTCTGTATAGAAATAAACCTTCAGTAAGCCCCTCAACTCGGGTTTACTACACTGACGACGAAGGTGCAGACCACAGCGGACTTAACAGGAGCACGACAGAGCAGCAGCGAGCATGGGGAGAACCCGGGATTTTCGACGCCGAAAAAGGAAACTGGAAGCTATATCAGATAGTGTTTCAAGCTTTTCACTGCGTCGCTAAGGTCATTGATGGCGAAGACAAGAGAAACTTATTGATCGCTTTAATTGATCCCGAGACATTCAAGCTGCTCTACTCCCTCATCCAGCCACGGAGCTTTCTGGAGACAACTTGTCAGGAGTTGCTCAAGAAGCTCAAAGAACATTTATCACTTAAGAAGTTCAAGGAGTTCGAACAGACGAAGCTAGTTTCGGCTCATCAAGAATAAAATGAAAGAATCAAAGACTTCATAACGCGGCTGAGATCAATCCCTATTAACTGCGACTATAGATGTGACGCCGACGCCGCCGGAAGCTCCTCCCTTTTTACAGCTTTCATCGTGGGTCTCCGTGACACGCGCGTCCGAGCACTTCTGGTGCTAGAGAAGACCTCACTCTGGAGTCTGGACGTCGCACTTCGCTCGGCCGAGTCTACCCTCGCCGCCGAAGCAGAGTGCCGACGCCAAGACAGGGAAGACCACGCTGCGCTGCTTGTTTTAAAGGTGAAGCCGTCCACTTCTGCACCTGTCAAGTGTTTTCGATGCGCCCACTCCCACTCGGAGAGATCCTGCCGCTTCCAGACTTAGTCGTGCAATGCGTGCAGCAAACGAGGCCACATTGCGAAAGTATGCCGACCAGCGGAGCGCCACAAGACAGCTGGCAAGAAAAAGAGAAAGGTGAAAACAATCACCAACGTATTCGTCACTCCAGAATCAGATTGCGAATTTGTCAGTTGCATTTTTCAACTCTAAAAAAAAAGTAGTCACATGCAACTACATTTGGGGTGGCAAAAAGTTGTCCCAAATGTAATGACCCCTTGGGTAAACATGACAACTCCACACGTAGTCAAAAAGCAGGTAGTCAAATTTGAATACCCCCAAAAGCAACATGGCGGCCGGTTTGCGAGGCTCGGATTTCCCGGTAAGGCCTAGCGAACAGCACCGCTTTTCGCCCGAGTGAGAGAATAGGGTGCACACGCCTATTCGACGTCTTCCAAGCGCCATCAGACACTCTAAACATCCGTCCTTAGACACCGGTACCATACCTATTAGCCGGAAGGAGGACTGCGGCATCTCGCTAGATTGACTGTATTTTTACCGTCGGTAGAGAATGCTCAAAAAAGAAATTGTAACGCGAGGAATTGGCCCGCTGACTCTATTGAAGACGACGTATGCTTGTCGTATGCGGCAATGAATCGCTGGGCACCTTCGTCGACAATGACGGGAGGCTTTCAACTCGCACCAACGCCCCGCTATATTTCTTTTCTTTTTTTTCCCCTATCTCTGCTTGTTTGCGCCTACCTGAACCGACGTGGTTATACATTGCTGCCTGCGCTTCGCAGCTCTTTGACAGAGAGCAATCATTTAGGCGGCTGAGTGGCACAATTATTACGATTGTAATCAAGCTGAGAGGCACGTATGAAGCCCAGTGGACCGCATGCCAGCTGTTTGTAATCAATAGCTATAGGACTGCACAACAATTAGCTTATTGAATCAGGCGGCAGCTCGCGCCACCTACGAAGTGTGGTAGTAACCGCTAGATGGCACTAAAAAAATGCTCAATCACCGATTCACACTGCTGAACTACATGCGCCAACACACACACAAACCACGAGACCGAACACTGTTACAGGCACACTGTCCCTTTTCGGTTAAAACCGAATTTTAGAAAACAGATTAGACGTACTTTTATCCGTTTTAATCAGTGTTGTACGGAACGGCGTTCCAAGGAACGGCGTTCCTGGAACGCGTTTCTTTTCGGAGGAACGAAGGAACGCCACCGTTCCATTTTGCATCAGTGGAACTGGAACGGGAACGCGTTACTTTTTTACTGGAACGGAAGAAGGAACGGCGTTCCTTTTTTTTCGTCCAGTGGGGTAATTTTTAAATTATTTCTAAAAGGGAAATTCTAAAATGTAGAAAAACAATATCATTACGAAGAGCAGGGTCTCGTTAGCTTTTTGTTACTTACCTTAAGGCACACTTGTGCAACCGCGTATGACCGTGAGAGACAAGACCCGTTTTTAAGCAAATTGTGACTGCGAAGCACCTGCTCCGCAGCAGCGCGTCTGGTTCTGCGCCGTCGTAAGAGAGGCTTTAAAACCGGTATTGTCTCGCTGAGTCGTACTCGGTTGCAAGTATGTGAATGGCACTTTAAGGCCCGTTCACACACTTGCAACCGAGTCGGACCGACCGAGAGAAGAACGGTTTTTGAGCTTGTTGCGACGACTTAGGACCTGATGCACTGCTGTGGAACTGGTCCTAAACCTCGCAAGAGGCTTAAAAACCGGTGAGTCTCTCTTGGTCGTACTTGGTTGCAAGTGTGTGAATGGCGCTTTAGGGTTTATTTTGTGAGGTTTTCTCTTGGTAACAGTTGGGTGCAGGAAAGCTAATGGACATCGATACATTTTTTTCAGTGGTCAAGACTGCAGTACAAAAAACCAACACTTTTAGTCGAAAGAAAAGACACAGAAACAGGGACGTCTCAAACTCAGTTACTTTTTTTGACGAATCCTCATACACCAGAAATCTAACGCCGACTACAGCCATCACTGAATTTTCAGAAAGCTACCTACAGTGACAACTGAACAACAGGTGACCAGACATCAAACGCAACCTTGTATCCCGAACATTGGTCACTTAAAGTATACACAAAAATTAACTTTTATTCATTGTCCCGTTGTCCCTGTTTCACAACGAATCTAACCTTCACGAAGGACTGGCAGCTTTCAAGACTGGCCTTCCAAAAACCCTACCCTCCTCTTCTCTTGCTCCTCTTGCGGACAGAAACATCGAGAAGCAAGTGTTGTTAAGTTCGAACGAGGAACTTTGTTAGATTGAAACGTGTGAGATGGTTGTAAAACACGCGTGCAACAGTACATTTGGCTCGCCTGAATTACCCACCTTAAAGATAAATATGGCCCAAAGCTGAGATTTTTAAGCGTGAATATATCAACAAATGAAACCTTGCCTCCGCTTGTCTTCTTCTCCCGTCCTTCCATCACGGCATTCAAAATCGTATGTTGCCATTTGATGGGATAGATTAAAAAACAACAAAAACAACTCTGTTTGTTCCAATTGAATATGTTAATCATCAAAATACAAATGTAACGTATATGTAACGGTACGTTTCATTTTTTTTTAAATGTAACGGGAACGAGTTCCTTTTTCGCAAGTGGAACTTGTAACGGGAACGCGTTCCAAATATCAGATTTAACGAGGAACGAGCTTTTCGTTCCTTTTTTTGAGGAACGTGTACAACACTGGCACATACATATCAACAGTACAACAATGCACAAGCAGCTGTAACACAACAACTCCGCGACTGTCTATTCTAACCACCCTACCGACCCGATTCGTATATATGCCCTACCATGTCCTGACAAGGATTAGGCAAGTGACTGCCGTTTTTTACTGGATGAGTACAAAGAGTGCAAGTATTATTAGTATACACGTGCTCTGTGTATTTAAATTGGCAGGCTAGACACCTCACTTAAACTAGCGCTTCGGGGGCAACATGATACGAAAGTAATCGGCTAAAGTAACACCGCACGACATGCTCCCGGTCAGTTTTGGTTTTTGATTCACGCAGCGATAAGCTTAGTAAAGCCATGTTGCTCCATGCTCGTTTCGCGCGTGAAATATCTGCAAAAGTTACAATGACATCTGCATTCCTAGTCAGTAATCGGCTAAAGGTAACATAATACTTAGTCTTGTGTTGTTTAATTCGTTCTTTTTTCACTTAAATTTAGTGCTTGAGAATAGGCGACAATTGTAGCAGGCAAACGCTGGTGGCACACTTACTCGTGTTGATCGAGTGACTGATGAGTCGCTCCACTCGCTCCACTTTAAAATGCCCTAAATTATACTTGTGAAAAAAAAAGGATTGGGGTACCTGTAAAAGAAACAAAAACAACTTCGATTTTTGTTTTTGTGCTGCATTCGTAGAACATATACACCCATATCACATTATTTTAACACTCCGTTTTCTGTTGACAACAAAAGGCTGGCACTTTCCCAGTATGGGGACAGTTGATATAACATGGTCGAAAAAACCCCGAGACTGCGGGTAAACGACACAACACTAAAAAGTCTCTAACACAGCTGAAATTTTTATTTTCCGAATCTGGTTATATAGGCACTTCGATACACCAGCTCGTTTGCGCCCTTACTTTTTGTTCATTGGTTAATATAAACAGTGTATTAAGCTCAAAACATTAGGGCATTACCACCAAAAACTATACTGTATATTGTCACGAATGACAATTGATGAGGCTTTGATAACTGAAGAAAACTAAACGTTTAATGGGGCGAACTTGTGCCCAAAATAAAGAGATCACAAAAGAGAAGAACAGAGCGTCGCGGGCGTCGAAGTCGGCGTAACAGCAGGTTCGAGCGCTAGGGCGAGACTGACTCCGGCTCGCTACGCGGAGCCCCCTTTGTACACACGTGGGCTTCTGGAACAATCGGCGTAGAAAGTTCGACGCGTAGAACATTCGGACCTCGAACACGCCAACAGGATTCTCGAATCTACCAGAATTCTATTCTGCAGGACTAAACAAAAAAATTACACCATCTTCCCGAGGGGAACCATGGGGTGATGCGGAGGATCGCGGATTGTTATTAACGGTGTTATTAACGGTGTTAGTAACGTTGTTAGTAACGTTGTTAACTTGCGTGTTATTACGTTGTTAACTTGCGTTGGTTACCACACATCGCGTGAACGTTGTTGAAAACTCCGCGATCCTCCGCATCACCCCATGGTTCCCCTCGGGAAGATGGTGTAATTTTTTTTCCCCGCCGTTTCTTCTTGTGGGTGCTCCGACGGCGGGGAGTGGAGGGGGGCTCTCTCGTCGTCCCCGAAAGAGCCTGCCGCCGGGAGCAGCAAGCGATCTGCTCGACAGCGGCGCTGCGCCGACGAGCTCGCTCGCTCGCCCCCAGGGTCGACAGTCCTCCCTCCCGGCGGGCGAGGAGGAAAACCGCGTGCACACATGCCGTCGCTGCTGCTGGCAGAGCTGGCAGCAGCGCACACCAGAGAGAGAGAAACAGCGGTGAACTGAACGCGCGCAGCGCGCTACCGCTGCTTATATTCACACTTGAAGGAGAGGAGACTAGAGGAGGAGAGTTGCGCATGCGCGCGCGGTGTGAGTAGAAGCGAACGCACGCGAGGTGCACGCAGCTGGTAGAGAGAGAGCGCGGAGAGAGTAACGCGCAGCTGTTGGAGAGAGGGAAGGAGGAGAGTTGCGCATGCGTAGTGTGAGTGCGGACTACGACGCCGCGGGACATAGACCCGAGCAAGAGATGCTCCGCATCTAAAAGATGCGCCGCTCCCAGGAATCGAACCCTAGCTTTACGAGCGGGAGCCAGGTACAATAACCGTTAGGCCACGCGCGCGCTGCCTACTTGGCCAGCTGCGCGCGCGGCAATATATATGTATAAAGTGGCTATAATGAAGACAAAGTGTTCACGTGGCAATTTTCTGTATTCTCTTATTTTCCAAACCTGATTATACAATTTTATATTGAAAATAGTTTCCTTATACAGCGTTGGCCACCTGTGGCCAACGCTGTACAAATTCGGAACGCGATAGGTTAAGAAACCGAATTTTGAGGTCGATTTATAGAGCCTGGCCGCTCCTTGAATCACCCGATAGTAAAAATCAATTACAACGCTGCCACTGAATTTCAACCTGCTACTTAATTGGAAAGTTCGCGCACTTCGTACGTACAGCCAGAAGATTACAACCACGACGGGTGCAGCTCAGAAACTCAACCAGTTCGGGATTGATGAAAACAGTACGGGCGACACCGTCACATACCTCTGAGCATGTTTACCCTGCCGATCCTCGTTCTCAGTATTCAATTGTTCAACACAATCAGATATACAACTAATCATTTTTTTATATATTCTTTGCAATAAAATTTGGCAAAAAGATATCCTCAACTTAGTTGCCAGTGTTGCGGTATGGGCACCCCGATTCCATTCCAATTCCATTCCGGGAATTAGAGTTTTCGATAATTCAATTCCTTTCAACTCCTAGGATTGGGGACACTGGGTCCATTCCCACTCCTGGAATGGCTGAATCGTACCATTCCATTCCTCTAATTCCTAATCGTAAAAATTGGCACTCGACAGCTACATTCTGCAATGTTGCCGGCATAAGCAGCATAAAGTATTGTCTATTGCATATTGTCAAATACATAAAAAATTGCAAAAAAAAAAAAAAAAAAAAAAAAGCTAAATGCCTCGAAAAAGCACTGATCTTACTAAGCTCATGGTTCTGCATTGCCTGGGGTGACTCGAAGCGTCCGCAGCGGTCCATCGCAAGGTGAAACAAGGTATGCAGACACTAAAGTCAAAGGAAATGAGTGGGCATCCGCTAGCTTGTTTGTAACCCCAACCTACTTGAATGTAAAGCATATAACACAGAAAACAAGCATCGGAACAAGGACCAAGTAAAAGGCGGACTTACACATAAAAGTGCAGTATAAAAAAACAAGCGGCGGAGCAAAGCGCAAAAGGAGAAGTGAGAAGTGAATCTCGCTTTGTTTTAATGCCGAAGCAAACCCCGATTTCGCACTTCAAAGTAGTGCGCGCGAATGAACGTGGAAGGCAGCAGGGTTGGCCACCTGCTAAACAACGCTCCTTGAACTACAAGAAAACAATAACTGATCATCTTTCTGCGGCGGCGTGCGAAGTCAACGAGTTATCAGGGCTCTGCAAGTTATGAGTCGCCCCCCGCTCCCAGATCTCAGTCTGTGCGCGCGTGCAATCGCCATGCTGTCGCAAAAAAAAAAAAAAAAATAATAATAATAATACAAGAAGCACGATGACGAGCCGTGCATGGCGTCTTCTTTCAGTGCCGCTTCCTTCGTTTCTTTTGCTTGGTGCTTGGTTTCTTGTTTCGCTCTCGTGTAACACCTGTAAAGCCCGTTGTCTGCGCGTCCGCGAAAGGTGCCACCGCCACCCCCTCCCCCCTTTGGTCTTTGCTCTGACGCTTGTTTTTTGTATTGCTAGTAGTTTCCCGCACATTTGATTTCTGAGCAACGGACTCACTGACTGGCTCCGTTTAGCTGAACGTAACCGTAACCCCCCCCCCCCCCCCCTTCTCCCACCCCACAAAAAAACAAAACAAAAAAAAAACATATTTAAAAAATAATAAAGACCCGCCCCATTCCATTCCCATTCCATTCTGAGCAAAAGGCATCTGATTCCATTCCCATTTCATTTCCTCGTCGTTACCGCCATTCCATTCTCATTCCATTCCGGGGTCGCGAAAATACGGAATGATTCCGGGAATCATTCCAACTCCGGAGTGGCTCCGCAACACTGCGAGTCAGTTCGGCAAACACCCATGTCGTTTGTTATTGTTATGATGCCACAACTAGTACATCATACGGCGGTCAACAGCTGTCGAGACCAGTGTTGTTGTTCGCGCTGACAAATTGTTTATTTCACCAAATTACGCGAATTGCACCGTTGATGTGATCTTGGCGGATCTTAAAGGGTCACGAAAGCTAAGGAAGGATATAATTTAGAGTCTTTCTGATTCGAAACTACCCCCCCCCCCCCCCCGTCGTCACCTGCAGAAAGGTGGTCATTCCACAGCGGTTTGGGGTCGTCACTCTGCTACGAGACCCTAGTCCACTTCAACGCTGATCTGCCAATTTACTTAGCGGTGGATGCATCATCGGAAGGCTTAGGCGCGGTGATACACCACAAAATCAATGACAAGGAACGTTCCATAGCACATGGTTCTAAGACACAAAATTCATCAAAGTGTGTTTATGCACAAATAGAGAATGCAGAACTTGCCATCATCTTTGGAGTCCGCAAGTCTTACTATCACCTTTGGGGACGCACGTCTGTGCTCGATTTTTACCACAAATCCCTGACAACCATCCTTGGCTTCATGAAGGGAATCCCCGTGACATCGGCGAACAGACTCCAGCTTCAGACTTTCGTACTAATAAACTACAGCTGCACCATTAAGTAACTGCCAATGGCAAAGTTCGGAAACGCTGATTGTCTTCCGCGATTCGCATAAGGTTACGACGAGGACTTCGACAAAGAAGTGGCAAGCGGAGGTTTTACCATCTCCCGTGATACAGAACATGTCTTTGCGCTTCACACCCAGAGTTTGTCTCAGTTACCAGTTAAGGAACAGGACATCGCCACGGAAAATGCGTCAGATCCTGTCCTCTCCCGAGTACAGCGGTACATCAGTCAAGGCTGGCTACAAAAGGTGACGGACTCCAACCTCTCACCATTCCATAGACAGAGATCGGAATTAACCATCCTCAACGGTTGCATCGTATGTAATCCTTGAGCCCTAGTTCCCCGCAAGTTCCAGCGCCAAGTAATGAATCTTCTAAATGAAGGACACTTGGGAGAAAAAAAAAAGATGTTATCACGGTCGTATGTCTGGTGGCCACACATCGATATAGATATTTAGCGCACGACGCGGCAATGCGAGTCCCGCAGCAGTATTTGTGATAACAAATCACACATTCCTCTTCACCGCTGCGAAGCTCTGGAACTACGGCGGCAGAGACTTCATGCTCACTTTGCACAGTTAGATCAGCAGAGTTATCTCGTTGTCATAGATGCGTTCAGCAAATCGCTAGAGGTTATGTCAATGAAATCCATAACAGCGGCAGATACCATCTACGCTTTCTGTGAGATTTTCTCTCGTCAAGGACTACCACAACTTGTCACCAATAATGGGCGACAGTTTTTCAGCTCGTAATTTCGAAGAAGTTGTGCACAGCTGCAGACTTACTCGTCTCATTACACCACCCTATCACCCCAAGTCCAACGGACAAGCAGATAATTTTGCGTAGGCATGAGAAACTGCTCTTCAAAGTTTCTCCGGAACAGAAATGAAGATCCGGTACCTAAGCAAGAACTCCAAGAGTTCTTGCTTAGGTACCAGATTACCCCCGCCCCTCAACAAAAGAACCCCATGTCAACTGCTCACGAGCAGGCCCTACCGGACGGTTCTCGACTTATTGAAGGCTTGCAAGTTGCGGACCCGTGCCAAAACGTAAAAGAAAGACGACGTAACCGCTACCTCCACAATCAAGCAGAAAATCGGAGAAAACATATTCTCCACAAATAAAAATGGATAAAAGGCATTGTCACAAAAATAATTGGCAACGTCATCCACGAAGTTTCAGAGGAAGATCACCGAACCCGTTGGGTCCATGCAGATCTCGTGAAACCACGGTCAATATATGACGACCCCTATTCACTTCAATACTCCCTATGGATGTGCCAGGGCCTTCTCAGGTTTACACCCAGCAGGAGGCTACCGAAAAACAACTTCCTTTGGGGTCTCCACTGCAGCGAGATTCCAGTAGGAGATATCCGACCCGCAGCTGCCTTGTGCGCGAGCGTTGCAAGCCTTCCTAAGAGGAAAGGAAATGTGGTGGCTGCTAAAGACTATTGTCGTCTTTGTCGGTAGAGCACGAGCACGGACGCGGGGGCTTGTGAATTCGGTTCTTCGGCGAGCGGGAAACCTGGCAGCTGGCCATGCCCCTCAGACCTGCTGTATAGGAATAAGCCCTCACTAAGCCCCTCCACTCTGGATTACTACACACCGTTACATTTTTGCGGCAGCAGTCTCTAAAGGAATTTCGTTGCCAAATATTTGTAATTGATTCGTTTCATTACTCGTCACTTTTTTTTTTATTTATGAGAAAATACAGACACTGAATCAATAGGAGCAGGCAATTTCGTGGCAGAAAGATAGAATGTTCAATAAACTAAAAACAAAGCATCGTGAAGAGGAGAATAACCGAAAACACGATGAGTTTCTATGACCTGTCAGTAGAACTTCTAGAAAAACGGGCAAGTCATATACAAAACTTTTAAAGCAAAGATCAACAAGTGGATTCCCAGGAGGCGTTGTCTTTTTGATCTCCCAGCGGAGGTAGATATTGCTAGTGAAAATGCGCACCCATACCTTTGTCTGCAGGATTTCAGGGGTTGTTTCCGGTCGCGGTAAGCTATAGGGATGGCCAGTCTGACGGCAGCTTTCGCCGCCTTGTCAGCTTAAAGGGGAACGGACTGCACCTACACTCTTTCTCTTAAATTCAATATTTTATTTTTACATCTTTCAAAGGCTGCCATGATGGGGGCGTATGACAAATGGAAAATAGTGTTGCATAGCATTTTTTAACACAACCAAATAATCTTTATTGTTCTCTTAATAAGTGTACGGGAAAGGTAAAGCGAAAGTAATTGTAAAGTAACGAGTAAAGTAATCCTTTACTTTTTGCGAAAGTAATTTGCAATGGTAATCTATTTTATTTCACGCTTGTTAATTCGTAATTCTAATTTATTATATTTTCACTGTGACGGGCACAGGTCTGCGCGCCCACCTGACAGGAGTTTTAGCATGCCAGCAAAGCTGTTATGCACGTCCTCTTGACGCAAAAGCCTCCAGTGTGCCTTTTTCTCAAGTTTTTTTTTATCACCCATGTTTTAGTGACAAAGATATTTCTCCGCCAATATGTTTATCTTTAATAAACAATATTAATTAGGTTAAAACTCCATTGGCTAAAAGAAATACTTGCTATTAATTTGTTTTGTTCGTTAGATGATTGTAATCACCTTCCAGTTACGAAAGCATCAATCGAAGGTCACAAAACACTCCAAGAACACCATAGTTTCTATTGTACGCCCAAGAGCTATTTTACTGGGTTTACAATAACTGCATTTTTCTAATAAAATCACTACACTATGTGTCCACTTTCCTTTTTATAGCCTTGGGCACTGAGGGTAGATACAAAATTGATCAGGAAACAGTAGCAAGGCACAGAGATGTTGGGTTGAAATCTGAACAAATGAAATTAAGGGGCTAGCCTTTTTCAGTGAATTCAACGTCACGAATTTCAAAATTATTCTACTGCCAGCAACAACTCCCAGAGTTCAATATTAAAACAAATTAATTCTGAACGCGTTTTTATACGGGGGTATAAAGCCGCAGAATATGTGCCAGAAAGTCTTCGTGATTAAATAGAAACAGTTCAGAATTTCGAAGTGTTGCAAATAGAGGAAGATCAGGTTTCTCTATATTGTAGTTTAAGCTCTTAAAAGCTAATAACTTAGTAAGAATTTAAAAAATATAGAGGTCATCGGTGATAAAAAAAATTGAAGCTTATTTTAATTCCTCTAAAAGTGCCTTTAAGAACTGCAATAGTATCAGAATTTTATTGATATTTATAGAGATTAACTACTCGCATACTCATCGAATATTTATGTAATATTTAGCCAAATTTAACAGATTATGAATAGGAACGTTTTAAGGTTGGTCAAGCTAGTGTACCTCAGGATAACTTAGGGTGTAAAAACCATTAATATCCTTAAAGTGTAGAGAAGTTCGACTACAGCAAACAGTTTGCATACAAGAGCCCAGGACTTAATGCAGCACGCAATGGAGCATGATTCAAACAGTGTATTTGAATTAATAGAGCGCCCAGATATTTTTTCTTTAAATTAATTATTCTGGTTTCCTGCATTTTGATGATAAAGACGGAAAGAGAGCGGTGAAAGCATCTTGCTTTAAAAGTGTTTTTCCTCCTAACAAGGGTGCTCGTCAGGTCAATATGTCCCGCACTTCTATGTATTTGTTCACTTCGAACCGCTTCAGTTGAAATCGTTGCGAACACAGATGTGAGATGTTACGTTTCGGGGGATGCCACACCGACAGCAGAAACGCGAGTGTCTTTATAATTATCAATAATCAAGCCCCCTCACCATCAAAGACATCTGCCTGATGAGCTCTGCCTTTTTGCACTCCAGCACTATAGCCGCACACCCCAAGTTACCTAAGAGCGCTGTCCGATTTACTCAATATAAAATGCATCTGTTACAAGCTCCAACTCTCCTAGAATTCCCCTTCGACTTCCTTCTCAGTGCTGCTATAATGGCAGAAGACACAAAGCTTGAAATGGCCGCATGTTCCAATATTCTGCGTTGCGGACCGGAAGAACGTCTGCGTAGATCGATGGAAACTGCTTCGGTGTTCGACTTCCTCAATTTGCGGGAAGAAAGGTGCACTTCTGTGTTTTTTACGAGAAATGCAGATGAAAAACATAGGTACCAGAAACTCCTCTCCGCAGTTCGAAGTTCCGTGAGGAAGACAAGACATGGGCAGGATGTCAGTAACATACTCTAAGCCATTTCCTACCCCAGAAAAGCACCCACTCTAATAATATGTATGGCAGTATCTCATCTTTTTTTACATTTCTCAACATTCCTGTTCGTTTGTTCTTTGGATGAGTCTATAAAAGAAATGATAAAGAAAGAAAACAGTTTCTGGGAAAGCCTTTTCTTGCGCACCGAGCTAACTCCAAGGGGCGCTGCCAGGAAAGCAACAAAACGATGTTCTTCGCATGATTCAGTGGCCAGTGGCAAGCAAACTCCGTCCCTCTCCTTTCTCCTTAACCAAAATGAATGTCTTCTAGCTTTCTCGGACAGGCCTGCGCACCTACAGATACGTCAAAGTTTTGTTTGCAGGCCCGCTGCTGACCTATAACAAAACAGGAGCATCGAAATGGGTTGCATTTCTACCTGTAAGTGCCTGCGCCGGCCACCGAATACTAAGAGACCTGAAGGTTTTGGCTTCTGGAGTGCATTTTCCTGTTCCCTAATGCATGGGCATTATTCCGACCACCATTCCTTCCACATTTGCTGTATCATTTTGTCTTGCTTTTCCTGATGCAGTGTCTAACGACGTGCACCTAGTTGTTTGTTCAGGCTGCGTTTTTGTTTTGAACCTATTTTTCTCTCTCTTGGTGTGGTTGTGGTGATGGTCAGCTGAAAAATGCTGTCGTAGTGACATGTTCAATTTTGCTTCCCCCGTTCAAGATACATATCTTCTTTCGCTGTATTGGACACATTTTTCTCTTATTACACCTGCGTTGCACATCAGATTTACACATTGGGAATGGTGTTGTATTATACCAGGATTTTTTGTCCTTTATTCGCGTTTTTTGTCCAGTGTAAGGGGTTTCTAGGGAATATTTTGATATTTAAATTCCGTAATGAGTTTAATATATTTTTTTGCAAATAAACCTGCAATACTGTGTGATTGATTGTGATCTAGTAAGAGAAGGGGAGCATTGGTTATCCGTAGCGAGCATTTTATCTGTAGAGTGGAAGATTTATGCTCTTCCTTTGCAATGCAACCATCGCTCTTTCTGTGATCCTTTCGTCGCAGAAAAAGACACCCGCACGGTTGAGTTGACAAAAAGCACGAATTCATAACGCGAGTCAGAATAGACAAGTTTTGTGAGAAACCTTTATAACCTGTGACTTTCATTTTACCTCTGTTCCTTGCATCACCTAATACCAAAGCAGTATTCCCAACATTTCTACATACATATAAGCCATCTTCAAATCGCCTAATAACCACTCCACACACAGCTTGTCCTCTTGATCTTGTGCAGATAACCGAATATTAAAAAAAAGTATATTTTCCCATCAAGCAGAAGATCGAGGAGGTAGACTTCATTTTAAGAAAGCATTTTGCCCACACGTCGTGCATGAACCGTCCCTAACAGCTTAGGCCACCCCTTCATGCGTAATAATATGTGATAACCGCACAAACACTTCCTTGCATGAATGGAAAGGTGAATCACTGCTTAGAAAATATTTGTTTTGTGGTGTGCCTTTAAACAATTAAGGTAATTGTATTCGTTTGCATATATAGAAAACAACACTATTCTGAGTTTTGAAACCCAAGGTAACGAAGGGGTGTTTCCTTGATGTCATATTTAAGGCTGTTATGCACCGTACACGCTCAGTATTAACTCTCTTTTATCATCTGCCGAAAATCACAATCCTGGTTGGAAGAAACGTCCGTTCAAAAGCTGTAGACGCGCACTCCATACACATTAGATATTTGTTATGCGCAGACGAAAAATGGGAGCTAGTCCTGAGCATGCCCTGCGAACCACAACCTTACCAATCGCGTCCGGTGAATATCTCCTGCAAGTGTTTAGCTGTTAGCATGATAAGATACGCAAACACGTAAGCACTCTGGTGCACGGTTTTTATCCGTACTGGTGCAAAAATATATTGTGCCGAATAAAGTCATTACCATCTACTGATTTATTACAAATCATTGCGGCCCCTTCGATGTTCCGTAAAATGCTTTGAATTGCTCGAACTACGGTTCCTTGTTTGTTGTTTACTTTTATTTTGCTAACTGGCGAAACTGGCTCGTTTCTGCGCCAGTTGGACCAGTCTCACGCTTTTTTTAGCCAAATTTTACAACTAATCACGCCTTGATGGGACCATTTCTAGTCCGCTTGTCCTCGTTCATAAGTATTCAAGACTGTTTGAGTGGATAACAAAACTCTAGAAACGTCAATATTTATACCATATTTGTTTTGCTCATAAGTACCGTTAACCTTGGGTCATGTCTTAGGTCACAGTTATAAAGAATCAAAGAACGTAAACTATGTTATGCTATGACTATAGCCCACAATATCCCGTTTAAAAAGAGGAAAGACAGTAATTAGACCGCATAGGATTGACCGATGCCAAATATTCATATCTAAGTGCAGAGCTAAATAAATATTATTATTCACGACAGCTTTATTACACTTTGTTTTAAATTTTATTTTAAAAAAACGTTTTAAAACCCCAATTAGAAACAACCTGAGTGAAAACATTTTTTGTGCAATAACTTATTTCTTCACACATTCAGCAGATTATAGCTAACAAGAAGACGCAGTTTATTATATTAAACAATAAAAAGAGAAAGGAGACGTAGGAGAATCATATACGTAACATGCTGAAGTAGAAGAGCCTTCCCGTGCTCTCAGTTCGCGTTTCTATTGCTCACGCAAAGAACGCGACTGGAATTCTGCTGGAAATACTGGAACCCGTCAAAGTGGCTGCATGTTCGATCGTGTCTCTAAGTACAAAATGTATGTTTCCTTGTGCGTCGTTTCGGGCCTGTCGCCAAGTGGGTGGTAGCCTTCACCTGCCATCTGAGCGATTGTAGAACCACTACACACTTGTCTCTGATTACGCTCAAAACGTTCTAACACAAATGGATCAATAATTTTAACATAACACTAATACTGACTCCTAACTACACTATTAACATGATACTCAATTGTTCCCCCCGCGCGAAATGTGCGCTGTGTCGCAAGGCATACGGGCATTAAACCACTTGTACCATTCACCCAACATTTCAACGAACGAAATGCATTCTACGTTTGGTTGTCTGCAAGCAATTCAAACAGCAAACTTCTTGGTGAGATTCTGTAATTTTACAAAAGTAAGCCTTACATCACTGTTAATTAGATCATAGAGGTGCGATGTGCTCAAGGCATTCCACATTGAATTCGCTCACGTAGAAAGGTTAACACAAGGTGCCGCTACTTAAGCACAGTGATATATTTTTGGGGGCAATTATAATTTAACCTAACATTCTACGCGTGCGATCCCCTGTCGTTTCTTAGCTTTCATTTCAAAACAGGCGCCAGACGAGCTTAGGTGTAATTTTAATAATGCACCACTAACAGTAACGTCAGTAGACCGACTCTAAGAGGGTTCACCCAGAAAGACAATAGTAATGTTTGCTTTTTGATTAGGATTATCACCCATAACTTTGCGCTACTCCAATGGTTTTTCTTATGTACTGTTTGCAAAACAACACTTTTGGCTTTCACTCTCAAATTTGCCGACTTTGCAGCTATAAGCTTATTTTCAGGACAATGGCATGTGAAGCAAACCAGAAACGAAGAAACAATATTTTCGTAATGGTAGAAAAAAAACTTCCTCTAGAATCCAGAGGAAGTTATTCACCAAGATAACTAGCAACAAAATGTGGAATAACAAAAATAGCGTCAATATATATAATCTAGAGTCTAGATTATATGTATTTACGCTACTTTTATTTTTGCACATTTTGTTGTTAGTCATCTTGGTGGAAAAGTTTCTACGTGGGCATCTATACTTAATTTTATATTAATGTGGAGTACGGAGAAAGAGAGCGAGTCATGCCCGAAAAGTAATATTTGCGTGCCAGAAGTAATTCGTGTTCCTCAAGATACCGCTGCATGTCCTCCGCGCTGAACTGGTTAGAATGGCCCGTAGCGTTTCCTATGGTTCCCTGCAGGACGCAGCAAGGTATTGTTACACTTGACAAATGTAACGGCGTTCGCCTACATCGATAGTTCTGGGGAGCGCACCGGCTACATCACGATATCTCCTGCTGGCGATCCCCGAGCTTCGGCGACGACGGGTCTCCCTAGGTATAAATCAGTGTCTCCCGGAAATCGTTACAGATGACAATCTTGGTCTGCAACCCATAGTCTTCTTTCTGAAATAAGCGGTTTCTACGTATCGCCTTTGAGAAACCTTATAATCATATACCATAGGTTTCTGCAGCGTTACAAGGATTCACGGCAAACATTTGTCATACATCTGCAGACATAGTTCAGTTCGGGACAGAGATTAATTGCTATTTCAATATCATCCTTCCTAATCTTTAACTTAAGAAATAAACAGGGTGTCTTGATTTTGTTACAGTCAAGCGTCTTCTACTAAGCTTGCGCAACTGTCACGGTAACAATTGAAGTTATATCAAATAAAAACAAAGCTTGACCCAATTTTCTTTTTACGTAGAGACATTGGTGTTGCAGGGCAAAGAGAAAAGTAGATATATTCGCAGAATTAGTGATTGTGTTAGAGGAATGTGTTCCTGTGGCACAATGCAAGGGCTAGTAAAGATTCTAGTAAACCTGATGCTTGACGGAAGGATCAAGCTTGAGTACTGCACTGGTAAAAAGGTGGATCTGCGGCCGAGTGTCCGCCGGACTGTCACTCCTAAGGTGACAGTTCGGCGGAAACTACGTGTTTGCGGACCAATCAACCGCCTGCCCTATACTTCACCCAGCCGCGCCCTCTGCATGTCGGTATGAGCGGGAGCATTATCCCGCTATGAAAGAGAGGCACATGACTGGTTCAACAACCACGTAGCTTCGATCACACTATCAGCTTGGGGACAAAGAGAGTATAGCACAGCGCTGCTGAGACGGCGTCTATCAGGAGACCGCACTGCGACGCACAAGGATAATTACTGGCGTCGGTCCTCCCCCCTCCTTGTTTCCTTATGTATGAGCTTCGTGTCGATGTCTGTGATCGCTTCAGAATTTTAGACAACAAAGACCAGTCGTACTGCACTCACTAAACTGGTAGTGTACAGCATTAGTGCTCCAATTTATCAAAGGTGAATAGACCCCTCTCTGCAAAAACTTTCAGAATCTCAAATTGGCAGTTCTCTTCACTAGGGACCACGGATTTTTAGTCAAATTCAATCCTAACTGAGCTACATTTTCATCGCAACTAATTGTTATTTGCACTGTCAAATGCAGGATGCCTTAGGATTTGCATACTTCAGGAGAATTTCAAAGTGACGTTTAAAAACATGGAACGTGAGGAAATAGTTGGTCGTAAAAACAGTAAATGATTTATTATGACATCTACTTTAAATACCAAAACACAAAAAGAACTGGTTCACAAATGCGTGCATTCACACTTTTTTAGCAATAGGACTAATTCTCTTAATCTCTATCAAATATCACAATATGCGTCATCCACCGGTCAAATGACGATTAATGTTAAAAAAACTGTACATTTTATGTTTGTTGCAGTAGACTAAAATGCGCATACTTCCACCTCGGGCACAAAATTAGGAAAAATGGTAACTGTATTCTCCTCCACGAAGTGGCATTTAAAATAAAAAATGTTCATCTAATTCAAAGTAAAGTTCCACAACAGAAGCCTTAGCTACCATTACATGATTACGAGCCATCGTAGTTTTTTATACAATCCTTGAAAAATCATTTTCTGACGTAGTGAAGTGGCGAGATCATGGTCAAACCTGCTAATATATATACCGCCAACATGAAAACAAGTCGTGACTGAATTTGTGATCGTGGGTATGATAAAGTTAATGATATTCAGGTTGTCGCTTAAGCACATTAAACGTAAATATTGTACCTACGGCGTTCGTCTGCTAACAATAGGCGCGTGATTGGCACAACCGTCGACACATAGCTCCACGAAGAAGTGCAGTTGGCCACGACGTGTGCTTCCCTTGATCTTGTGAATAATAGACTACATTTCTTAGGCTCTAAGTTCTGTTTTAGTGCCAATTAAGAGTGCATAATTATTGTATTCTTACCAATATTACATAAACATCGAACAAAAAATTAAAAAAAAATGGGTTGCCTAATGTTGACGCCATTGGTAGGCTGTTGCATCCATTTGTTAGCAGACGGACGGCGTAGGTATGGATTTGAAGTTCTTGGCTGCTAACATTTTACTCAAGTAAGTTCATTCATTGAAATTTTGATACACAAGGTTACCAGTTATAGGCTTCTTTGTTGTAAATCCTCGAAGAATACTGCAATAAACCAATTTATGCGATGCTTTCTAAAAAACAGTGATCGGTTTCTTTACCGTGATGATGTTGCTCAAACTAAAATTCATCGTGCTCTACACATCAAAGTTGCAATAGCTACAATTTGATTGAGACCTGCAGTTAGGAACAAATACAAAAAAAAGGGCCGAAATATAAGTAAGGAACGTCGAGGGTGTTATAATTAATGAATGCTAGCGCTGAGCTTGAAGCTCGCAGTACTATATTACAGAGAGAAGACAGGCAAGCGTTTTTGCAGAATGTTGCGTCTCCTGGTGTAGTAATTAGAATTCGCTGTCCCTAGCACCTAATGAATTCTTACCAGTAGGCAGTCCCAACTAGCGCGAACACTGTTAAAGGTCAGAAATGCCGGAAATTTAATATTGGATAAGAACTCACACGCGTGCCTACTTTAACTGCCTCTCTCATCGTTCTTTCCACACCAACTAACTTCGAAAACGAAGAAACAGCGATCGTGCCTACAGATGCAGGAAAACAAGCGCTTTAGTAAACGCTGCAAATTACTTACTGCGGAGGCCAGGAAAGAAAAGTAGGCGATAGAAGACAAGGCGCTACACCTACAAACTGGCCTGATTTAAGCGTGCATGGGAGCCTGATTGATGAAGCACCTGCTTCCTGCTTACTATATTCAATGTCAAACTTTGCATTAAAAATAATTTAGCAGGAGATCCAGGGAAGAACTACTCAGCCCCGCTGAGCTCAAAGGGTAGTGAATTCATAAAAGAACGCAAATGTCGTGTTTCCCCATGTACGGGTAATTCGACAAAATAATTAATAATTAATTAATTCGATAAAATCAAAGCTTACCTTTACAACTTCAGAATAAACCAAAAAAATGAAAATGGGCAGAACGTTACTCCGGAGTAAAAAAGTCAACTTGACGCGTCGTTTCGTGTCCCACGTAGTAGTTTTGTGGCGTCATTATTTCTCACACTTTTCACATCCAAAAGTGTTTGCTGCAATATTCAGAAGGAAACCGAAGTACTGCAATTACGACAACAGCCAAAACAAACGTTGATCTTTTCGTTTCTTATATCAAGTGCAAATACCAGGTTCTTTTTTTTTTTTTGCATTTATTTTCAAATCACGTTTCAAGGTAGTAGCGTTCAAATCTTGTTTGATCGTCAGACTGGAAGAAAAATATGGTGTTGAGCCTGCCTTTTTGGGTTTTTATACAGAGACCTGTGGTGGTAATGTGGAATCTTATGCGGTTCTACTTTCATGCCTAGCGTTGAATTGGCGTCTTTTTCCATTTACATCACAACCGGACATATGATGCAAACTAGAGTCTCTGATTCTCACCAGAGCCGTAAATGGAGAGAGTTTGGCCATTCGTTGGGAAGTATAGGAGACGAATGAGGAGGCGCCATTGGCCAAAAGCGGGCTGGGCGTGTTCCAGGGCGTCTTCAGAAATTCGAATGTGACCAACCAGAAGCCGGAAATAATACCCTGGCGGTGGTCGCGAGAAGCAAACCTGATAACTGCATTGGAGTAACTCTCAATGGCTGAAAATATGGTACACGTGATGTTTCAATCACGTTAATCCAAAATGATGATGGAAGGGTGCGACTAGCGGAACGATCGACATGATCCGTACGCCAAGCGCCCAGGGCCGGGAATCTGCCGTCCGAACGGTCACACTCTGTCCGCGCAAAACAGAGTTGCGCGGCGCATTCGTTTCTTACATCTTTCTGCATGATCATGATCAAAACAACACGTGCACCCTATTTTCAACCACGAAGAGTTACCACACTTCACTCTTACGCGTTTATTAAAACCATATACGAACATAGACTTTTGATCAGAACTGTTTGCCGCTACCACCGCTAGGGGATTCTTTTCGGCTTCTGGTTGGTCAAGAGAGCATGCCAAGCCCTCTTTCCGAGTCTGACGCACTCCCTGACTCTGCCCGCACCTCCCATTGACCAAACTCTCTCAATACACGGCTCTGATTCTCACTGCAAAGGCCCCTGTTCCATTCTTCCAACTCTCCAACTCTACCCACTTTGAAAAGCTGTGACCAATGGCCTTCGTTTCTGGTGCCATTCATATTCCACCTCACTTTCAATAAAATTTCGCCGTTTACGGTCTAGCAAAATAATAATGAAAATTCACAGCCAAGCGCACCTTGTAGAATATAATAAAGTTAATGGGCCAGAAAAATAGAAGTCACATTATTTAATCCGTGTTCAGCGAGAGCTTTCGACTTCGTTGCATTATCGACCATTACCACCAAGCATCTCTTTACTCAGACTTCCCTTCACTGGTTGCCGACGTAAAGGGTGCCACTGTTGAAGTCAAACTCCGCTACAGGTAGTTTAGAGCTAAAGGTGTCGCAAATTGCTATATCACCTCGTGTGTAGGGTGTCGGCACTCAGAGGAAGAAGGTTCAAACGCCGCTCGGCCCGATTACTTAATTTCTCAATCTTCAATTTCTGGAAACTTCCAACTCATTGGCGGCTGTCGCCGTGTGTCCTGGTTTGGAACATTCCTAAACGATCCGTATGTATAAAATCAGCGGTACCTTGCTGCTTCGGGACAGTCTCAATGGCAGGGGTGGCCAGGCCGACCCGGCCTAAGAGCCGCAGACAAAACGACAAAACGTCCAAGAGCCGCAGGTTGGGGGGGGGGGGGGGGGGGCAAGGAAGATTGTGTTTAGAGCGATAAACGAAGTTCAAACTACTTCCAAGCTACCCCAGTCACGACCAGTCCATCTGTAGGTAGGTAGTAGGGGCACAAGACTACCTATCCGCAGCGAGTCTTTCGATTTAAAACGCGTTCCATTTTTTTTTGGGGGGGAGAAGTGCTCGTGTGACCGGGAGGGTGCCCGGGGGGGGGGGGGGGGTTGGAGGGGGGCTGGCGGGCGGGCGGGTAAGGGAGGGAGTCGCGAGCCGCACTTTAGCACGCGAAGACCCGCATGTGGCTCGCGAGCCGCGGCTTGGCCACGCTGCTCTATGGCAAAATGTAGGGTCCCATTTTGTTTCAGTCTCTGCCACAAGTTAGCCACATGACACACTTTGTTTACTTAGGGATTTATGGCTTCGTTTCTTGTCATTCGTCTAAATCTCTAACACAAATTAGAAATCTGGAACAAAAATTAGTTCTCCGATTGCCTCTTTACTATCAACGTTGTGCGTGTATTAGGAGGTATGTAACAACATGTCTGGTGCAACGCGTGATATTAATTTTGAGATCCTTCTTTTATGAAAAGACCAGTTTTGTGATTACGCGCTACCGTGAAGTGCGCTAGCGTTAATCTCTGATGAATGAGTGTCGAGAGGATACCACAGCTGACTACTATGCAAACGAAGGAGTGTAAATTAGAAAGATAATTACGAAGTGACCCTTAGAGTGAGCCACACTCTAGAGAAGCCTATATCGCATTACATGTTTATAGGTCGCACCCTTTCATATTTTCCAGCACCTTATAAACGCCTCTTTGCCGAAACATAAATTGGTATATACGCGACACCTTTGTATAACTCGCACTTACATATTTCCATGGTTGGCACAGCGGAAGTGGATTTAAAAGACCGCATGTGTGCATTAGGCTCGAAATATACGCGCAGGCAAGATTAGTTTTCGATATTCTCGTGAACGAATCAAGATATAATTATATCCCCTTGGCTAATTTTTCACTTTAGGTTCATACTAATAAAAAATGCATCTAGCAAGCACCGTTAAACGCACCGACGGAAAATGTAATACAGCACCGCAACTTAAACAGCTGAAAATACGGTACCCGATTGCGAATACTGGCTTTGCAAGACATATATAACACAACAGAAAAGTGTGAAATAATTTTAAATAACGTGGCGTCAGACTCCTTAACTATGCCGCCCTCTTCCCACCCGGCACACTTAGGAAGTACTAAGTCTAAATGAATTAGTACTTTTTATTGCGAAAACAACGAACCAAATAGAAACTTTTAAAAGTTCTACTTCACATAACCTCAGCTAATAATAGCTCTATTCCCAGTGTAAGTACGATGGGAGGTGAAGAAAAAAGGTGTCAAAGCAGCTTCACTTGTACTCAGCCCCCGCACATAAAAAACAGTCCCGCAAGAAAAAAACTATTAACACAAAAATTATATGATAATACAAGGTACTTCTATTGCAAAAACAACCAAAGTCACTAACAAATAAATAACAATACAATAGCATCTGCCTGCTTTAAAAACAAATATTTCGCAAGCTTAACACAAGAAACACTCCAGGGCTCTCTGGCAACGCAAAGAGTATCTGAGCTTTCTGTATGTGAGTTATATACGGGTATATTGTTAGAATTAAGGCGACGAGAAGGCGAAACTTAACTGAAAATAAAGGTTTAATGGGCGAACTTGTGCCGACAAAAATAAGTGAGGAAAGAGCGTCGAGGGAGCAGAAAAACAGGCGGCGACTCGGCGGCGAAACAGAAAGCGCGAGCGACACTGGGACTGACTCGACAAGGTCGCGGGCAGCTGCTTATCTACCGTGCGTCACTATCTCGAAAGTTCGGCAAAGAAGGTTCGAGCGTCGCGCGCTCGGGGCGAGGATGAACTGGCACTTTCGAGAATAACAAAGCAGAGGGAAAGTTACGTCTGCTGCGAGAATGACCGGGAATCTTCTAGAAAACCGTGAACAAGCGTTCCCTTCTCGGCTGTGCGGGCGGCATTATCCCCCTTTTAAAAGCGCATCGTCCCGATGCAAAACGAAAGGAAAAGGGAAATGGCTACGACAATTACGGCGAAACAAAACAAACATGCAGTGTCACAATCCTAACGCGCGTAGAACGGCTTCAGTCGAACTACGTGGACGACTTCGGGTCGTGGCTGGCGGCGTCCTGATGGGCGAGTTCCGTCGGGGAGCACCTCGTAGTTCAAGTCCCCAAGGCGGCGGATGACCTTGTAGAATCCGAAGTAGCGTTTTAACAGTTTCTCCCTGGGGCTGCGGCGGCGAATGGGCGTCCACACCCATACCCTGTCTCCGGGCTGGAACTCCACGTCGCGGCGGCGAAGGTTGTACCGGCCAGCGTCCACACGTTGCTGGTCCTTTATTCGAAGACGGGCTAGCTGGCGTACTTCTACTGCTCGTTGGGTGACCAGCTGGGCGTCGTCAGTGCCGTCGTCCGTCGGGTCGTAGCACGTGGTTGTGCTATATTTTGCCACAAATCCAGGCTATGTTAACTTATCCAAGCTATTTTGCCGTCACACAATTTTTATAGACCACGGCTAAAAAATTAAACCCTACAAAGCTTCATGTTTGCCAAATCATTCGCAATCAAACTTTTTTTTACTCTATTAATTCCGGGTTATTAAAGTCAAGTTTCATCAACGCTTTAGGTGTCAATAAATAAGAACAAAAGCAGGTAGATCAAAATCAAGATATAAATGTCTAGAATTAAATTTATAAATACATCGGTTGCTTAATCTTGCATGCACTCCCCCCTCCCCTTCCAACCCTTTATCACTCAAATTGTTTTATTTCATAAACGCACTTCGCTGTTGTGCATACCGCATGTAGCGATCCGTGAATTCGAAACACGGGTTTTACGAACTTGGAACAAGCTTCTCGCAGACATCCACTGCATCTGGTCGTTTCCAAAGCGATACATCAACCTAGGAAGCGTTAATGACAGGCCACCAGCATGGCTCAATGACACCCTAGCTGCTGCATGAGTAGGAAAACATGATCATTCGTTTCACATTAAGTATAACCGCCACAAAATGCAAGGATCCGTTGGCACCATTCATGCAGCTGCAAAAGTGCAATGTGACGATGCTCGTCGTTTTTGTACGTTTGCCATCACTGACTGAACCAACCACGCACAGCAAGAAAAATAACCATGATCACACCGCATCTAGTGTGCGTCTCAGCCGATAATATAGGTACGGTTTTGACGCTGCTCGATTTTTTTTTTTTTTTGTTTGCCAGAGATTGGCGGTTAGTTTTCTGGACTATATATTTATAACTGATGTCCACTCACACGTGATAAATATGAATCAAACAGCTATATTTTGAACACTGTCTAATTTTCCAGTCTTTGATATTATAAAGCGGTCGCGAATAATGTGGGCATAATCTAGAATTGGACAAATTTTAGATTATGCTGGTACAATTTAATTAGCTTTGAGAAACAATGTAATTAGCTCTTAAAAGCTAATTACCTTTGTCTCATCTAAAATATTTGTTTACATTTCTTTTAAGAAACAGTAGTTGGCGAAGCACATTATCCGTAACATAATCGATACGTGTATTCGAACTTAAATGCTTGGTATTTCAGAGCCCACAAAAGTCGAAGAATAATCGAGAAAGAAAGAAATCTCGCAGAACATGAGCGAAACTTCCTTCCTTTAGCATAGTTAAGCACTTAACTTTCCTTCCACCTTCGGTATTGATCGTTAATAAGTCACCTGGTATCCTATTGCGAGCCAAGCAAAACTAGCAAAAAACGAACACAAAAATCGTACATGTTCGTGCACACACAAGCACACACACACACATGCAGACCGGAGAAAAGAAAAACAGAGACGCTAACGGAGGCAGACATAGACAGAGAGACCCAGTTATATGTCTACGCTTTAACTTTCTTCGGTAAATATGGCCATCTCGTCTTACATATCCTTGTTGCCTCCTTTATGATACCATTCTACCGCCCTCTGCACTGCAATATAAAAAAACTAATTAATAGCAGATGACTCGCTAACCGTGTTCAAGTCTAAATGAGTCTTTCCTACGTCTTTTAAGACTCCATGTGATGACTTTTTGTTGTTTGATTTTATCTTTGCCTAGTACTTTCAATGTTTCGATGTTACTAAAGACTACGTATATTTTCGCTGTAGCTGGTCACAGAGGCATTGGCCAGAAGGGCATCGTGTGCCCTAAGCCGACAGAAAATAAATTCTGCTACAGGTTTTCAAGAAAGCAGTTAGAAAATTGGTTGTCGGAAGCGGTTCCCACAACGTTTCTTTTTAGATAAACCGAAAAGTGACTAATTTTGTTTGTTTCTTTATGCCTTACAGCGAGTAAAGCTTTTTCATTAACAAAAAGGTCACACTCTTTCACTTATCGCAAGATTAATTGCACGGTTTACTTGAAAAAATCGTTTCATCGATCAACTTGTACCATTAATAAAGTTTGGGTCAAATTGTTCGTATGTGGGTGCACAAAAAAATCAGTGTGCCATCTTCAAAAAGTAACTAAAACAATATTATAATTATATCTATATGTCTCTTTGAATTCAAATGGATTTGATTCCTTTGAGTTCTGCCACCCTGGTTCACAGATAACTTTATAAAAGTTACCTCCCGCAGCCGCAGGCACCATTATATCTAGCGTGCGCTATTTTTTTATTTTTTTTACTATTTCACTAGAGTTGCGGATTACGTCCAAAGTTCATAAAGTGGGGACAGGGGATTCATTTCCTCCCAAAGTCGTCTTCTTCTATATTTTTTTTTTCGTTATCTAAATCGACACAGCACGGAAAATTTAAAGGAAGAAAAAAAACTAACTGCTGGCTATATACTGAACAAACAAAAACACATGGAAACATGTTGTGTTCGGATACCCGCCTCGAGTATGGTCTTAGTTTCGGAAAATCGCCAGCACGGAAGGGAGGGGCGGCTTTTAGCCCGGGCACATTCTTTTTTAATAAACCGTCCGAAAAGCCTGGTCTTCGCTCTCACTCGCATCGAGCGCTCCCCGGAGGGCATTGACGTCGCCGCGATCATCCCCTTTTATTGCCGTCGAACGACGGCGGGAACCTCGCCGTCTGCTGCAGTCAGCGGTGCCTCGCCATGAAAAAGAGATGCTGAAAGACGCAGCTTTTCGGCCACGGCTGGGATTGGCGTCCGTGGAACCGCAAGCGTCGCAGCGTCTACGAGCCGTCGGAGCCAATGCGCTGCGGAGAGCAAGTCGTCTGCTTCTTGAGCAGAAGCTGCAGTGACGTCAGAACGACGCCGAACTCTGGTTGGCTCCTAATGAAGGATAGTGTGGGGACCTCAAAACAAAGCTGCCTTGAGGTCTGCTCACTACCCTTCAATCAGAACTAATGAAAGCCTGGCCTTCTGACGTCACCACAAGCCCTGCAAAATAAGCAGACGAACCTGCGCTCCGTATAGTTTGTGGGTGTCACGTGATTTTCGGAAGGTGAACAGCCATGCGAAGGAAGAACGAGTATTCACGTGATATGCGTTAATAGCCCATGGTTTGCTGGGGTGGCTAGTAACGCCCACGGCATTCTATATTTACGTGGACCCGAGTATACGTAACTCCACTCAGAGAAATTGCTATGGCTGATAATTAAATAAAGCTTGACATTTCCACAGGCCCCGAGGGCTTAAGACCTCCAGGTCATAGCTTGCCGCGTTCAGGTTTCTTGCTTCGTAATTCGTTTTTGGATTTACATATCAGTTTATGATGCAATCTTATTGGCTGCAAATCGATAATGATATGCTCGATGTTCCCCACGCCCTGTTGCGATTCTAAAGCTGCAAATCGCGTAGATTTCCCCGCTCTCGCCTTTTCACTGTTTTGGTAGCCGAATTCCTTCTCGTGTTCGCGCTTTCAACTGGAAAATTGGAAAATAAACACGTAGGTATGCAATGTACCTATTGGTATATTACCCAAGCATCAAGGAGAATGCAGGGGTTGGTGTTCCACGCGCCGAACGTGCTGGCCTCAGCACAAATCGATTTTCCAAAGCAAATACTTAAGACAAATTGTATCTTGCACGCGCGTCCGTCAACGCTTTATTTTGGTTATTTACTTTGAATCTTTTATACTGGGAAGGCATGCGCGTGTGGCGCGTGGAACACCAATCTCTGCATTCTCCTTGATACTTTGGTAATATAGCAAATGGTATATTAATATAGGCAGAAGATTTCTTGATACACGATCTGCTCGAACATTGCATATTTTGTAGCAATTGTTTTTTTTTAGGGAGGGGGGGCGATGCAGGGCCAATCAATTGATCGTATTTTAAAGGCACACGTAAACAAAACATATATATCACGAAACATATCAAAATAGTTTTAGACGTCTAATTTATATGCGTACAATTATCGGAACGGCTTGGTAATTTTAGCGAAAGTTTCTTAGGCTCTAGGTGACTGTACAAAAATAAGCCACGCTTTAAGATACCAGGAGCCCATACTTTCTCCAAAAACGCTGGAGAGAGCCAATCACTTCAATCTAAAGGAGGTACCCGGCGAATGAGGAGGCCGGTAATATGTTTTGACCTAAAAAAACTGAGCTGGTTCTGCAGTGCATCGCTGGAGACCTTTTCGAAATGCAGAAGCATTTTGAATTTTTTTTCCTATGTACCATACTCTCCATTTATTTGAGATGAGCTTCGTTCTCTCGCTCAGCCCTTGTTTCATAGAAGAATGAACTCACTTTGCCTCTGTGTCCCTAGCAAAACGTTGTTCTTTTACGTGGAGTTATAACGACGACCTTTTCTTCTTTTCTTTTTTTGCGAGGAATTGTGGAGACGAGCAGAACCCTTACAGCAAGCGTATGTATTCTAGCATAGGGTGGGTGCATGAATAAAAGGCAGAGCCGTATATTTACAGAGTTTGGTCAATGGGAGGCGCGGGCAGAGCCAGGGCGTGCGGTAGACTTGGAATGAGGGCTTGGCATGCTCTCTTGACCAACCAGAGCCGAAAAAAAATCCCCTAGCGGTGGTAGCGAGAAACAGTTCTGATCAAAGGTCTATGTTCGTATATGGTTTTAATAAGCGCGTAGGAGTGAAGTGTGTTGTTTTGATCATGATCATGCAGAAAGATGTAAGAAACGAATGCGCCGCTCAACTCTGTTTTGCTCGGACAGAGTGTGACTGCTCGGACGGCGGATTCCCGGCCCTCGGCGCTTGGCGTACGGATTATGTCGATCGTTTCGCTAGTCGCACTCTTCCACAATCATTTTGGATGAGCCTGATTGAAACATCACGAGTACCGTATTTTCAGTCATCGAGAGTTACTCCAATGCAGTTATCAGGTTTGTTTCTCGCGACCACCGCCAGGGTATTATTTCCGGCTTCTGATTGGTCACATTCGAATTTCTGAAGACGCCCTGGAACACGCCCAGCCCGCTTTCGGCCAATGGCGCCTCCTCATTTGTCTCCTATGCTTCCCAACGAATGGCCAAACTATCTACATATACGGCTCTGGTAAAAGGTATTGACTGTGCTTTTTATATTGGGCGGTACCTTGTGCCATCTAGCCTGGAAATATTTGCACTCCTCAACTTTTAATTTCGCTATAAATTTCTCATCTCGTCATCACGTCGTATAACACCCGAGACTGTAGTGGAAAAAAATGGAAACATTTTAGTAGAAGGAAAAGACACACAGAGGGACGTCTCAACCTCAGTTAATTAGTTTATTTCTCGATCATCCCTCTCTGTGTTTGTTCCTTCTACTAAAAAGTTTCCAATCTCTCCCCCCACGGTCTCAGGTGTTATATGATATGATTAGCGATCACCAGCTCGCCTGCACATTCACGGTCTTTTCACTCATCTCGTCATATCGTCTACTCCTTCATTTTGTGTATTATTACGCTTCCTCAAGCCTCCTGCCCCAGATCTAACGTATATTGTTAAGATTATGATTCGTTAATTCTTCGTTCTTCCATCCTCACCAGCAGAACCAAGTTCCATTGTCAAATCCTTTACCCCTTTATCGAGGACAGGACGACGCGCCGTACATCTCAAAATTACATATTCTAGCGTCTTGCTGTCACCATGGCATACTGCACATATAAGCATGTGTCTCGATTTTTTTAAATGATTACCTACATATCTATGTCGCGAATTGTCGACGTGGATCCGAGGCAAAGCGCCGGCCTATGTACCGCCAGGACGTGGGCTCGATTCCCGGCTGAGGTGCCAGTAATCCGACGTGGAATTACTGCGGAGAAGGAATCGTCTAAATAAGATGTCTGCTGCACGTCAAACGGTCCTCAGGTTACCAAAATTAATAATCAGTCTCTCGCTGTTGCCCGACAGACGCACTTGGTTGGTTTGGCCCATAAAACCCTCAAAATTGATTCCATTTGTCTCACGCTCTCGCCTCAAATAGGCAAGAACTTCCCCGCGTGTGTATTACAGTCTAAGCTCATTTCAACAGACCTGGTCAAAACAAATTTGGATATAACACACCGATTTGTGAAGTTCGGTTGGTTTTCCTCTACATACCATTGACTCAACTTTATTTCTGTGCATATCATACTCCTTTTACAACAGACCTAAATCTTGGTCAAAACCAAGGTCTGTTATAACGAGGCTAGACTGTATTATGCACATGTTCCTCTGTTTTGTCCTGTCTTTGTGGCCTGTACATTGGTAAAGTTGATTTTTCCTGGATGCTTTCCTTCTCACAGTTTTCTTTCTGCTTACTTTGCTCTATTTTCTGCTGAAATAATCTGCTCCGTTCCACCATTAGTGTATAGGTATTTAAATGTCCGCTTTCGGCTTCGGCTCATCCATTTTATGTTTAAATAATTTTTTTTATAATTGTTTAAATACTTTCTATGCCTACCGCGTATTCTCCATCTCTGTTTACATTTGTTCAAAATTCAATTTACGAATTTCCCCTCTGCTCTCAAAACACGACCAGCCGATTTTCTTCTGTACACCCTCACTTCACGTGTTCTTATGGACTACACTCTAAAAAAAGGGCGTCACCTTACACCCCTTCGTTCCATATAATGCACCCCAAAACTTTAGTTCGACGTACAGCGCTCTATAGTCGAACAGACGGCCCCAAATTTCACGAGGGGCTTTATAACGGTGCGTCATAACTTTTTTTTAAATAGGTGAAGTACGCATCAAAGACCACATAAAGAAATCACTGAGTTTTCGCAGTAAAACAAAAAAAACAACAAAAAAACGATTTTTTTTTCGTAGTCAGTGACACGTACATTAGATATTTTAATAAGTTGTACCACACGGCTATCAAGTCTTTCGCAACATTTTGGGCCGTCTGTTGAACTATAGGGCGCTGTACGTCGAATTGAAGTTCTGGGGTGTATTATTTAAGACAAAGGGTGTAAGAATACACCCTTTGTCTTATATAGAGTGTACCAAGCGGTTATGTTCCCACCCTCCTTTGATGAATTTCCAATTATGATTGAACCTCTGACCTTATAAACAGTACTTTTCATAGAGCTTCATAATTTCTGATTTATTTTCATTTTCCTAGTTACCTTTCCTTCATGTTCCTCTAAATATTTCCTTTTCTCATTGAGCCATACCTCCACATGGTTGTATTCTTTCTTCATAATTCGCCTATTACTTTATATTGTTATTTCAGGAGTGTCTTTTTTTTTTCTTTTTTTTCGCTAAACACGATTAGTGTAGCTTGTAACCACTAAAGCTCAGGACCGAGTTCTCCCGTCCCTCTCTATATATCACAGTTAGTTCCCGCTATGTATTTCGAACTTTTCGCTCTCTGTTGTGCAACCCCAAGACAATTTCGAACAAAGGCGCGAGCTTCTTGCGTTAGGCTTTAGAGCCCTCGCGCAGCGGGAGCCAAAGTCGGGACGCTGGCGGCACTTGCTCGTACCGCAGTTTCGGACGGCAAACGAAATGTTATCAAATTGAATAACTAGTGCATCGCTAGCCTACTCGAGGGCACAGTGGTTGAGCGTCGGGTTTGCAATCGTCGGGTTCCTGGTTTGATCCAGCTTGGGACAGGGTGTCGAACCGGAACCGAACCGAACCAAAAACCGGAACAGAACCGTTATTTTTAGCCGAACCGGAACTGAACCGAACCAAAGTATTCGCCGCCATCTTGAAGCTGAACCGGAACCGAACCGAAAAAAATATAACGGTAACCGCTTCAAAACAGTTCAAGGTAATATTTCTTTTTTCTTTTTTGTTAGTATCACAAAATTATCATATCGGAATAAAAAATTGGCGGCTGTATTTCTATCTATTGATCAAATCGTCATATACAGAATTGTAATGTATGGTAAATTGTGGGTTTTCATGGCACCTTTGTATTGGCACTATGATGAACCAAGTGTCACGTGGCCTCGTGACGTCACGTGACTCACCGCGTCAACTCGATTTAATTTAGGAAGTCATCAGATGTATTAACCGTGTTGACAGCACCAAGAGTCACGTGACACCGTAACGTGAGCGATTTTCATAACCCCTAGTCGAGTGCACGGATTCATGACATTCAGCATCGCCAAACATTCGGGTAACGGCTCATGTCAATTAAGTATGATAATTAATAGCCCAACTCTAACAGTGTTTGAAGCTCCAGCCCAAGCTTTTGCTTTTCAAACCCTAGCCGCCTAGGGCATGACTGTGATGAACACTGGCGGTATATAATTAGCGTCAGATCAGGTGGCCGCTTGTTCAAATTGCGAGTTGAGGAGGGGATCGACAGCTGTCTCTTTCCTTTATTTTTTCTGCATCTGTTATTAGGAGAAAACTAATGGATGTTTCCGCAAGCTAGCAACGTCAGGGGTTATGTCTTAAGACTATTTATGGGAAGTACAAAACAAAATGTTGCAAGACCAATTTTACATTATTGAGGCACCGAAACATTTTTTTGTTGTTGCTGAACTGCATCCGAAAGATGTCCCTAGAATGGAAGTTTTGAAATGACTAAATGCGACTTATTAATATGACGTTACATGGAACTACACGTGTGTACGGAAGGAATACCTAAAAAAATATATATATTTTAGTGACCTCAGAGGAACAGCCGAACGTTGGCAGTCGCTGTAAGTCTCACAGGAGCGTCGTTCTCAAGTTATTGCCCAAGTTTCGACCCCCTCTGTATTTTGCTTAAATGAGCTAAAAAATATTTCTATACGTTCCTAAATACTACTCACGATCACTCCCTATCGTTAACAACTGATTGAAATTGGCTTTGCTTTTTTTTTTTTTCTAGACAATGGCAGTCACCAAAAGATTAGAGAAATATGAGCACCGTTCATCCCCTCAACTCGGAGCCAGAAGCGGCCATGTGGCCTGGTGCCTATCTTATGCCGCCAACGTTAATCATACCACCGCGCTGGGGTTGGAAAAGAAGAAAACGCGTGCAGAGCTCCAGACATTGTTAGAGTTCGACTATTCTCATCACCGCAGTGGTTGGACACGAGCCACTATCCAAGAGTCCTCCGAGGCATTGATTGTTACGAGCCGATGTACAGTGCTCACGCAGTTCTCCTGTCCAATTCGTGAGCCGCGCTCAACTGTCGACAGGAGGGTGGTTTTGATCCCACAATTACGACATCAATCTTTGGGAAGGCAAGACTAAAATAAATAGTCTCGTTTAATCATCGCAATTTCACCGCGACAAAGAAGCTTCTGAATCAGTGGCGGCCTGTCCGAGTACACCTGGGCCAGAGGACCAGTACGCCTCGGAAAAGTCATGAACATTCCTACCCGATATCGTTTCATGACCCCTTTAAACTTCACAGAGTGCAAAATAAAATAAATGAAGGGTTGCGGTGAACAAGTGTCAAATAAAATTGTCGAATTAACAGACACAAACGAAGGAGGCAATTCCTCAAGAATGCTTTCAGCCTTTTCACTTTGGTGAAGAAGGAAGACCAGAGAAGATGTGCTATCGTGGGAATGAAGTAATGGCGGGCCGCAAGTTGGCAAGCCAGAGTGGAAAGGCTGGAGGGGTTGCCGCCATCTATGAGCGACGGCGGCAACCAGACAACAGAGAAGCCGGTTGTCTGGTTGCCGTCGTCATTTATAGATGGCGGTAGCTCTCCAGAGTTTAGCGTCATCATTTGCTTGCTGACGGACACGACACTGAGGAAACTAGCCCTTAACAGCACCGCTGTATAAAAAAGTGCGTCTGTGAGTGTGGTTGGGGGGGGGGGGGAGTTTTAAAAACATAATGTGTTGTAAAGGTTCCTCTTCCCTGAATTTTTGACGCAGACCAAAAACCGTGACCCCGGAAACTACTTTGTTTGCAAAAACGCTCTTACCAAAAAGCACGTTTTCGTCGTGCCAGACGCTCGCGCCGTTCCTCAGGATGATGCACTAAGAATAATAATACGTGCCTTTCAAATACTTGGCTTTCACTAAGCTTGAACCTCCTGCAGCGTGCCTTTTGCACTGTCGAATTCGATTTTCTCAGCAAGAAGAATTCAGAATGACCACCAGCCTATGGTGTGATGACGTCACGCGCATACCATGCTAAATAGTTCAGCTTTCTGGTGAAATGTGATGTTCGCAGTGTCGCGATGATATACAGCAGCCTAGTGAAATGTTAGAGCGCATGACTATTCTGGCTTTGTAAAGTGAGGGCCCAAAACATGTGCAGGTAAAACCGAATATAACATTAGCCTCCAGAGGCAGTATTTCGCGAAGTTTCGAGCTCATGCAAGTTGATGAAATGTAATTTATACAAAGATTTTAAGAATCTTTGTCTCTCCTTCGCGCTATTTATGTAAAATCATGAATTTCATTGCGTGCACCTTTAGGCATCTCTTTTTACAGTAAGGCGTTCTGCAAGGGATTGTTTGGAAAAATAGCATTAATTATCTTTCTTTTTTTTGAACATGTCGTGTATTTGACTCCAATCCATCATGTGAGCACAGTCTTTTTTAGCGAACCCTGTAACCCGATGTTTCACACAGCCAATCAGCAAACAGAAAAACACTTTTACGCAGACTCCACAGATCGCGTAGTTTCGAGTATCGTCCTTCCGCGTCGGTCTTCACGCGGTTATGTGAACTTTATAAAGTAAAATTTATTGATCAATATAAGATATATTTAATTACTAACTGAATATTTTACAACACAAATAGAGGGCCGACCACCCTAAAGCAGTGCCCCCCAAATTTTTTGAAAGGTGTTCTGCCTATCTTTTCCGGCGTTTTTATCCTCGACAGGCACGTTGTAAGTGATATGGGACGGCCTTACGTACATTTCTGATTTTGAAGCTAATTTAAATAACTATGTGTTTCTCACACATATAACTTCTCAAACTTCTCACAACATATAACTTCTCTGTTATTACCTCTTTTATGTGGTGAACTATGCTTTTATGCGTCTGTGGGCTGGACGAAAACAAAGTAAACAGGGGCGCGCGGGGGAACTATGACGATTACGCACGCTAACCGTCAGAAAGCGTCCAATTAAGTACCATGTAGAGTAAAATACTACTTCGTTTTACTTAACAAAAAAGAAGCTTGAAGGACGCTTAAAGTTTGCCTTTAAAAGTGGAACGCGATAGCGTCAACGGGCCTCGTTTGCATCGCATTCTCCCTTGTCGCGCAAGCGTGCCTCGCGTGGTTTAGTGAAAAGCGTTTGACTCCTAACTAAAGGGTCGTGAGTTCGAATCCCGCCTAAATTTTTTTAAATTTTTTTCCCTTACGGCAAGGGAATTACTTTCAAAAGTGAAATCATTTGAAACATACGGTGATCTTTAATTCGCATTACATGCCATGTTTTAATCACGCTCATTCCACGCGTGATGTCACGTTTCACGCAAGCATTCTGGGTAGTTTGAAATTCTTTCGCGAGGGTATGTAGCTCTGACGTCATGAACCTATCGACCAATCAGGATTTTCCAGTCACGCCACTGACATCGGTTTTTCTGCGACATGAGCTCCTTAACGCTATTGTGTTAAAATCATCAATTAGCGAGGGTGATGCTCATTTGCAAATTAAATTATCCGGCATCTTGACAAGAACAAACCTCAACAGCCAGGCTCTGCCAGTTTATCCTGTACAAGAAAATGTTGACTTGGGCAAGGGCTATTTTGGGCCAGATTCGGTCTGAGTGCGAAGGTGCGTATATATTAGAGTGAGCAATTGCGATTACTTTTTGCTGCATGATTACTCGCTTGCATGCGGTTCTGAGTGTAAACAATGTTTGGTTAGAGCAACAGGCATTTGGATTGCCGCTGGGTGTTTATATAAAAAATAGTCTGAAAGGAATTATCCTAAAACTTTTGTTACATTTTGAAAATTTCATTGCTTTTAGCTCAGTTGGGTCGTCATCATATACATACATACTGTGAAGTATATTTTGTACACCTTATTTCATGGTATATATGGCCACGAGGTGCTTATTTCATAATTTTATGTGATGTAATTAATTCCTTAGTTCAAGGACACGATTTCACTTTTAATACTGCGACACAAATTTGTACCAATCATGGTTATTTTAGACGACCTACAACACTTCGCGACATTTTATATCGTGTAAATAGATTAGCTTGAACTTTAGAATTTTACTTAAACACGAAGAAAGAACAAGAAAATGCAATATAGTTCTAAATTAGAAGCTGGTCTATTTACAGGTTTTGATTCATTTTGATTTTGATTCAGGTAAAATATATTTTACTGGTAAACAAAGGAATGTTGAGTCGTATGAACATGGCGTTATATATGTTAATGTAGATTTTCTTATACTCTTGCGTCGAAATTACATAACGGAATTTAATATTTTGGTACCTAAAAACAAAATTAAATTGCACAGACGATCGAAGAAACTATATAGTTAATCGTTTCACGTAGCAATTAGTCTATATTGCCAGAACAACGCGGAAAATATATTCTCAATTCAGAGGTTCAAACCGGTTGGAACCGGTTCGAACCGGTTTGAACCGTTATTTTTTGCTCCCCGGAACTGAACCGGAACCGAACCGAAAGCCGTGAACCAGAAACGGAACCGAAGCGATAAAAATTTCGGTTCGACAACCTGGCTTGGGAGGGTCTCTCAGAGTTTTGTTTTGTCTTCTAAATTTGTTTACCTACCACTCTCCCGCGCATGCCCATCCCTTTCGTGTTGGAGAACAAAATTTTCCCGGGGAGGGCTTGCCAAAGTATTCCTATCATATTTAAAAAGACAGTCTTCACACTGGGATTAAACGCGGTGAAAAGTCATGTTCAGTGGCATAGTACAGGCTGGGCTGGTGGTGTCGTAACACTTCTTTAGACTCATCATTCGGGCAACTCCTTCCCCAGATTGATTGTATTGCCCCTTTCAGCTGCTCGTCGTGGAAGCAGACGCTCCAGATTATTTAGAGAGCAGGAAAAACGAAAAGGGGGCGGAGTGTTTCCTTTTCCGATAGGTTAAATCGAAATACATAAATTTCAAACGGGAAGGGCAGATGAGCGGTAGAGAAATATCTCTAGAGTTATTAAGCCAGACCCGCTTCGACAAACAATCGGACAATTCAGTCCAGAATCTTCTTGCACCTGGTCTTGCATTATATGTCCCGGTGTGCCACGTTATCCGGAAACAACCCGACGTCTAAACCTATGCGTGCTCTCAGGACCCGGTGTTTTTCACGCCTCAAAATAAAGTGGCTTACGGAGCTCAAATCATTTGTATAAATTTATGGAATACATTTTCGGGATTCTATAGAAAAAGACAAGAAGCTACATTATAAAAAATATCAGCTAACTAAAATTAATTCAAAACCTGCCGGCAGGCAACTATACGGGGAAAGAAATGATGGATTATTGTTTTGAAGGAAAGATATTTACAAAATAGAAAGCTTGCACCGGTTTAACTTTAGAAATTAAAGTAAAGACGCAGGCGAGCTCGTGAAGGATCATAGTATAAAAAATTAGAGACAAGAAGCTGGAAAGGTCAAGAACAACACCGTCTCAGAGCTAAAAAGGAGAAAAAATATCTGAGATGGTGTCGTTCTGGTCCTTTTTAGCTCCTTGCCTCTAGGTTTTTCTAGTATAGTTCAACTCCGTCCCACTGGGCGAATACGTCACAATCACTTCTGAAGGTCATACTGTAAACACATGTGATCGCTTACTCTGTGTATCCGTCAAGTCATCTTCATCATTGCAGGAATGAGAAACGGTCAGCCCGACTCCCCGTTGTAAGCTCGCTTCAAAGTAAGATAAAGAACGCGTCCATAATTTATGTGAGAAACACAGTCATAACTTCGCTGCACATTGGCTTTTTTATCTTCGGTCAGTTCCCACGGACGCATTATTTTATAAACAATAAAAGTGACGGAAGCCCGTGGGATCCTCCGTGTCGGGATGTTATTACGCTTTCAATATGTCATGAGTACGCGAGCACGACGTGTATCTGTTACGATCAATAATGCCGATAATCATAGCGCTCTTGTGTCGAGGCACGCCCAAACGCTGTCAGTATTCAGGACGACATTATTAACTTCACATGCAATGAGGAAGCCCCGAGCCTTGTATGTGATCACGCAGTCGTTGGAAGGATCATCCGTGTAAACACTCTAAAAAAAGTATGTGCGTCTACTTTCACGCACACCACTTGGAGAGCCAATCGCCGCAACTTACGGATGCAGCTCAGCGAATGACGATGCCGAAACATATGTTTAGTCCAAAAAACGCAGTCTGAGTTGTGACATTAAGCAATGCAAAACGTCACGCTTGCATTGCTTAATGTCACAACTCAGACTGTGTGTTTTGGTCTAAACATATGTTGCGGCATCGTCATTCGCTGAGCTGCATCCGGAAGTTTCGGTGATTGGCTCTCCGAGTGTTGTGCGTGAAAGTAGACGTACAGACATTTTTTTAGAGTGAACAACTTTTAGAGTTGTTTACTCTAAAACAAGTTTCACATTTTAAACCTACTCATTGTGCGTGTATGTTTGTTTTATTCACACCAGCACAGTAATAACTTCAGTCTTGCAAAAATGTTTAGGACTTTTTTCTTCTTTTTTGTTTACAGCGGGAATTTAGTAGGGAGTTTTGTCAGAACCAATCTCCGTACATTGGCAAAATATCGGAGATCCGATATTTTGCCAATGTAATACCTGTGCTAGACAGGGGTCTTTCCCGTCCATCACGCGGGCTTGATATACGATCGCACGCCTGTCCGGTATGCATCCAAATGCCCTAATCTGGACATTGGGCGAAAAAGTCGGCGAGATATCTGGCGGCTCGGGTTGGGCGGGGCCAAGGTCAAGAGCGGCGCCAGCCAATCACAGGCGCTAGATTTCTCTCCGAATTTTTCGCCAATTGTACAGTTTAGGGCCCCAGATCGAAACATGCCACATTATGAAAAGCGTTCCGTGTTTTATTTATTTAGTTATACTACTGGGGCTCCACTCAAGGAGCCATGGCAGGAGTAGGTACAAAACATCTAAACAAGATGCAGATTTATAAAAGAAAACTCAAGTATAAATTCAAGAGCAGATACAAAATTAGCAACCGTTGTGTTGACGACGACATCATTTGCTAACTCGTTCCATTCTTGAATTGCCCGAGGGAAAAAGAATATCTAAACCAGTCGTTTTTGAACCTGTACTGTTTTAACGCTCTCATGTGGTTTAGACGTGAGGACCCGGTCGATGATGGTTGTATATAGCTAAAGCTTTGAACATGAAAAGTGCCATCAAGAATATTGAACAGCAATTTTAATCTATCAATTTTCGCTCTCATTTGTAACGGTTGAAGCTTAGCTCTAATAACTAATTCAGTGGACGATGTTTCTCGATAATCATTAAAAATAAACCGAGCAGCTAACTTTTCGATACTTTCAAGCTTGTTAATACCGTTTTGAGTGAAAGGGCACCATACTGAACTAGCATATTCGAGCACAGGCCTCCGGCAAATACCAATGAACCGCGAACATTAGTAAAAAAAAAAATCTATTTTACCGAAAGAGGGAAAACCGGGATATCACAAATCGAAGCCGCACTTAAATAAATGTAAAAGTCGACCATCACGTGAAGAAAACTTGTATGTACAGCTTTTCTTCTTGTATTGACTCCAAGAACGCCACCCATATTGAATTGTCCGCGAGGCTGATTCTTTCTTCGGCCCAACACCCTTTATCTTGATCCCTTCGTTTACCAGCATTGGGTCGTTTTCCGAGTTATTCGCATCATTTGATTGTTTACTGGGTGTTGAGAAGTTCCATGCTCGTATCCTATTTTCTTCTACAGATTCCTCAATAAACACCATCTTTCTTTTACCTCGTAAATTTGGACCCACGACCACCGAATTTGAGGGAAATGATGATCCCTGAAAAAAACGCCTTGACTTCGAAATAAAATACGCCCTGAAAAACATTGCTCTACTTATAAATAGGGCTTTCACAAGTCACACGCAAGGATGCGAAGTAATAAGGTCGCCTTAAAGTTAACGCAATATTTGAAACGTTCAATGTGTGTACTCAAAATGTAAAAACTTTATATTCTGTAAATTTGAGGACATCATGAGGTCTTGGTTTAACGTTGTGTTTCTGTTTTCCAATATCTTACAAGACATTTAGCAATCTTGCTCACTAAGTTCTGTAAAACAGTTGCGTTGGTTCTCAAGATAAATCCGCCGTTATATATATACATATATATATATATATATATATTGTTACGACGACGAAGATGAGGAGACGTTGACGGTGCAATGTCGAGCACGAACATCTCGCGCCAAGTCCCAAGAGCCGGCTCGGCCTCCATAAATCATTCTATCTTCTGCCTGTCACCACCTGTCTTGCCCTCTATGCTGCCGACAGCATCAACCTAACAATTTATATATGTATTCATTTATTTACTTATTTATCTAGTCAAAATTGCTTCCTTAGTTCAGATTACTTCAGTTCGCATTAAAGAAACAATGGCGTGCCTTTCCATACTCTAAAAATGTTATGAGAGTTCCCTTTTTTTGAAAACATGAGAACAGTCAATTACGGAAAATAAATATATTCCTAGAAAATCAAAAAACTCTGGATGCGATTAGATAAGAAATGTGCTCAGAGAGAGTGACGTTTCACTTGTCGTTATCCCTCTTCACAATGAAGTGTTTTATATGTAATCGTAAACTGGGCTTTGTCATTGGCTGTGGCCCTTCCATTGTTTCCCTTGACTGGCTGCCTCCGTGTTCCACGGAACATCGAACTCACTGCCTCTCTTAGAGTATCGATCGCCGTTTAGAATAAAACGTCGCTTGTTCGCGGTCATTTTATGGATTCGCTGAGTCGATTGGATTGATATGGTCCCATTAGGTAGCGTTATGATTTTTGTCTACTCCGTTTTCACAGTTGTAGTTGTTAGTGGCCTGAATATGTGAACACCGGCGGCGTTGGTCCTCAAAGGCCCTTGTGATCATAGGGAGAAAGTGATAGCGCCGATCCACTATCTCTCCCTCCCCATCGCCCGTCCTCCCGGCACAACCATGTCATCTATGTAGACGCGCACCAGGGATTTCCTTTAGAGCGCAGCTCTTAGGCACCCGTTTCCGGCTTGAGCGGCATCGGCGTTGCCTTCGCCGTCGGCGTAATTGTAAGGTCACGTGACCCCCCGCCCCCCCAGGACACGTAACCCCCCCCCCATTAGGTCTCCTGACCCCCATGTCCACGTGACCTGAGGGGGTTACAGAGAGAGGAGGGGTATACCCTTCCCTCAGTACCCTTCCCTCCTCCTCCTCAAGAGCTGCGCTCCAATTCGGCGTCACAGGGAGTTGTAAACGGCTTTCATTTTTTTCTATGGCGCCTTACCCTTGGCCCACGACGATTCAGAGTTGTGGAAGGGTCTCTGGCGCGTCTACTCGGCGCTCGCTTAGTTCTACCCCGCGATTTAATCATTGCACGCCGCTCTCCGTCCGAGGAGCGAGAGTAGCAAGCTCGCCGGGCTGAGCAGAGTAGGCGGAGGGCAGCTGTGGCACGAAACAGCAAAGGCGCAGGACCCCAACTATCACGCACGAAAGGCAACGCCCTTTCACAGATCTAGAGCGCATCTCCTACGACTTTTCTACTAAACGCAAAGCTCTTAAAGCAAATATGATAAAAAAGCATCAACAAACGAAAATCTCCTAAAGCACCTCGACTAAAAGCAAATACCCTAAACCACCATTGACACGAGCCACTCTCTTCAAGCACATCTTTCATCAGCGCCAAAGCTACCGCTGTCAATCGCAGCACACTGTGTGGTTGTTAGCGATATTTTTAGATCTGTTCCGCCAAAAAGAGACACCGCTTTCACCGGTATCGAAGAGGGGAGAGGGTGTATATTAATAAATGCATAATACAATACTAGTGTGACACACGCTTACGTTCCTTCAACATGGGGATACTTCCTGCCCAGCCAAGAGCTAAATGCGTGGCAAGATTCAGTTTTTGAAGCTACAAAGGGGCTACTACACTCCGCTTCACATTCAGTTCGTACCGGGGTTTGCATCCAATCGTTGCGTTGGCTGCGGTCGGCCTTAAAATGAAACGGGGCATAGGCAACAACATCTGAAATAAACAGAGCCGCTGCCCTAGAACTTTTACGTCATCACATTGAGATCGAGCGAAGACACCGATCGGATGCGAGTGCCGCGTCAGCTCTCGATTGGGTTTCGTGTCCAATCAACGCGTCGGGGGACGCTCAGCATCGGGCTCGGGTCCAATCGCTGAGTTGTCGCCATCCGATTTTGGCGACGTTCTGCGAAGGAACAAGGGTGGGGCGTTCGGTGGCCTTCATTCTACTAGATAGTGTTGTATATATAAGTAGTATAAGCAAGTATAAGCAGGAAAGAGTCCGTGCAAGATCGCCGTGTGGTCGGACCGGATTTCAATTACTTGAACAAGTAACGGATTAGAAGTAATCAGTTACATGTAACGGATTACTTCCCAAGTCTTGTTACAACGACTATTCGGGCAAAAGTACATCTTTGTTCTCTATCTTTTGAACATAAGTGAAAAAGAATCAACACAGCCACAAATTAGAAACACTAGCACTCCTATTTACGGTTAAGAGAAAGTTCTCAAGCGTTCATATACGAAACAAAAAGCCTGGCTAACACGGTTGCCACGCTTGCCCTTACATTGGATATAGAAGATGAAGAGAATTGTGCTAGTCAGCCTTCTTCGTGCCTTTTGTCACGTTCATTCTACACCAGAATCGGCTCACAAACGCAATTTTCATTTTTCTACACATGCTAAGTATCCGAGAGCTTGGCAATTGTGTTAGTCAGCCTTTCCTTTATTATTAAATGAACGCGGGTGCGAGTTCTCATGTTTGTTGGCATCTAGCTCTGGTGGTTCTGCATTTTTGTTGTTGTTTTCTTCGCCTGTTCTCGAAACAATAAAAAAAACGTGGAGCTGCGCCACTCTCTATATCTCAGAGAAAGCTGTTTTATTGGGTTTATGCCCATTTACCATCTTTGTGACATGTTTTCATCTTGGAATGGTTTCCCGACGAACTAAAAGTCCCGATGCCTGTCATTCTGTATGTTGACCTTGCAAATGAAAATAAAAAGAACGCAAATTTGACCATCATTTTTTTTTTACGCGTGACACCTGTTGAACTTGTCGACTCTACTTGGTTTCACGCTACGTCCAGACGCGGCCGATGCTAAAGGGCTAATGGAACCCATCAGAGAGCATCAAAAGCGTACCATCATGGCATTGGTCATGTTTCTTTACGTGTTACATCATCACTGAACCAATCCTAAACAGAAAGAGGCTAGGTTACTTGCGCTCTGGACACTGTTTCATTGGTCCAAGTAGCTCGTAGCGCCGGCTGTGTCTGGACTTAAAAAAAAAAGAAAATGAACGGGTCCTTGAATTTGAACAAGCAAAAAAAGTTGTAACGTAGACACCTTAAAAGTAATCCGTCCCAAGTTTTATTTCAATCAGATTGGTAGGAGGGTCGTACTAGCCAATTATAATTTCGATGTAGACCCGGCCGTTGCGGCGCACCGACGGTAGGAAAGCGGCAGAGCTGGGGGAAAAACTAGCAGAAGTGACGTCATCAGCGGGTTCAGATGAGCCTTGCTCGCCACTTAGCTAACTCGGGGATACCGTCAATGACGTCACGACGCTCTGGGCACATAGCAGGCGGCAGAGAAGACGACCTCATGCCCAACGTCAGTCGCTTCAGGCCTTTTTCAAAATGTGTGTGGCTTACGTTTACTTCTCCCAAGATAAGGGGGATACCTGAATTCGCGGGAAGAAAAGGCTATAGAATAGCGCTCCGAGCTCAGATTTCTTGAAAATTTCTTCAGCTTCTCTTTACGCGGAAACGAAGCATACTGTATTCTTCCACATGCATATGGGCTATTCATCGGGTTTACATACCTTAGGATTTTGTGCTCGATTAAGTCAGCCCGGGTGCGATTGTGGATGGCTTTCTGTGGTGAGACAACGTCCATAGCCACTGACGGCTTAAAAGACGCAAAATTTGACGAGTCCTTAGTGTTTTACTAACGTTCCATGACCAGTGAGAGTGCAACATTAGCCAATAAGGGCGCCTACGAACGAATCGCCAAGCAAGCTCTGTGAACTTAACAAGGCAGGCCCGGCGTTTCTTAGTGATTTTAGAAAATTGGTCAGGGTAACGGGTCAAACGCGCTTGCTTGTTGTACCTGAAATTTGAGGCAGCAACTCGATGCCGTGCAGAAGTTAGGTTAACCGGTTTTACGAGGCCTAACCTCATGCTTGATGCAAGTTGGATTCGGGCTGTTGGACGTTCTTCTTTGTACATATTAGGACAAAACTAGGAATTTAAAGTGCGGATTCAGTTCACACGCAATTCTCAGTGCCATATACACCGCTTTTTTTTTTTTTCGAACTAACTGCTTTTAAAAGGTGTGAGGGTTAGACGAGTGCCGTTTTCATCTTTCATTTATCAGGCTGGCCGGATATTAAATGAGGGGACAACGGTCGTAGGAATTTGGAATTAAAAAAAAATATATTAGCCTTTTAACTATTGGTTTTAGGGTTCATGTTGGAATTGTAATATCGACGGCGTTTGCTATTAAAAACCAGTCCAATTTTAAAAAGGAATTGCGAAGAGGTAACGTTTTCTTTTTCAATATTAATCTATCCCTTTTCCCGTTTTCGCAAGTGACGTAGTCATTTTGGTGTCGTGGTCACGTGTGTCGTTGGCGCACCCACCAAGCACACACTGCCGATATGGTGACGACAAACCTGAAACAACGGCATCACTCTTACATGCGTCATTATGGGGAAGGCTTGATAAACACCTCCTAGATAAGACAGCTTTTGTGGTGAATCTTCCTGCGTCACTAAAGAAGGCCAGGGTAGGCCAGAGATTGGACACGACGTCGGTGTTCGGCTAGGAGTCGTGTTTTCACTGATTGGACACGAATCCTAGCCGAACGATGACACCGTAGTCGTGTCCTGTCTATACGTTTGTCTGGCCTCTGATAATAATTGCCGTCAATATTGTAATTTCAACGTGACCCCTAAACTTCTATATTTGAAAGGGAATTTGAAAATTTTCGTTAATTTATCAACTTACCGTGACCATTTTTGCCTCATCTAATATACACCGAGCTTGATAAATACATGGGGAAGACAAAATTTTACTAATTTTCACCAAAAAAAAGCGTGGATATCATGGCCGCGCTAATTGTGTCGGATAGCGTACATACAAAACTCTATTCCGAAAAGTAAGTGCCTAAACTTCATGCCTGTTTTTTTTTTTTTTTTTTTTTTTTTGTCCATTGATTGAGATTTTGGAGCTGGAGCTCAGATTTAGAATAAACACTTTAAGCGATTTCTTTTAGAATATAATACATATTCAGAAATAATAATTATCCGCTGCTGCAGACAACTTAACAGGTATCCGATATAATCCAGCACAAATTTAATGTTATAAAGTTAGATACGAAACTAAATTAGAATGTGAAGAGTTCCGTTAAGAACTACTCTAGAAAACACAAAAGAGTAGAATAAATTGTAGAATATATACATATAACGCAAGGTAAAGGCATGCTATAGTGCGCACACAAGGCGCACCGACACCAAATTTATATCACATTAGAAAAAGTAAAGGCAGAAACTCAGCTCTTTAGACTGGCCTGCGCAAACAGACATTTTTGGGCGTACGCCTAAAGCCTCTCGTTCCCTCAAAAGCTTCAGAGCCCATCTTGGCGCACTTTTGACTTCAATGGATTCGTTTCAAATACCCCCAGGTTACGCCTTCACAACTCCAAACTCTGAAAACCTTGCCAACACCTTTACCGCAATCCCAGACACCTTTCTTCCATTTACTCTCCCTTTCTACCTCTTTCTCTCTCTCTGTCTCCACACTTACGACAATGCACTCAAGACGAGCCGGAGCTCCAGGGGGCTTCTAATGGAAGGCATAGTGCGCACCGCGATGAAGCGTAGATAACAACGTCCAAATTCTGTTGTTTTTTTTATTTGTTTGTTGAACACAATGGATCTTCAGCTTTTGTAACATAATTCAGAAAAATTATTATTCTAAGAAGGAAAACAATGTACTAGACTTAAAGTTTAGTGTAATTTAAATTACTCGGATGACGGTTAAAAGAGTTGAGAGGTGCCGGAAACCTCAATATTTGACCATTTTTAAAATAAAAACTAGGGCCTGCAGGTGAAAGCGGCTTTTGTTCTTTAGTACATAAAAGTCGAAACGTTAACTCTCTAATTATCTAAGCACAGCACTGAAATTGTTCCACAGCTCCTTTAAAATTATGCCCTCCAGGAAAGGGCGAAGAAAACCACCGGGAGACAAAATTGTAGGCTCATAGAAATCTTCTCAACTAAAACGTCCGCTTCGTAGAGTTTCCCAGGTATGAAAATCAAGCAAAATAAATATTAAATAATCCTAAATAATACCAGCGGCAGCCAATCATTGTCAGCTAACGAGGCAGAGTCAAAACAGACACGAAGCGTTCAACTCCCGTCTCGTGCGTAAGAAATCTTTGACATAATCATCTAACGTGCAAACCACAGAGATTTTACCTAGTCTTCATGCACGTCAATATGCAATTGATCAGAACAAACATTGGTGATATTTCGTCCCACATGGAAATGTTCGAAGGTACAACCGAATACCCGTGGTGAACCGGAAAGAATGCAAGACCCTACTTCAGAGTGTGGGTACATTTCGACGCGGTAAAACATTTCATTCGATGGCGGCCATATTTATTACGGCTATTTATTATATTTTGGTATTTATCAAGTGAATATTCACTAAAAATTATCGGCTTAACTGACTTTAGTCTGCCGTTTTGACCACAATTCTCTATGTGCGATGAGGTTTCTCGTTTCGTTCACATTCAAGAGCACTCTCTGTAGGAACATAAAATTATCTTCCTACGGTGGTCAGGATTTCCTTGACGTTAGGTCCAGGTTGTGTATGATCTCGGCTGCCTAACAGAATTTTAAAAATATAGGTGCCTAGAGTCAAGCAATCCAAAACTCAAAAACAAATAGGATTGCTTTACTCACTGTTTAAAAGGGCGGGGCGTGGCCAGCCCCCATGCATCTTCTTATCACTTCGCAGCCAATGGGATTTCAGGCTTAGTCGATAATAAAGCCGAAGGACTAATCGGGAAGCGCAAAGCGTGAAGATAAAAAGACCTGGCGTTTCTTATGCAGTACCTAACTATAGAACCCTAGGCGGCCCATGGCATTAAGTATATTCCACCATGTGAAAGCATGTAACACGACTTAGTTAAATACGAGCGCAGTTTCCGAAAGGAGTGTTAACAATGTAGACGCTTCTTAGATGTTCATTAAATAGATTTTCGGGGAATTAAAACTTTTCTGAGGAAAGAGCCGAAGACAGTTTTTGAGAGCGCCGTGAACTACGAAGAGCAGCGCGTAGGTGGTTTTGATACGACAAACATGATTTATTGCATTTCTCGTTTAAACTGTCTCCTTCTCTTTCAATTATTTCCTGATTTTTATCTCTCACACTCTCACAAAGATCGTCAACCTACTGCTCGTCTTTCGTTTAGAAATTCATACTACGCAGCTGAAGGAACCTCTCACCCTAAGCTTGAGGACAGCCTTCTGTTTATCTAGGTCATTTTGACAAGGACTGCCTGTTACACTAGATTTCAGCTACGTTTTTGCTAATCACAGATTCATCTATCGCCATGTTTAATTTCTAACACCGCCCCCATTGGTGAAAAAATGTATGCAAATGAGACAGACACAGCCACGCTATTCTCGCCAGACGCGTTGTTTGCGTAGTGTGAACAAACACGGTCACGGGCGGGCCTCCAAGCTGCCCTCTCGTCATTTGAGCTGGCAAATTTACAATGATTTTTTTATTTATTAAAATAAAAACCGATGAGCACTTGGCTTTGTTTCTTCTTACTGTAAATTCGTTACCGCCCTACTTTTTCTACAGTTTCTCCCGCTTGATATAACCATTTCCCTTAGATAAACAACTTACTGGTTTCAAAACTTCAACAGTTTCGGCCCTAGTAAAGTTTGTCCCGACAACTGGCGCTAATGAAATTAGGAATAAAGAAATTTTAAAAAAAAGTTAAAAACCTTTTTTTTTTTTGCTAAGTGTTTAACGCAGATGTGAAAACCCACCCTTCCTGCTGTGTTTCAATCACTTTGATATACAACTCCTAGGTCTAAAGTATAGATGGCGTTTCCAATAGTCCACCTTTTCAACCAGTCCGTGTTGAGTGTGGTGAAAGAGTAGACGCATCCAGCGACCCTCCGCGGTGGGTTTTTCGAACCCAGGTTTATTCCTCATGTTCTCCGAGCAATCGGATATGTTCATTCCTTACGTTGGAAGCGCGTCTCTGGTGTTGTTGTTTGTTCTTGAAGAAAGCTTTCTTACAGCGTAACGAAAAGTGTACAGACCAGGTAATATAAGAACAGGGATTTGACTAGAATTCAAAGAGATATTTACATCCTTCGCGGTTGCAAGGGCCTGCTGAGGCGTTCAAGAACGTTTATTATAAAGGCAGCGTTCTTATTAAACCAGGATTTTGTTGAGCAGCGTTCGATGTATCGGATTATTCGAAATCTCGGATGCAGCGATTCAGAATGTCGAATCAATTTCTTAGCTCAGTTACTACTCGATTCAAATTCAAAACTTAAGTATTAGCACAGCCTTTGCTATAAATCATCTAGAACAAGTTTATTGCAATTTAGTATGGCCTGAAGTATGTATGAATAAGGATATGTCACATAACTAAGGGGTTAGTAAACGCAAAAAAAGCACCAAGGGCCAGATTACCTGGCCAAGCAATAAAATAGCTGTGCACTTTTTTTTCAAGGCTTTTTATCCATATTAAAGCAGGTTGCAACACTGCAAGTAGCAACAGAAAAAATGAAGTTTGCAAACTACTATAGTCCTCAAGGTTCTTTTACACGCACACACACATATATATACATCTTTTTTATTATTCTATTCATCTAGCGGGTCGCACACCCCATGTGAATATAAGCTTTAGGCTCAAATAGGCTGTAGTCGCAGCACGAAGCTTTCAAGCCAAAAATGATCAAACAAATAAAAAAAAAAAAGCCCACGCAATATATCGTGGAGTGTGCGGTCCCTCAATAAAAAAGTTCACTTCTGCTCGACGGAATGTCTTTTGAAAGGGCAGCGGAATCTTTTTGTGCCCCGTGAGCCCCTCGGATGGAATGGTGCATTAAGGGAGAGTCTTTGTGGCGGCGTTTTGTGCGGGCAGAGCCGCAAAGTGCTCCCGCAGGGAAAGACGTTCTTTGAGCGTTCAAGAGCGATGAGGTGTGCCACTCGGCATCGGTCATAAAAAAAAATGTATTCACCGAGTGAGAACGGGTTCAAGCGGGTGACAATGAAATAAACCTTAATAACCGGTTTGGGTTTCATCGGTATTCTTTTTTTTTTTTTTCAAAAGTTGCTGAGGGAACGTTTTCTTTACTTTTTTTACCACCTTAGTACAGTTCGCTTTCCTTTAACTCATGTTCCCTTCTTACGTGGACTAAAAGCTTAGTTTGAATTCGCATACTGTGATGCACTCATGGGAAACTATGTTGAAAGCTAAAAGCGCATTTGCCACGTAGCTATGCCTGCTGCGAACAAAGAACGAACAGGGAACCTCTAATATTACTTTCCATTTGTTCCGCGAGAAGAGAAATGTGTGGCTCTCGCTAATCCGGTTCGCGTTTGCTGAATAAGAGAAGTGCTAATGGACACCGCAAGGCCTTTGAAAAACTAAAAACAGGAACTGCGTAGTCAGATATAATTTCAGACTAACTAATCTATTCGGGAGTTTGAGTTTCGATATTCGAAATTGGTGTATTCGAGTTTTCGAAGAGTCCTACACATCGAATGCTGCTATATAAAATCCAGGTTTAATCAACAACGCTGTTTTTATAGTAAACGTCCTTGAATGCCTCGGTTAAATCAAAATCGGGTCAGCAATAAACAGGTTTAACTTTACAATAAAAGGAAGTTTGCTTCTTAAATTCTTTCTTACTCCCGTGACCACAAGGTGGTAGTTACGGAACCCAATGCAAAAAACACCATACGTAAGAACAAACTATGGTCGACAAGCACTACATTTTCACATCACTAAAATGCTTCATAGAACGGATGTCAGCATAAACTTTGACCAGTCGTTTGATTCTTTCAAACATTTTTGCAGAAAGATTAATGTGGCAAGTGACGTGGCATTTTCTTTGGTATAGAAACTTTTTATTTCTGGGTGTAACGTTGTGTAGTTTTTTCTACAGCATTCAAAAATTCAAATTTGCATTGCAGCATCTGTCTGACCTTTTGAAAATTTTGTTTATTTGCCCATCAACAAAGTGTGCAGATATTTTTATCTTCAAATAATTGTTTGACGTGTTTTGTATAACCTGCTTTTCGTGTTTATTCCTGACACCATAATTTATGTTCTCTGTTCTGTTCATAGCGTGTGTTATTTCGTTGCATCGGCTATTTTATATATTTATTTTGCTTGATTGTAACTTTTGCTGCTCCTATGCTGAACTGTACGATGGGGGGGGGGGGGGGGGGGGGGCAGATACTATGTCAGGCATTGTGCCTTTATCTCTGCTCCCCCTGCGAAAAAAAAATCCGCAAAACAAATAAAAAAAAAAATCCTAGTTCCATATTTTTGACCACAAAGTGGTAGTTAATTAGCACAGGAATTACATTAATTATTTAACCTGCCTCATTCGCTAGCCCGTCGTGTCTCGTGGAATCCAGCGCGGTGCCCCGCTTAGGTGGCTCAAGATCAGTAATCCGTCCAACACTTACTGAAAACAAAAAGAACGTCGCCGTTATTCCTTATATCCATCGTCTTTCACACGGGTTAAAATGGAGTCGGTTCGAAATATGGGGCCAACGTAATTTTTTCAGCGCGTAACAAACTGAGCAGGATTATGAAGGTGGTTAATAAGTGTGCTGGCACGAAAAGTAAGCCAGATATTTTTGGTTGTCGCGTCAAGCATGGCATGAAGTTCGTGTCTTGTGCACAGGGGACCGTTTATGAAATACATTTCTCATGTGGTCTCTCATATAGGTCAGACGGGACGTTGCCTCAACATTTGTCTACGCGAACACCACAGTTCATTAATAGGTAACGCGTACTCCCATTTAGCTCTCCACTGCCGGGATTGTGGATGTGAACCAAGATGTAGTGACGAAATGTGCTGTTTAAACAAAAAGACCAGCTATAGAGGGAGGTAGCAGAAGCTTACCATATAGCAAAACGAAAACCCGGGTGCGTGAGCCAACCGTCCATTAGCCTAGTGGAGAGTGAGATGCTTTTTTTTTGGACATGGGTTGAGCAGAGAAGTGAAGATCGAGAATGAAGATCGAAGAAAGGAGGAAGAAGACGCGATGACTTATACCTGTGCTGGTGTACTTTAATGTACTCGTGTGTTTTAATTTGATATGATTTACAATGTTGCGTGCCTAATGGCGAATGACTGGTGGAAGAGGACAAAGAAGAAGTCGTCCTCGCGTGAATTTCTCTGTTTGTCTTCTGAATATATAGTTGATAGTCAGCGCCTCGTCCTCTGTGTTCTCTCCTTCTTGTCCGTGTGTTATTTGCGCTGTTTTTCAAAATGGATTCATACCAACTCGCCCAACTTTCGATTCTAGTAGACCAGTTCTTCAGTCGCGTTTCGAACTTGTCATTTCCACGTGTCATTAACTTCTTTATTCGTGCTACCCACTCTTCGCTCCACGGACCTTGCGAGAGAATGAACCCTTAGGTGTTCTTTCTTATACCTACGCAATTATATTTTGGGGGGTAAATTGCAATTGAAGTGCTTGGTATTGGTTATTTCATTCTATATTCGACTTTTCGGCCAGTATACAGCACGATTCTATACAATATCGATTTTAGCCGAAATTTCACTCTTAGCATACCTAACTTTATAGTGGAAATATCTTCTATATTTTAATGGTTTGTAATTACATGCGTGTGAGGGTACTCGTATTTCTGAACAGAAGTAAGAACAACGTAAAACAATGGAAACTTCACCGTTGAATATGGCATCTTGACTTTTCTACCGACTTCGGTAGTCAGATTTTTTTTTTTTTTTCTGAATGATTTTATTATTATTTTAAAGAGCAGACGTGATCGTACAGAACGTTTGAAATAATTAAAATATTAGTGAGTAGAAACTTGTCCGCATATGATTTTAGAAAACTTTTTTTTATTGACCCGGACCTTAGAACCTGCGAACAGCGGACCATAGAGTAATCGCTGCCTTGCGTGCACTTCAAAAAAATGCCTCCGCGTCAAGAGTCCAGCAAAGTGCACTGTTTGTAGCCGCTGCAATATATAAAACGAATTTTTCGTTCATTTTATATCAACACACAAACAAAAGATTCACTCGAGAAAGTAATCCTGGTACCTCGTCTGTTTTTGTTTTCGTTTGAGACCGTTTTTTGAGCGTTGTCACTTGCCGGACGTGCTCCTTGGGTTGAAATAACTATCCCTCGGCGTGTTCTGCGGGAAGGCAGACCCTAAAAAAAAACGCCTGACCCTTTACATTTCCCTAAAGCACAAGTTGCACCAATCGCTGACAACTGTATATAGAGCACGTCAAGCGAATGATATTGTCCAAGAGTTTGGAACCGCGCGAAACATTCAGCGTGCTCATTGCACTAAGCTCAGATTGCGTTTTTGATTCAAAGCGTCCTTTTGCGCCTTCTTACCGACTTAACGCGGTCTTTATATTACGGTGACTAGTCCACCACGTCCTGTATAGGAACGGAGATGAAAATGCACAGCCAGTGTGTAGACTTGTTATTTTGTAAGGTGTGCTGCGGTGTTTTGAGGCGAAGCAGGATCTCGTGGTCATTGTCACCGTCGGACACTTTCTGCGGAGTCTTGCAAGGGTGGCAGTAAATGACAGTCTTTCTTCAGAGTACGAAGGGCTGGGGAACATGTTCAAGTGCACGGCGAAACAATTTCACAAAGCACAGACATCCATGTATCCACCCACCTTGCCCCTCCTCCACTTTTATTGGTGGCCTCGAGTGAAATATACTTAGCGAGTTGGACCATAAACTTCCTGGCATGTAAATAGCATCAAACCCAACTTGAGCGTGCCTGCTCTCTTATTTTCCAAAGGCCCGAAAGCGAGTAATTATCCTAAAGTAATTAAAGTATGCAAATATTTCTACGTAAATAAAAAGGAAGCCTGGCCAGTTGGCGATTCATTGCAAGCAAAAACAGCGCAAAAAAGGTGGTTACAGCAGAACAGAGATTGGCGGAAAGATAAACATGAGCGCAGACAGAGCTCGTATAAATGGAGATTTCAAGGGGGTTGTTTCGTTTCACGGAGTTGCATTTCGCGAAGCACTAAAGGATTAATACAGATTGTATCTTTTTTGTGTGTGTGTGTTTCGTTTCTCTCCTGTCTTGGTCTTTTTTTTTTTCTATAGTTCCTGCCAATACCATGCTCGCCCTAAAGAGGGATACTGAACCGAAATTCAGAGCTCACAATTCAAGGCTAGAGCGACAGGCGGGTCTCTGCAAAACCCGAATTCATCACTCATACAGTACATCTCGAACGGATGGCCCAATTTTTTTTCTTAAGAAGTGCGCGATTGAACACACCTGACGAGGCCGGCGAGCCATGTGACATCACGATACTCATTCCTCCGCCGGTTCGATTCGTCCCCTCAAGCTGGTGAAATGAAGTGAGGAGGCGAGAAGCGCGGACGCTTCCCTTCATTCTCAACTGTTCCAGTAGGATTTGGACGTCATAGTCCGCTCTTAATCGCGACCTCCATTTAAAAAAAAAAACGGCCTTCGGCTTGATATACCGACGTATGAGTGGCGTTTTCGAGTTCGCAGCGCCCAGCTGAACGCTCGTGTGGCCTTATTTTGCGAAATCCTGATTTCGGTTCAGCATCCCTTAAAAGAAACTCTCGAGCATAAAATGACGGTGAGATAGTGTTGTCTGAAAACCTGTGGCGGGTACAAGAACCTCCTCGTAGAAGTGTCCATGAAATTTTAACTCCCGATTTAAAAATAATACAGACAAAAAGTTCGGGGTACACCTAAGCACATCTAATGAGTTGTGAATGCAAAAGCATGCACACCGGTCTTCCACTCCCTTCCCTGTTTTTTTTTTTTTTTTTTTTTTTTTTTTTTGCGTCGACGGTTGAACGCGCGCGCTGACCTTGGGCGTGGAGCAGTGGAGCCGCTGCCTCGCGGACACGCAGTGCCATGGGGTGGCGGTCGTTGAAACTGAGGCGCAGCGGCCTCGTCGTTGTGCGCCAGCAAATGCGATCGGAGCCTAAATCCATCAGCTTCACTCCGCTCCATTGGGATCAGGGAAACTAAGTGTCGTTTGGCTAAGCTTTTCGCGTGGTTTCATAGCTGGGAGCTGGCTTCACTTGGAGAAAGGATTTAATGTGCCGTTTGCCGCGGTTTTAGTGCTGATGACGTCGGCTCGCTTCGTAGGACAGTAATGCTTTCGCATTAAAAAATAAAACACGTTTACAAATCACCGTAATGCTAAATTAGAGCGCAGCTCTTGAGGAGTAGAAGGGGAGTGTCCGGAGGGGAGGGTATGCTTCTCCTCCTCCTCCTGTCCTCTTGCACACCTACTCTCCTCTTCCCCTCATTTTCTCCCTTTCTCCCTTCTCATCTCCTTCTCTACTCTACCTACTTCTCATTTCTTCCACCTCCTCTTTCTTCCTCCTGCACTGTACCCACCCCTCCTCCTCCTCCATACCCTCCCCTCCTCCTCCCGCGGTCCCTCCCATCCTTTTCCTCCGTACCGTCCCCTCCCCCTCCTCCATACCCTCCCCTCCTCCCACAGTTTCCCCTGCTAAATTTAGCTGAAAAATGAGGCCACGTGAGCTCAACACCAATTCAGTTTCTCCGCTAAATTTTGCTGGAAAATAACGTCACATGACTTGGTGTCACGTCACCTATCAATAAATTAAGTTTCTCCGCTCAAATTAGGGGGAAAATTTACGTCAGGTGACCTCCAACACCAATTCCATTCCCCGCTAAATTTAGCGGGGAATTGAAATATTTTTCAGATCCCGTGAGGTAAACTTTCCCGCTAAATTTAGTCACGTGATCACAACAGCAATTCAATTCCCCGATAAATTTTGCGCAGAATTGAATTGGCGTTGAGTTCACGTGGCGTCAGTCGTCTCTCTAAATTTTGCGCCGTTACGTCGATGCCGATGCCGACCTCGACGCCGCGAATCACGGAAATGGGCTCCTAAGGGCTGCGCTCTGAAAGCCTCTGAAGATTGCCGTATTCCGCGCACTCAATAAACGGGCCGTGACGCAACAGGAACAGGATGCTGGCTCCTCGGGTCTCTGTTTCGGCCGTCCTCCTCGGTCCCCCTTGTCATCGCGTCGGTCGTGCCGTGTCACTCAACGCATCTCGGGTTCATTATGCCAGCAACAGAACCTTTCAAACAAGCACAAAAAGAGGACACATGGAAGGAGAAACACTTACAAATCACGTTTCTTCAACTTCTTCGTAATAAACAAGGTCATTGTACAAAGAAAACAACAACAACAAGAACCACCTAGAAAATCTGCGCTCATCGCATGGACTACTTCCTTAGGTGGTACGATTCTTTTGCGAATAAGGAAACAGAAGGGGTGCTGATACACTTGTCGTCAAGCAGCGCAATATTCTCTGCCTCAATCACCTCTGGAATTAGAAGGTCGCCATTCCGCACTAATGGAGTGAATTCTGATCATTGGGGATCACAATCACAATCTTGGAAGTAATTCCCTACATGGCCAAAAGCACTCTTGTTCGCGTTGTTATGATCCTCTCGCAGCCGATCGCCGAGACATCTGCCAGCTTGTCTTACCAGAACCACCTCTGTAGCAGTTTCGAGATGGCCGTTGTTAGCGAGGTTGTGGTCCCAGAGAGGCTGTTGTGTAGGCAGCAGCGGCGGAAGTCAAGATGGCTGGCCTCGAGCGCCGGCGGTGCCGAAGATCTGGCCATGTCGCTGACAGCGTTAAAGCTGCAGTGGCCACCGCAGCCGTCGTCACGGCCGGGGTTAAGCTATATCAGCTATAAAAGGTAATATATGAGGCTCTAGTCTGAAATACATCTCGGGTGTATCGCCGTTTCATGAGCTCCTCCATTTTTTTACTCTCGTCAGCGCGCACCAAGCCCTGTAGTAAATATAGCGACCGCTAAATGCGCTCGATAACGCAGAGATTCCTCTCGGCACTCCCCCGTTCATTTAATGCTGGAGTCGGGAGGGTGTCCTGGTGGCTTCACCGATCACTGACGTCACGCGCATCCCTCTCCTAAAATCATCACCCGTGTGAATATATTAAAGGTGTATTCACAAGGGGGATGCTTTTCGGGGAAGGTTGTGTGTGACGTCAGTGATGGGTGGAACAAGCGGGGCTCCCGTCTACGACTCCAGCATTTACACGAACGTCGAGCCGACCAAGCGCGCAGACGTCTCCAAAAGACAGTCCCAGGATTTCCTAGGGTCCAGCTTGCGAAGCGGTAACATTTCGGTTCACGTTGTCAAGTAGTCATGTCACTACTAGCAATTACTGATTGACGCATGGACTTCAGGGAACGAGACCGACAACGTCACAGGCAACCCACTTCCAGGGGTTCTTGCTTTCGACCGACTCCATTAAACCTTGTGGGTGGCCACCTCGTGGTTTTGTCTTCTGACATTCCGTGCAGGTGTATCTAATTGCACCATGCCTCAGGCCTGGCGACGCTACGATCTAGGAAAACTTTTCGTAAGTTTTCCTTCATCTGCTGTAACTTATCAGCGCGTCCAACACCCATTGGCTTTTTGTGAAGCAATTTCTTCAGACATTCCGTTATTTTGGCATATCGTGGAATTAAATCTCCATAAAAGACAATCGTCTTGAGATAACGCTGTAGGCTTTTGACGTCATGAAAAGATTGGTGAATGAATGACTTAATTACGGAGTTTATGAGGTATGATAATTCTGGGGCCCTAATCTACACGGCGGGACCAAGCGGAACAAGGGAAACCGGAATATACCGCCTGGTGCGATTGGCCAGCGGTGCGGAGCTGGCCAATCGCAGCAGGCAATGATGTCCCGATCTCTTGATCCCGCTTGGTTCCGCGGTGTAGGTTAGGACTTCAGAATGATCGGCCGCGGGACTAATCGTCGCCTGGAACATGTACCGCAGCATGATGCCGTCGCCGCTTAGCAAGTATGACACAAGGTCTCTGGGACTCCCAGTATCGGCTGCGCTTTATTCTGCTAGCCGGTGTGTGACCTTCAGATAAAGGTCATCGGATAACTGGGCCGCCCGGAGCTCTTCTCTGCTCACAAGGGTTCCAAACCGCGAACCCGGCATGTTGGGCGCAGCATTTGCAAGTCCCACCAAGTCGGGACCCACATACATTTTTGCCCGAGAAGTGGAGCACGGGGCAACGCTAGTCGCTTCTATCCGTGCTTCTGTTACGCTTTTGCCCTGCTCGGTTCGTCGTTGTGCTCGCGCTTGAGGTTCATCGCACGCGTCGGAGGTCCTCCAGCCGATCCTCTGAAAGTCGTATCAGCGCCCAGATCGCCTCAGCGCTCCAATGGAAGCCCGGTGGCCCCTTCCTATACTCGTGGACACTCCTCCGTCGTTCGACGTATCACACGACGCGAGTGTGAAGCACAGAAATATATATGTACATAAAAAAACATTACCTATATACAGTACGGATAGTAATATAACTAGAGAAATAAAAGCTAGATAACTGTGGTTGTCAGAAAAATCGAAAGGAGAAAAACCGAAGTGCCGAAGCGGACGACGCGAGCAGGCGACAACGAGGCCTACTAGATAGCTGGGGCCGTGGGTACAGAAAACTATTCGTAGAGCGAGGTTTGTACAGAATATACGTCAAACACGCTCGTTTTCAATATTAAAAATGCGAACGCATTGATTTTAGATTTTGCTGCGATCTTTTATTTCAATTCGCTTTTTTAGTGTTGACCGCTGCTGACGAGAGTAGGCCTTTAGCAGCCGTAAAGGAGTTGCGGGAACTCAGGTTCACCGAAAGGATTTTTACGCTAAATGCCATTTGAGTTGCCGTGTGGCACTGCCTAAATGACATTTACACTAAAGGTCCTTTGGCGTAAAGATCCTTTTAGGTGCCCGTCTGACAAGGGTATTAGGCAGTTTGGTTTTGTTGCCCCAACACCACTTGTTTTTTTTTTTTGTTTTTTTTTTGGCGTATCAATTGGTGCAGGCTTTTCGGTATATCGTCAAATTTCGGAATGAAATGTTTATAAAACACACTCATTTGGATATACTTCATTGTGCTTCTGACGTCCTGAAAGCGTGCGTGGTCCGTTTTCGCGCAAAACGTATTCTCATTCGGGCGCAGCGTGTCGCTATCTAAAACAAAGCTAATTGGCCTTGTTGTAGATGGAAGGTTCATTACAGGCGAGGCCAACTGAACTTTCTCTGCATGAATCGTGCGGCTGGCCTGACCAATTCGTTCGAATTTGATGCGAAGGTGCCCGACATGGTTCTCGAATGTCTGAGAAAACACAACTATGTCATCCATGTACATAATCACAAACTCGTACTTCGCGTTGCCGAGGACAACATCGATTAGGCGCTGAAGGCTGGCGAGAGAGTTGGACGAACCAAAGAGAAGGCGAGTAAATTCAAACGGCTTTACGTGGTAAATAAGAGCAGCTTCTCTGCATCAGCCGGATGAACTTCGATTTTAAAACATCCGCGGCTGCGGTCGATTGTTGCGAATAGAATCGCGTTTCCCAGGGAGTGCACAACTGAGGAAACACTCGAAAAGGATATGCCGAATGTTATAACTGCCCCTTATTGACACTTTGTTTAGTCGTCTGTAGTTTACACAAAGTCTGGCAGTGTCATCCTTTTTGCGAGCAACAACCACCGGAGAAGCCCAAGGGCTTTTACACTCACGACCTGCGACTATATCGCCCGTTTCCGTGAGCGCCGCATGCAGAAGTTCAAGGTTTTGGCCACTTATGGGTCTCGCGTTGCACCGTCGGAGTGTGCACCCTTGATTTCAATATGGTGCCGTAGAAGATCAGTTTTTGCATGCCATTCGCCAAAGATCGGCGGGAAGGCTCCAATAGACGTTTCCGAGCCGCTGCTTCTGGCCGCTGCTACCAGGACACTTCTGTACCGCCTTGTGCACACTGTCTGGAAGTAAAGAAACATGCCTTGCAAATTTTTGAGGGATCGTCTGGCCGAAAATACAATCCTCTGGTCTCGTAAATTGCGTTAGCTCAGTTTCATCTCTCAACCGAATGCCGGTTCTATTGAACTCAACTGAAGCCCGCTTTGCCAAGGTAAACTTTCTTGAAACGATCCTGGCCACTGATAGCCCACGTAGGTACATAAAGTACTGTCTTCGCTTTCTGCCATAAAAGGATATTCGTAAACTCACAGCACCGCCAGCAGGTAGTACAGATCCCGACGTTACCAGTGAATTGGCGCCGGCCGTCCGAATATTTATGCTTTTTTTTACTCAACTCAAATACGGCAGTTGGGCGCCAGACGAGGAATTCCCTTGCTGCTACCCATCTCGGAGAATTACACAATGGACTGGTTCAACAACACACAGCCATTTATTTACCGTTATCTCCTGCACCGCGATCCCAAGAGTCTCCGCGCATACGTTGCGACGACCTTTTATCAACGGCGGAGCGCAGCTCGCATAGCCATTTGCACTTACCCTCCCCCCCCCCTTCCCGTGGAAATGAATATGGATGATTTGGCAAGCGGGCCACCCGGTGCAACGCTTCGCATCCGCAGGTTGCCCGTAAATCTGGAAAAATATGACCTCCAGTAAGGTTTTTCTACGGAAGATGCATTTCTTGAATTACACGTAATATTGAGACGGAGAAAGAATCTTAAGTGTTACCTTCATATTAATGGGGTGGGTAGCTGCGAATTAGTATAACTTAACTGTCGAGTACACAAGGTGATGGAGCAGTCGCCACACACTCAGAGAAAAAAAAGGGTATACTCTCACACCCCTTGTCGAATGTAAGACACCCTAAAACATCAGTTGGACGTACAGCTCACTGTAGTCGAACCGACGGTACCAACTCTCATGAGCGGCTTGATAGCCCAGTGGTGCAACCTATTAAAATATCTAATATACTTTGCGCTCATTAGAAGAAAATAATCGGCGTTTTCTCGACCCTGCAGCAAAGCCTGAGTGTTTTTCTTTCTTCATGTGTCTTTGATACGTACTTTAGCTGTTTCATAAGTCATATCGTATCGTAATCAAGCCTCTTGTAAAGGTTGGGGCCGTCTGCTCAATTTTAGTGCGCTGTACGTCAAACTGAAATTTTGGGGTGCATTATACGGGACAAATGAATGTAGGTCTATACCTTTTTTTTTTAGACTGTAGGGTCAGGATTTTTCTTGAGCATAATTCATTGTCAGTATTTGATTTTTTTTCTGCACAGAACAACTGGCTCTGGTGCATATTTCTTGTAATTTTTGCTGCACCTAAAGAACAAACAAAAAAACATCCCTTCGATGATGCCGACAGCACCTATTTCTAGGTAGTCCACCAGAATCCTAAGGGTGTTGCATAACACCTTTAGATTCTACTTTAGAAGCACTCTCAGCCATGTCTTGTAAGAACTAAAGCTTATACTCAAATCGCAACCTCTCACTCAGTTTAATAGTTTGTTTGAAAGTTCTCAATGGCGACGCTTATTCACTTGACTCTGTGAATGTAGCGTCGTTGCCCTCCTCACCTGCTAGCACGACGCCAACAGGTACTAAAATACATAAGACCAAAATCCCGAGAGTCGATTGGCCCAACAATATTTCCTGTCCTGGCAATCGCTATTCGGTCTCTTTCGAGGCTCTAAAAGGATCCTTCTGAACCAGCAGCGCCAACATCGTGATGGCGAGTCATCGTACTGAAAGCGTTCCTCGCCAATGTTACCCTAATTTGCACTGTATATGCAATCAACTAATCAATCTGGATTACGCCAACAGATCTCTTACAAATACTTTTTTTTTCTTCATGCGTATTTTGGTAAAGCAAATTTATTTTTCAATAATGTCAAGCACCTGGACAGCACCCGTAGAATTTGATCGGCTCACCAGAACTCGAGGGGTAAAAGAGAAGCTTCTTATTTTACGGTCCGAAATGGCGATCATACGAAGAAGTTGTTCGCGTTACTTATTTCAACCACCATCAATTTTATAAAGTAAATAGAGTGCCATATTCGAATCTGTTTTGAAAAAGAAACTCTACTATAGTTTCGTTTTTATATATAAATCAAAGTGCGATTGAAGAGTGCAAGACACCCAAGCGCAAACATGTGCAGTAAAACCACAAGGCCATAGAGCACGCTCTGCGCTTTCTTGGTTTAGCCCAGGGGTCTCCAAACGTCTTTCCCAGAGAGTCGGTATTGGAGACCTTTCGCAGTCTCGAGGGTCGGAAACTAGATGGGACATTATGAACAAGAAACTACTACACTAAGGAACCTAAATAATCATTTAAGTACCAACATGTGAACTGGAACAAAAAATTTCGAACGAAATGAAAGAGGGACAAATACATAAACTTTATTTTGAAGTGCAGTACTTTACTAGTTGTAACATTACAAAATGCGTTTAACCCCGAGAGCTCTCGAGACATAAATAACCGAAAATGGGAACTCCGGCATATTCAAAAAGTTCAGAAGACTTATGAAAACGGTAGATTAGATCAGACGAATATGCACGATGTACATATGTATAAGAAAATGCAATGGAATAATTTCATAGTTGCGCAGATATAAAGCATGGAACTACGAACAGAAATTCTGGAGATGAGAATGCACGATAAAAATTATGCCGAGGGTACCGGTGTTTTGGTGCAGTTTTCTAGGTATAGGCGAATATTGTATTTTCAGTTTGACACGAATTCAAACCGAACAGTGGTTTTGGTCGTATATTTTCGAATCGAGTAGTTTCTTCGATTTTTTTCACTACTGCACCTTGCCTGATCTAAAACCCACCTGAACACCGAAAGGTTAATCCCAAGCTTACTGTATTCTATATTTAAGCTAAGTAAATTTTAATCTAGCTATATTTATGAACTATGACATCAGGAACATGAGAATTGCAAGTAAACGATGTATTTGACAAAATAAACCCTTAGAGTTCCTCAGCTATAACTAATCGAGGGTATTTGTATGTATTTTTGCTATCTCCGAATATGCTTTAATAAACATAAATTTTGAAGAAAAGGTAATTATGAATAATGAGCGTAGGTCGTCAGGACATCTCTGTGCCGCACGGGCAACTCGGATGCCATTTACAACGAATCACATTCGTGTGATCGACGAATCGGCTCGCGATCTGTCGCGCGTGTAACGCCCCACGCTGGGAGTGTCGCGCGCTGATTGGCCGATTGTTCAAATGTCATTCCTTGTAAATGGCTTTCGAGTTGCCCGTGTGGCACGGGAATAAGATATACTCTCGTATAATAGTCAGTTTAATTTGAAATATTTCACTCTGTCGTAGATATCGACATTCACAACGTTTCAGTTTCTTTTTACGCATACACCACGCGCGCGCGTGCAGCATCCCACTTTGAAAGTGGGCTTTCCTCTTAAGAATGTGGCTGCTATATTTGTAATTTTTGACGTTTTCGAAACTGCATCGGTGGGAATCAGCCCCGTTTAGCACGCTTGTGACCGAGCACCGGTGCACTCCGGAAAGCAGTACACTCGAATGCGAGCTCCACGGGTGTTGCTCCTCCGCAGTGCACCGATGCTCGGCAAGAAGCACGCCCAACGGGGCTAACGAGCGGCGGTCGATAAATTTAAATATGAGAGTTTATCTTGAAGCAAATATCAAATAGCGTTTTTAATACGCTATTCGATTTTCGCTTCGAAATGAGCTAAAATATCGGTGTTTTTTTTTTTTTTTTAAGAGTAGCTTTATACTTTACTATTCAAAACTATCGTTTGAAAATTTGCACAACCTGAACACATAAAATCCAGATAGAATCCAATAAGCTTTCCAGTTCCACAATCCAGATAGCAAAACTTATATTGGGTTTTGGGGTAGAGCAGATACTAGCTTCACGCTGCTCGACCTTAATAAATTTCGACTCTTTTCTGCCCTTACGTGCCTTATTATTTATGATTAGATAATTAAAAACCATAGAGAACGCACTGCCCGGAACAAATTTTATCACGAAAACATGACAGATATGTTTTTTTTTTTTTTTTTGTTGTTCTTGTTTTTTTTGTTGTTTTTTTTTTTTGCGAAAGAAACATGGAACCTATAATTAGACATTTTCAATACGCTAATTGTATACTGACGCGGCGATAATTATTTACTGGACTGTTTTTATACTACAGAAAGTATGAGCTCTCAATAAATTAAACACATTAGGTTCGTACCTCTATAGGAGATCGCAATTCAATAAGCGAACTCGATTAATAGAAATTCTATATCCTTGTTATAAAAAAAATGTTTGGAAGGTCGGGAACTACAGGGTTTCAGACGGTGCTTTGCATCGAATAAAAGGTTTAAGTCAATTAGTCGCCGTCTTTTAATGTATTAATTATTGGTTCATTGGGCTTCGTTGTTTTCATGCTTGACTAATACTTCAAGGAGGGCAAAGCTGCACTTATTTTTCTCTGTTATATTTAAAGCGTTAGCTTTACGGGTGACACTCTGAAGGAATTTCAGTGTCTGCGTTTGTATTTGTCTCTTGTTGCAACAGGGATGAAAAAAAAATGTGGCAAATTGCTGGGTAATTTTGATAGATACGTGAAACTTTCTGACATCACAAACGCTTAGCGATAGCTGCACCTGGTGGCTGCACCGATATGCGGTCGCTGTCACGTAATGTCAATTTCACGCTAAATTTGGCCGGGAAGTTGAATTGGTGTAGAGGTCACGTGCCACCTGGCCATGTGACGTCAATTTTCCGGCTAAATCTAGCAGAGAAACCGAATTTGTGCATAGGTTGACTCACTCTAAGCCGTGACGTCCTTTTTTCCGCTAGATACAGCGGGGAAACAGGATCGAGTGGTGCTGACGCAAGACGACAATTTTCCCCCTAAATCTAGCGGGAAAACTGAATTGGTGTTGAGGTCACGTAGGGATAATTCTCCCGCTAAATCTAGCGGAGAAATTTAACCCCGCTTCACAAAATCCGGAGCAAGCGTGGCCACGTGATATGAAGTCATGTAACATCATTTTGCCTGAAAGAAGAGTTTGGGTACATTCGAGCTGTCGAATATTAGGCAACATCATAAAACCGGACACACGGATCAAGAAGGACACACACAGCACCGTCTCAGTCGCAGCTAAAAAGATTTATTCGCAACATTTCCTTTATAGTAACCTTCAAAGAAAGGGACAAGAAAAAAGAGAGAAGTCGGAGAAGTGGGTGTGCCTTCCATTTTTCCACTCAATCATTCACACCTTGAAAGGTTTGACAGCACGATTTGGTGTTAGAGTAGTTTTCAAGAACGATTTTCGTTTGAGTCGGTTGACTCCATTCTTGGGAGTACATAAGGTGTGGCAAAAAGCACGGAGATCCGGCCATAGCGTGTAAAAAAATGTGTCTACTGTAATATCCCTATTACGTGTGGTATTTTTTTATATATTGAGCAGACTGGCCGTTTTGTTAATAAAAGCCTCGTAGAGCACAAAAGGGCAGTGCTATCAAAATCGCCCAACTGCAAAATAGTCCATCTCTAGACGATTGCAACAATTGCGTGTCCAAGTGGAAATTGACAAAACTAGTTTGCAAAAAATTGGATACGCTTAAACGTGTTTTGTAGGAAACAATAAGGATTATGTCAGCGGGTTAATGGGTCAACATTCCTTGGGTTGTTTCTGATGAACAAGTGTGGACGTTTTTGCTTTTGTAGTTGTTTTATTTTGCTTACGTCAGCGGATTACGTCAGCAGGAAATTTTGTCAGCTTTCCTTGGGTTGTTCTTTGCAAAGAAGTGCGGACGTTTTTGCTGTAGCTTTTTTTTTTTTTTTAGATTTTGCTTCGTAGGTTGTAAATGGTTAGATATCGCCAATGAATGGTCGTTTTTCTTTTTGTTTTTGTTTTTTTGTGTGTGTGTTCATACATAGCATTGCTGTTTTTCCACTTTCGCGTTGGCTGAGTGTTGTTTACTTTAAAGAGAGTGTTGTAAAACTTTTTAGCTGTGATTGAGACGGTGTTGTGTGTATCCTTCTTGTTCTGTGTCCCCGGTTTTATTAGCTTGCTTAACATCATTTTACCCGCTAAAGTGAGGGCGGTAAACTGAATCTGCGTTGAGATCCCGTGACGTCGAATTTGCCACTAAATCTCGCGGTGAAACTGAACTTGTGTAGGGGTCACATGACACGGTCATGTGACGCCATTTTTCCTCGCTAAAGTATGAGGGGGAACTGAATTAGTGTTGAGATGACGTGAAGTAAATTTTCCCGTTAAATCTAGCGGGGAAGATTAATCCGACTTCACTTAACACGTCTTCAGAAGAGCCGGAAAAACTAGCCAAAAAACGCTTCACGCTAAAACCCTTCTTTCCCCCCATGTCGCGAGGAGAGACTGCTGCGTCGGGCTTTCCCATTGGCTTCGCCTCGCCAAGGGGAAAGAGGGAAGAGCTCCGACGACCACCAATAACGGCGCGAGGACGAGGCAGCGCCAGCGAGCGTCTTCCTTTGTCGTCCGCTAACTATAACTTCAAAACGTGTTTTCAAACATCACTCGTCGTACACGAAATCCACCTTTGGAAGTATGCAGTTGCTGCGCGTAATGTTGGAGGGGCTCGATTTTGCTGGAATAACTAGACTCCTCGAACCCCAACTCGAAAAGTAAAATATGTTTGGCAAAACTCGTCGGCTTGCACACGGCTTCCCCGCAGAACGTCGCCTCGTTTATTTGCTACCTGCGCCTTCGCTTGCGTCGTCACTGCCACAGACTTCTTACTGGTGCCGCCGAGCCAAGGCTCTGTCCTAGGAGCGAGCGTCGAGGGAACGGCTGAATTCCGTGGCCAGTGGCCGGCGTCGCGCACGCACTGACCGCCTGCATGAGGCCCCTGTGAAGCGCGTACCGCCGCGTACACGACGACGTGATCTCCCCAAAGTGCCACAGCGCGAAGTAGAGGAGGCTTACACGGCTATGTGGGGACCCCGAGGTGGGCAGACGCTCTACGGCAATAAACCTTTACTTCTTCGCACATTGGGGGTGAAAGAGGCACCCATCTATTACTGTACAAAAAAATTAATAAATTCTGAAAACAGTTTTAGCTTTGATTCATAGACGACAACAATACAAACATGCTTAGAATATTCTTCCAGTTGCGCAGGCAAAGTTCCTTGATATTATCCAACAAAACCAAGCCCAATAATATTTTTTGGAGTGTTTTTTGTTGTTGTTTATTGCTTTTTCGCACTAAGGAGACGCTTGCATGGCGTCGATGTGGCACAGACACATGCATTTTCCTGACCCTGCTTTCGCTCAGAAACGTGATCCCCGCAGTACGCTTAAATTTAGTATTTCACCTAAAGTTGGGCCTTCGTATTTCTATTCTTGTCCCCGTCTACGCAGTACCGAATACTGAAACAAGTAACCGTAGCGCGGGTTACGCCGCTCCTTGTCTTCTTCGTCAAAAAGTGGCCTATCAATTTGTAAGTAGGGTTGATCAATTGTCTTCGGTCCAAACTCTTGTAGATGAGTAACTATGAAAAGGAACAAAGTACGTATGTGTGATTGCCCTCTTGAATTCTCAAGTATAATAGAATCTAAAAAAAGAAAAAAAAAACGTTGTGTGCTTTATATTTGTTTGGACAGATGTCCCATCGTCTCTGCGCGCAGATCACACAATCTCGCTCCGAAATCATCAGACGATGGTCTGCTATTTTCTTCAAAGGCATGGACAAACGGAGAGGCCACACAGGGTCGCGCGGTCTCCCACAGGTCCCCCTCCTCGCTTTATCCCACTATTGATGTTTACGTGTACTCCTCGCTGTCTTTTTTAGCTCTTCTTATTTTTACAGAAACCTTGACAGGAGTGAGCAAAATATCCAAAATTGGTGGCCCCGTGAATGTCCTTAATCTCCCCAGCCTAGTGTCCCACGTTGTTGTGTTAGACCGTCGCCACCGAACGACGCGACGCACGGCAGGCCCATCCTCAGAGTCGCCGGCTTCCGGGAGGAACGACAACGTGGCCGGTGCCCAAGGTTCGGGTAGCTAGAAGCCGTGGCCAAGGCCATTTGCCTTCGGTGACATCCCGGGATCTACTGGAATGGGAAGAGGCCCTGAGTAAACTCTAGGGTCATGCCTTTTTCTTCCCAACCTCCATTTACCATGACAAATGTTATTGTTTTTTGCGTGTTGCCCATATACAACTGTGGTGATGTTTGCGCTTTGGAGAGCTCATCAGAAAAAATACTAAAAAAAAAATATCCAACTTCTATTTAACAATAAAACTGTGATGGCGCAGGCGAGCTGGTGTAGATTTTCAATTTTCTTGAACCACCTGAGACTCACTCGAGAATTCAGAAGAACCAAAAGTGGAAGGGCCGGAAACAGAAAGATAAAAAGCATTGTTTGTTCGTTGTTTCTTTGAGGGAACGGGCTGTTTTTTTTTTTTCGTTTTTTTTTTTTTTGCTTTATTTAGTAAGGGGGTGGTGCAACAATATTCATTTAGAATTTTTTCCACTTTACACAAGTTTACTGCCACTAGTGGGACCCAAGTATACTCGCACGTTACGCCATTGACCAAAAGAATAATTCGGGTAGCGGCACGTGTCCGTTCGCAGCAATGACTACAATAACCGAACCCTAACAATATCTGGAAAAAAAGATTGGGTTGGTTCTATGTTTATACAGCCTAGAAATTGGTATGTCTCAACGGGCGACTAGTCTCCCAGCTGTAGATGAGAAATTTACCCGGTGCAGCACAACCGCTAGCCTGGGGTCTTTAACGTGCATCACGCAGTAGTGATACACGACCGCACGCCAGAACGACGCTTATCCAGATCGGACCGGGCAGGGGTGGGGATTGAACCCAGGATTCCTGGTACAGCAGCGCGAGCTTTCGCTACAATATCTGAAACTCAGCACGCGTAATGACATAACCTCCTTTGTACCCTCAAAGCCTGGCAGTTCGACGACGGAGGCATAGAGTGTCAGGTCGAAAATTTGGAGCGCGAGGATCTGGTAGCAGAGAGCATTTTTCAGGGGGCCTGTAGTCAGCGCCCAGCTTTTGCGGCGGCGAGGACCCGAAAGATGGTTTCCAAACCCATCGAGAAAAGAAGCGGTAGCCCGAGGAACGCGAGAATCACGAGCAGACATTCCATCGCTCGGGACAAGTGTGTTTCGGCGTCTCGCTGCAGCGGGGCACCCGTTACATGCCTCTTGCTTGCCGCAGCACTGTACTGCCGCTCTACCTTTTTTTCATTTTCGGCGGCCGCGTCTCGTGGCGATCTGCCAGGCTTTGTCAGTATAAAGAAGGCTAGGGTTCTGCGCTTTGCCAACCTCAGCGCGTGGCTATGATCAACATTGGTGGCATATAATCGGCTCCAGATCACGTCGTGTTCTGGCTGCAAGTTCAAGAAATGAACGCTGCTCGTTTGTTTTTTTGTTTGTTTGTTTGTTTTACTTTTTTTTTTTTGCGCGGGAAGAAAAACGAACGCGTGTTTCATTTGCTCACACGCGTCAAAGATCTGCTTTAAGCGGTATTCACACAAAGTACAAAAACTTTGGCACCGCCCCTTTAACCGGTTGAACCAAATGATTTATTAAAATATTAATCGATCAGTCGCCTGAGCCCTAGCTTCATTCCATTCCCAAACGATGGTGGTAGGAATTAATGTTTATTCTGCAATGGTGGGATACTGCTAGAAACGAAACATCCAATATAATGTCAGACGCCGAAATTCAAGGTTTATATCAGCTTGGTGCGTCATAACCCCGGTGTTTTAAACGAAACGATGTTTCAGACGCTGCTTTTATGTAGTCAAGTTTTACAACTTTTTTCGCAGAGGTATACCAAAGGCTGCTTCACCCAATTGCGTTTGACTTGGATCACGGGCAGTAAGATCTCCGGTGACCGCTTACGGTGAGGCCACTCCGGCACTATTTGTTCGAAAGCCATGGAGACTCCCAATTTACGTTTCTTTTCTATTTTTACAGCGCGGCTCTTAGGCGCCCGTTTCCGGGTGAGCGGCGTCGGTGTTGGTGTAACCGCGCGCGTTGCCGTATGGGACCTTTCCCCGCTAATTAAGCGGAAACCTTTTCCCGCTAAATTTGGTGGGGAAATGTTTCTGATGAATATAGCTTTTTTAAATTGTTCGACACCTTGAGGGAGCGTCTGTCAAAACTTCTCTCTCACGTGCCACTCCGTAACTCCGCGCGGGATGAAACGGCAGCGCGGGGTAAAGTGGTGAAAAAAGCAATTTAAAAGCTTCATATGACTCCCCTTCAAAAAATGTTCAAATTCATATCTTTCATTATTAGAGAAATACAACCCCTCCTCCCTCTAATAGGCATAAACGCTATGGTTCAATTCGGAAAACCAAATACTGGCTTATATTGTCACGAATGACAAGTGGTGAGGGGGCGAATGACTGAGTAAACTGAACGTTTAATGGGGCGAACTTGTGCCCAAAAATAAACGGAAAAAGAAAGATATATATATATATATATATATATAACAACAGAGCGTCGCGCGCGTCGAAGGTGGCGAAGCAGCAAGATCGAACGCTGAGGCGAAAACTGACTGTGGCTCGCCACGCGGAGCCCCTTATGTACACGCGTGGGGTTCTGAAAGATTCGGTGTACAAGGAAGGTTCTGCGTGTAGAACATTCTGACCTCGAACAAGCAACACGGTTCTCGAATTTACCAGAACTTCACGTCAGAGTCAACAAAAATGCGCCCCTGCGGCCTGGAATGGAACCCTGGCTTACTACGTGGAAGGCACGCGCGATAACCGTTAGGCCACGAGCGCCCTGCCTACTTAGGTAGCTGCGCTCGCGGCAATATCATGACTCCGTTTTACACTGACCCACTCTCCTGGAAAGCTTTCACAAGATGAAGTATAAGCCCCCTTTGGTCAGAAGTCGAAGATTTGATAGGAAGCTGGAATGACCTCTCCTTAGTACAACTGACCCTGTGCACTGAAAATAGCTTATTTGCAGAAAACTGCCTATTTTACCCTCGTGACATCTATATTCCGAGTTTATCAGGTGCATTTGAATTGACGCAAAGTTCTCTGTCTGCTATCAAATTATGGAGACACCAAAGTAATAGCGGTGTTCTACCGATGGTGTTTCCCTTTTTGAATAGAAAGAGCTTTGCCATGACCACCAGTGCTCTGCCAAATCACACCTCTTGGACGAGGGTTGACTGACGGCGCATCAAACAGGAACACAGGAGCAGGCATTTCTTAAACTAACAATAAGCTGTTACTGAACTCACTAATACTTGCGTCTGCAAAATGATTTTTGTGTTTGCGCCGTCCTCAAAGACGACGAAGAAAACACGTGAAATCCGTGCCACTATTCGCGTAACGCACTCAGTCGATCTTATGGCAGGCGTACGCGCCTGACGCTAATTAAACCTTCTTTTATTCTTCCACCTGTCTCCATGTTCCCAACGATGTTCTAATAGTGGAATCCAGCGACCAGGAGCCATAGCATATAAGTTCGTGCGACAACGCGTGTCACAGCCACCGGAGAATGAACCTCGACGTGGGGGAAGCGAACAAAAAGAGATTGCGAAGCGGGATTACACTCTATGGAAAAAAAAAGGAGCAAAAAGCCGGCAACGGCGACTCTTCCTCCCTTCTGCTTTCGCGCCACCAAGCGGGCACGTGAAGAAGGGACGAACGAGACGCGTTTCATGTTCTCCAAGCACACGGGAGAAAGTTTCCGCCCTCTCGCCTATCTCCTTTCGGTTTCGTTTTCCGAGCACGTCGCGCACATTGTTTAATAAATGTTGTTGAGGTGACTGAGCTTCACCGGCAGCAAAAGCCAGCTGCAATTCCGTCTCCCAATACAAACGCGCAGCACATTTGGGTTCCATTGACATTTTTATTAAGTGCTTAATCAAACGAGCAAACGAAGCCGTTAGAAACAGCGAAGTTCCCGAGCAGCGCCAGTAGCGCTTCGTGTACTGGGCTAAGATGACCGCCTCCGATTGCGGAACGACGTTACGACGTTGGCGAAGTATGGAAACCGCGGGAACTGCGTCCGAGGCAGGCAGGTTTGACTGCTAGGTGCCTGGGTGCCTTCCGTGCTGAGTTTGGTTCTGTTTTCCGACGCGGAGTGCCAACCGGCAGTCAACGTGGTTCTGTATTCCTGCGCGAAACGAACTGGAATTATCACCGTTGTGACCATGCGTTCGCGTATCAGTGGTGTAAAAACAAGGTGAGTTATCGTAAACTGCATGCATTGATGCCGCTGGTCGGGCCGTGATCGGAGGGGACGGAGTGTCGCAGGTTGACATTCCGCTTTACATTGAAGAGTTTAAGACCGCTTGAGGGATTACGGCGCAATCGATCGACGTGCGGACAGTCATGATGGAACGCTGGTCTGAACCGTAGCTCCTATCGTATAGTGGCCATTGTGTATGTCGTCTGCGATGTCCTGTTTTCTCCTCCCCGAGGGCGAATGCAATCTTGGGAGGGAACCGAATAATATGAAAATATGACGTAAAGTACGTATTTACAGTTTGGAATCTTAGCCTAAAAAACAAGTATGGTAAAATTTCTGGAGAAACTGCCCTCTAAGTGGCGAGTTGTTAGCACTAGGATCTATACCATTTAACATTTAAAAGGTTCGGTGAGCCAATCAATCAATCAGATTTCGAGAGACCTCGGCGAATGATGAGGCTGAAAATAGCACTTCACTCTTTAGATATGAAGAAATACAGCTCTGTGACAACTTGCGGTTATGTAAACAGGTTGAACGTCATACTCACAGAATACAAATATGATTATCTTCATCATCCGAGGATAAAAAAATTATACCTCTGCAGATATTACCTATTGACTCCCCCAAATGCACTTCAGACAAGCAGATTATTTTTCTTTTGTTTTTGCAGCGTAGTATGAAATATGACACAATTAAAAGTGTGTGGTGATATAAAATACATTTCACCCTCTTCCCTTGTTTTTGTTTTGTCTTTAGTACTCGTTTAAGGAATTTGAAAATTACGGTGCTGCACACTGCGCAACACTCTAAGCTTGAACACGACATTGGTGCGTTCTCGCGTTTTATATTTTTAAGGTATTGGCACGCCTCACATTTTTCAGCCTCGGTTAGCTCGTTTAAAATGCACTTTTGAGCAGATCGGTAGTTCTTACGACAGTCTTTTGATTCTAAAAAGTAAAAAGAAATAATGGTGGTCTCTTTTCCGCGCTATCAATGTCGCGCACTCTGCCTGTCCTTGTGCGAACAGAAATTTTTGTGTCTTTGAAAAAACACCGCGAATGTTATTTTCGGATTACTCACTTGCCACTTCGGTTCAATTACTATAAACGCACTAACCCACTAATGATACCGACTGTCGGTTATGTTATAGATGAGTAAATGCGAAACTACAGAACGGCACTCAATTCACGAAGCGAGATAGCGGTTTCGTGACCTTTTTGCGCTAGTGAGGCTCATTCCAGCTCGAGCTGTGCGTATTACTTGGCACTGATCACCTTCAGTTTTCTTTCGTATTAGGGTGAATAGGGTTCGTAACATCTTTTTTGAAGTTCAAATGTGTTGAATCGATGCTTATTCGGGGCTGCGTTGCTCGTGATCTCAACTTGAATGATCCCGCCTCACCTAAGGATACCAAAATGAGCAGACGAGCAGACGAAGCCCCCCAAAACCGGCATGCTCGCTCAAGCCGTGACGAAAATGGAAACAAGCATAGTTGTATACATCCATCAGACGCACCGAAAGCTGAGATCCTGAAGAAAACAAAATCCCGCAAGACAAGGACTGAAGAGCAGCACGCATTTCACGGATGTTCGCTAGCGATTACCTGCAAAGGAGCCCGGCACAAAAGAGTGAACTATGCAGAGCTGCACACTAAAATTAAGTTGCTCATTCCCTCTTCTGCAGAGCACGAAGGCAACTAATGACGACAATCAATAGAATGATCCCAAGAAATGAAAAACTCGGAATTCGATTTGACAAAAACAAATGCATGTGCACAGAAATTGAGTATTACGTTTCGCTTGCAGAACTTATTTCACTTCCGTTTCGCTTCCTGAGTACATCGCACTTCAAAAAAAATGTAATCGTACTCGTTTTGAAAAAGTAATCGTACGTCATCTTCCTGGCCTGGAGGACAGTGGACTCGCCGATTTGTTTTAAAGTGTAGCACAGGTAGCTTGCATACGAAGGAATTGTAAACTCGCGAGGAAAAGGGGAAAGGCGAAAGACATTCGAAGGAGGGGAAGGAATGGCGCCACATTTTTATATGAATGGACCTTAGACTATACCTACCTAGGGTATTGCCATGTCTCACATTTGTTGTGCCTTCCCTAGACACATATTAGACGGAACCGTGCCAAGTACCATGTTTTGCTCATGGCACAAAGCATTCCAGGTGTTGAAAAGAGCTTGGCGGTGCCAGCACAGTAATCTCCCATGACTGCTGCGCTTTTAATTCATTGTTAATATGAATCAAAATAATATAATACGCTTTAATTACTTCTTTGGTCGTCATTATTAAAAACAAAATTTATTCCTTGGGTAGATTTAGGTTTTTTTCCCGAGAGTTTCGTACCATTATTTTAAACCTACAACATTCGTGTATTTTGTCTATATGTATATTAGAAAAACACAACACTGGCCTCTAATCCCTAAACCGGTAAGACCCGCTTTAGAAGTGGCTTTTTTTTCCCCGCACGTCTTGACGTCGCAACGCCATCAACACGGACCTCTCGCGCAAGAACTAATTAATCTAATCGCTTTGTACCTCAATGAAAAGCTATAATAATAAGTACTGAAAGGTGATATTATCCTTTCTGTGTGATGCTCATTTTGTATGCAAAAAATTCGACCATTCGTTTCGAGAAACCCCCGGCATAAAACAACGATAATTGAAGTGTCTCGAAATATACCGCTCAATAAAGTTAGTCCATAATTTAGATTTTTTTTTAAGTCATAATCGTGACTACGGCCAGGCGTAGCCTGTTAAGCGGCTATATGTTTTAATTAAAGACCCCAAGACTGCTCCCCACATCTTTCCTAATTTTTGTTCTCGAACAGCGAGCAAAGGCCAAAAAACAAGAGTTCAAGAAATGGACGGGTTCGTTTCCATGTGCTCATTGTGTTCTTTGACAACGAAAGAAAGAGGAGAACCACTTAGGTTCCTTGTCTCGTGGAGACAATATGGTTGGGATACGACTGAGTTCCTCATTAGTGTTACTCTCCAGTGTCTTTAGCCGTCGAATTAGCCCGCCAGAAATGAAACAACTATAATTCACTTCAGATCCTAACGTCTACTACCACTTAGTTTAATAGGTTTGTTCTTTTATATTGTGGTGGTTCATAGGGTATTATAATTCGTGTGTATTAATTGTTTTTTTTTTTCTGGAGTGCATAATCCTTTTGTGTAAAGAAAAGCTGTTTAGTGGTAAATGACTATTTCTGAAGCATTTCATTTGGTAATGGATGCCAATTGACTAACATGTAGGTGAAACGCATGTACAAATTTTAGAGGTAAAATAAAATATCGGAGCGGGAAACTTTAAAAGACTTCGAATTACGCAAGCGCTTATGCGTGCATGTGAAGCTCGACAAATATGATATAATATGTTCGGTGGCTTTTATAATGATAGGTTTTTACGATAATGGTCATATCCAACTGAACGACCTATTAAAAGTGATGGAAAGTAGAACATAATTTCTTTTGGAATGATCTAAATTACAACAAATTATCAACTCTCCTTCACAAACTAGTTGAACACAAATACTGCGTTGTGCATAGGAGTCTGCTCTTCCTACGCTTAAATCTTAAAAATGTTCCCTTTTTTTCTATTATCCTATTTTAGACGCCTAAGTTTTCATTAAATGCGAGTAGTGAGATCCAAAATTGAAAAGGTGATTTTTATTAAAAAAAATGGTTTGGTGCATACGGCGTGATCTAATATGACAAGAAAAACAAAATTGTGCAATTATGCACAAAGGCTTTTGTATTCCATCCTGATATAACATCACCTGAATATTCGGGAGTGACGCCTCGGCAATATCTGGTTCAGAATACCATCACATTTTGGTCTGGTCCAGATTACGCTTAAGTCCTGCGCACCTGCGTTTCCAGATGTTAAGACGTTGTTGATAAGACGATTCGAAATTATGGAGAACCCTAACAGACAATCCGAACTGCTTCGTTCCAGCGAAAATATTATGGTCCGGTTCAAGGAAATACGAGATCAAATGTCGCGAATTTCAAACGTAGACGTTAGCGCCTAATATTGCCTCCGAGGAATTAGTTCGCAATACTCCCAAGAGGGATGATGTTTAGATCTTGCAATTATAAAGCCTTCTAGAATTGAGCGCTTTTATGCACTTTTATTACTTACGTTTTCGCCCCTCATCATCTAGCTCGTGCTGTCCGATATGTAACTGGGTATACGGAAGGAGAAATGAACGACGCTGAAGGTTCCGTGACGCGACGGTCGGTCTTTCCCTCTCACGCTTTTGGGGGTTGGAAAACAATTTTGCACTTTGTGTTTCCCTTGGCCTTCAAAAGCGGCGGGCTCAAGAGTTATAGCATTTGTGCCTTTTGGTCCGTTTTTATGTAGAGAAATTAAGAGGTATAGGAGATAATGATGCAGATTCTGGTATAAACCTAAGGACTAAATGGCTGCTACGTCATTTAGCGCAGTAACTAGGATTAAACTAATTAGCACGTTTAGACATGTAAAAACGAAACGGTTTCATCACTTCGTGTTACTGTGGGATCAACGAAGGTTAACAAACGGAAAGCCCCAGATTATCCTCAGACATTTTTAGAATAAATAACTCCAGGCGCTCGCACTAAATCAGGGAAATTTACCCAATGCCGAAGGCATTGCGAGTATTTCACTGATTTAGTGCGATTATAACTCTGCTTTAGTGCGATTTAACGCACTGACACGTTCGCACAACTGTTAAGAGAACAGTGAGGGCCTCGCTTTTACAGGACCGTTTTAATCGAATATTGGCGTAGTCAAGTGTTTGTCGCTTCAGTTTCCTACAGTGATAGTACTGCGTATCTTGGTTTACTCCACGAATGACATAGAATGTCATTGAAAAAAACGCCCCCCAGATATTGTTTCCGTAACCACCGTTATGTTTTGAACGCATTGTCCGTTTGTGGCATTTTAGATACATTGTTGGCAGAAGAAAACCGATTGCGAGTCATCAACGCTCAACTCCACTGACGAACATAAATAACTAACTATCAGGGGTTAGCCTACGACGTCACAAACTGAACAGCGAAACGATGCACGGTGTCCTCATTTCATTTCTACTCTGTCGATTATTGAAGTCGCCAATGGGCGTGCGGCTGTTTTGTCACTTGGTCAACAGCGTTAATCTAGAGAATGTGCTTAGGTGTCATTGAACACTGGAGCGAGCGCCGAAACAAAACAAATAGAGAACGCTTTGAAAGATCGCAAAACTCTGCACTCTGCGATTGAAGAAGGAACCGATACACAACTATAGGATTCGAACTCGCCCTGCTGCAGTTGGCGTTATCTTCTTCCATTCGCTAAACAATCGTCAGTGACTTTTGTCTGTAGTCTGCCATTTTTGCGCCGAGTAACTGAGGAAGAGGACGACACGAGTGGGCGCGAGGGCCGTCAGAACGCCGAGCTATGGTTTGAATGATTTGTGGGTGGGCCTAAGACTATAGCTTCGCTTGTGTCCAGTGCACTCGTCGAAAGCGTTAAGGCCCCGCCACACGGGGCGTGTTTTCACGCGCTTCGCCCGCGTCAGCGTCGGCCGGCGCCGTTCGAGGTCACTCATAACAATGTGATGCGCGGGCCGAGGCAGAGATCTCGCGGGGACAAATATCGAGACGGAGCGACGCGCGCCTACGCGAGGTGACGCTGACCATAGCCACCTATATACTGACAAAGCCTGGCAGATCGCCACGGGAAGCGGCCGCCGAAAGGGAAAAGGTAGAGCGGCAGACAATGAATGAAAAGAGAGCCACGTGATTGGCGCCCCGCTGCGGCGAGACGCCGAAACACAATTCTCCCGAGCGAACAAGCGTGTTTCGGGTCATCACCGCTGCAGAAGCTGTGCGTTGATGTCCAGGTTCCCTGAGAAAAGGCTCTTTGATGCTCTGTGCCACCATAGCCTCCCGCTCCAAACCTGCGACCGGGCACTCTATGGCTCCGTCGTCGAACTGTCAGGCTCTGTGAGTATAGAGGAGGCTATGTGCTGACGCAAGCGACGCGCGTTAAAAAAAAAAACACATTGTTCAACCTTTAAGACTCTGTTATACTCCGACGTAACGCGCGCGCCAGCAAACGCTGACCGAAGTCGGCTGCGCCACGTCAGGGCTCCCGCGTGATGCATCCTGGTCCGGCGTCGCTGGCGCGACCGGCACGGAATACGACATGCTCCATTTTGGCGTCGAGACGGTCATGCAGCGCCGAACGCCGTCGGTCGCGCCGGTTACGCCACGACGTCGGAGTATAGAGCGTCAGGTTTTCGCCGACGTAACGTCGCTGCGACGCGCTCGCACGCGCGCACGCCTTACGTCGGAGTATAACAGAGCCTTTAGAACGCGGAACGCCCGCGTCCGGCGTTTGGCTCACGCATTCGAACGCGTTTGATTAGTGCAGTAGAGACCGAGGCAATCTAGCTCTAGGTCTACCCACCAGAAGTTCGAGACACAACTCGGCGTTCTGATGCCCCCTCGCGCTCTCGTCTCCCATTCTCGCTCAGTTGCTCGACGCATTTCCCTCCTTTGCTGAAAGCCACAATATTTAACTTAACCTTCTTTGCAAAGTCGTGCCAGCACGCCCTCAAGTTTTGTAATAATGTTGCCACCTGAAACCCGGCTCTTCTTCTTATTCCTTTCTACGCACCAACACCAAATTTACAAAGAAGTCCGTGTTTGCTCACACGGGGCACTGCGCGTGCGCAAAACAATATTCGCGTGAGGCAAAGCATCTGCGCACGCGTAGTACCGACAGCAGCGGCACCGGATTAGTGTGACGTCTGAGGGACAAGTTGGTCTATGGTCACTGACAGACTAGGAAACACAGTCCATTAGGATCAGGCTTCTTACTACATGAGTCGTTTTTTCAAGTTCTTGTCAACTCAGAGCGCAGTCTCGTTGACTGCGGATTCATAATAAGCCTCTTATCAGGCCTATCGGGTGAATATTAGGGCTTCACACGCCCCGCGCTGTTTAATCTGCGAGCGACTTTGTACCTAACCGAATGTAGTGCCTGGCTGAAAAGCAGCAATCTTGGAGCAGCCCTTTTTTTAAACAAAGTAACTCAGGTAGTTATTTTTAATATCCTTCACACTACGCAAACAAACTGTGCAGCTAATCGGTGGGTGCTTGTGTTTCACGCGAAACGTTTCGGTATAGCTCCGGAATGTTATTGAGCCCGGCGTCTACGCCCACTGCTGTCTTCTCCGGATAACATAACACGCGACGCATAAACTTAATACCAGTTCCTAGAATGAAGATACTGGCGCGAGTAGGGTTTTAAGGCTCGGCGGTTTTAAGGCTAAGACTTGTATGTCCCATTACGCGAAAAGGCGGTGTCGGCGTTGTGCCCGGAAAACGGCCATAAAAATACGCCATCAACCACGCGCCGCTCAAGGTCAAAGAGGGCGCGCCTCAGAAATCAAACACAAAGAAAAGCACAGTAACGCGGATGCTTTGTCACGGAAGCCGTGAAGCCGGCAGAGGCACCCCGTCTGCGCAGTGGGGGAGCGTGATGTTGCCGCCGGAGCGCGGTGTGCAAAAGGTACGCTTCGGACTTCATCTGTGCTCGTTGTGTGCTTCGTGCGATGGACTGTGAGGAGACCGCGTCTGCATCTACGGCCTCGACATTGGCAGAAGCGTCTACATCTAGGGCGGCTCCGGCAGGCAAAGGTGACCGTCCGCGCAAATACGACACCACCGAGGAAGCAGGCCGAGGAATACGCAAACACACACACACACACCGAATACGATACCGGCAAAAACAACTTTAATACGTACACTAAAAAAATCAGCTTCCTTTTACGGAGAAATTCTTTGTCGAAAATTGCGTGCCAGAGAATTCATTCGTAATCCAATTTAGTGAGGAGAATTCACCCGTAATCCAAGTAAGTAAGGGGTCCGCCAAAATACGGACACCTTTACGTTCTAACCTTTACGAAATTTTACGTAAAGGTGAAAATGCAATGTGTACCTTAATTGAAAATGTATATCTTTCGTAAAGGCATAACGGAAAGGAGTCCAAAGAGTCCTCAATTAGTGTCAAACACGGCCCCTGGGTGCCGCCACCTTGCTAGCTGGGGTGCGCTCTGGGGTGCACCATAGTCTGATTACGACGCCTTAGCAAGGCATTGTGATTAAATTATGGCGCATCCAATGTGCACCCCAGTAGGCAGGATGGCGGCGCCCAGGGGCTGTACTTGCAAACGTGTATGCACAGAACCATCTGTAAGAAGGTGAACACCAATACGCATTTTGTAAGGAAACAACCAGAACATTGTTATTTAAAAAAAAAAATGTTTTTGAGTGTCTTATTTTGTGTTACTCACAGAAGGCATATATTGCGTCCGAAGAAGTGGTATGGAAATAAAAAAGCTCAGTCACCTTGGAGTGGTTTATTTAGGGTTCTCAAGGGTTTCAGTCAAAATGAATACCCTATGCCGTTTTGCGTCTATTCTCATGTTCTGTGTTAGATTTTGTCCATCACGCCCAGCTAGACAAGAAAAATAGTGGAGAAATAGGTGTAAAGTGAAGTATAATTATAATAATAATTGCTATTTTATCGATTATGATGGAGCCCCAAGGAAGAAAGTTGCAGCGCGCAGCTTGACTCGTCTTCTGGAGCCTTACATTACCTAACGACAAGCACGCAGAAAATAAAAAGAGCAGATATAGAGTAGGAGCACTGCACATCTAAGATTCATATGCATGCAAACTAAGGTTCCCATACATACAAAGCATGAAGCCCATGCATCAGGCACATCCATACTCCCACAAACATGATCAATCTATTAGAAGGGTGGTTCTAAAACACTCATGGCTGAGGGCAACGCTTCTGGTCTGGTAAAGGTGACGGGGACCCCTCCATGACAAAGAATGAGAGGGGTGGGGAGACTACAATGGTGAATCAAAGAATAACCCTAATATTTGCTGGAACACAAAATATATCAGTAGGCCCCTAATTAAAATAACTGAGCACAAATAAAGCAGATATTTCAATGTAGGCCTGCGCAGCCTTCAAAGAGAAAAATGTATTTCACAGAGCGCTCGCTGATCCTAGATAAAATTAATTTATCGATCGTGCTGGTCACATAAGCCTCTGAACTTCCAGAACCAATCACATGCCTCTCCAATCTGTGGTGCTTGCAATGAGACACTCATGTGAAGCTTACTGCTTGCACCAGTGCTGCGGCACACAGCTTTCCCATATTGCACCAGTGTTCGCGGAGAAGCGGAGGCCAGGGGAAAGCGCTTCCTCCTTGCAGTCAACTAGATGGAGAAAAATTTTTTTTTCTCAGGATCATAGATCGATTCTTAACATCAGAAACCAGTGCTAAAAAAAGTAGACCTCTATGCGAACCAACCGTCAAATCCTATCCTGAAATGGACTTGCTTTATAATATTGCGATATTAAAAAACATCACACAAAGTGTGACATTTGTTGTGTCTATAAGAGCAAAACGTTTCATTTCTTAGCTTGACTAACAACCAAGGGGTATGCAGACCCCCTTTTGGGAACCATTTTTCTTGAAGTCACGCAATGACTTACGTAAAAAAAAACTCCTGTGCTGCCAACTTATTTTCTGATCCAAAATATCACAAACGGCAGGCCTTTCTCCAGACACTTCACTACAAAACATTGTTTGAAATTTTGTGACCAGAATCCAACATCCTAAAAAGTTATAAATACATTAATTTAAATGCCAGTACGCCAATATAAACAATTTATATCCATGTTACACAGGCAGCCTTAACCTCTGTTAAGCTAACCATGGTTCGTGGCCTCTAATCTGAACCGACATGCAATTACATGGCTCCCTAGCTCCAAGTTGACACGAAAACAAAACCAAGTGTGGGGTTAGGTAATCACAATGAATACTGAAGCAGATTAATTATCAAGGCATATTGTATTGTTCATATGCGTCTTCAATCGCTTTCAATTGATTTGAATTAAATTTCTAACGTGGAGGTCTCACTTCCATTGGTAGCACTAACTCCCAAAAACAAAACAATAACAAAAAAAAATTCTCCTTCTTCCGAGACGTCCTGCGATATCAATAAAGGCAGCTTGAACCCCTAGGTATGGCTCCTCCAAGAATATTTGCTGCTACGATTGTTTCTACACGACTCCCCCAGTATTTTAAAACAGTGAGTACGTTGCCACAACTTGCGGACGGGGCGAAGTGGTGGACGGCACCATGTTGAACGCGGTTAGCAAGCCCGCAGCAAGCCCGCCAACCTCGGTCTGCTTTAGCGATGGTTGTCGGGCTAACTGCAACTTGGTTTGCTATGTTACTGCGCATAATTACGGTTAGGCGTGACTGCGGTTAGCTTAAATGAGGTTAAGGCTGTCCGTGGAAGAAGGGTACTAGGGTTGCATAAATTGCAACTGACAATGTAGTTTTGTGAGGCAGTTTTTGAGTACATGCATCGGTGCAAAAGACTATCCGAGAGGAGATGATATGTGCTGTGACAAGACCGAAGACATAAAAAGGAACCATTATGCAATTCCCTTTTCTCAGAACTCATGATATGATCTACCAAGAATAAAAATATAAAAACAATGGCTTACAGACGCTTTTTGCTATTCAGCATGGTGGTGTTCGCACAGAACACTACCATGGACAATAGGTAATGGTCACGCGACCATATGGCCACCATTGGGCACTATTTCTAGTGTGATCACATGGTAGACTGGACCCCACTGACCATGATCACGCGAACACCAATTAATGACTGTCTGGGGCAAAGATGCGACTCTCTCCTGTTTTTTATACCCTTTTTTGGCTGGTGGTCACAAAACATTGGGGTCAACAGCCAGCAGGGAAGCGGTCTCTACCTCTCTACTGAGCTCATTTAAGAAAGGACGGAAGTGCAGCATCTGGGAAACTGAAACCTTATGCCGAACAGACCAAGAGGAGGGGGTCTCGGGCCTGTTGACTCTCTGTTTACTTGCGTCTCAGCTTTCGCAACCATGGATGCTGCACCTCTCTATTCCTGACAGTGAAGCAAAGGCTATGTTTTGTATAGGCCAATAAGCTGTATAAAATTTGCTACGTGACTGTCCTTCTAGAGATGCGCATGCAACGCCTTACTTATACCGATTCTCTGCACATAAACACTGCAGGCTCATGAAATAAAAGAAAAACGTTGAACAAGAACTTCTTCTTTGGCATTTTGGGATTGCATGCCAAGGATAGTTTTGCTGGGTCGGTGGTTTCAAATTTTCCCGAGAATTAGGTGAGTGGCAAGCCATTCTGACACATAGCTACTTTTTTTAATTGTGGAGCTAAAGTTGCCCAAGTGGAAAAATGCCCGTATAGATCACCCGAGCTAGCAGTCCAGATATCTTGTTCAGAGGGCAACAATGGGCACGCAGCGTGCTCGTGATGCGTCCGACTGACTCCCGACACATTTATGTTTCACAGGTTTTTTTACGGTAATTGTTAACTTCTTATTCAGGAACCTCACAGAATATATTAAATATTGAGGACATTTCTTGCTAAATGTGAATACGCGCCCGACTATACATCTCACAGAAAAAGAAGACTAAGGAGCATGCGGTAAGAAGAGGAAAAGAGGCTACCGGCGCGAGCAGAGCTAGTTGGAACCGTTGGTCGATGCAACATCAACCTTCAAGAGCCCTCCCTATGTCTAGACTGTAAATACGTTGCATAAATCTCTTTTGTAAACCGGAGTAAAGTAAACTATCGAATAGAATATGTGGTGCATCATACTCGCAATGCAGGACGTCCTTTCGATGCTCCGCTAAAAATAAGTCATTTTCCTTTTATGTATCACTGGATGACCATCTAATTTCGCTTAATTGGCACATTGAACTCTTTGCAGGTATTCCAAACTGCTATTTTTGCGCACAGGGGAAAGTTGACATGAGCATATATTCCAGAAATAATTAAATGTTGTAAAGGACACTACCATAAACTCATGCACGTGCAAGTTGGCGAGGAAGCCAATACAATAAATTGTATTCACATAATCTCAGGCTGCCTTTGAAGGTGAGTTAACACACGCAAACATGGCCGCTAAAGGTACAAAAGGCTATGAGTCACTCTCCTTATACTACTGGCTATAGTTGGCTTTGTCTTCCTTCAGTTCTCTCAACGATTCTGAGTAAATGTTTAGATTTACCTATTGGCACTGTTTGTGGGTAATGACTCAGCCTGTAGATCATCGGCAATGCGGAGTCCATGGATCAATTTGAAATTGCAATGTACTAAGAATCTGTGGATATTGTGAAAAATTTCCTGGGCGACATGCTGCACTCTCTTGGAGCACAAATATTAAACAAGCTGTGTATAAAAGTGTCACCCCCTTGCAGAAGTGTTGTAAGTTGGGCGAGTTGGTATGATGACATGATGAACAGAACAGCGCACACAAAGACAAGGACAGAGAAAAGGAACATGCAGGACACATCAGCGCTTGTGTGTCCTGCATGTTCCTTTTCTCTGTCCTTGTCTTTGCGTGCACTGCTCTGTTTCATCATGTCACCCCCTTTCTCTTCCCTCCCCCAAGAAATAATGTTGGTTTGCCCCCCCCCCCCCCCCCCCTAGAGCAAATTGTGCTGACACTCACGGGTGTCAGACAAGGCTTACCCTCACGAACATGATAAATATATTAGAACTGGAACAATCACTTATCGTAAGTAAAACCAGTTCTGCCCAACTATCCTTTTGATCCAAAATGTCACAACGGGAGGCATTTCTCCAAACATCTGACTATAAAACATTGCTTGATGTTCTACGACTCTAAGAACACCACCTGGAAAGTAAAAATTTACATTAATGCCAGAATGGAAATATAAACAAGTTAGAGTTTCATATTTGCAAATAACACTTGTTATATGAAGCAATGTTGCAGTGTATAGACATGGGTGCAAAAGACTGCCAGGGATAAGGTGACGTGTGCCGTGAAACGCCTCTGAGAAACATTTACCATAAAAGATTAGAAAAAATGGTTTAAAATATTTTTGAGATAGTCATGGTCATGTTTGCACATATCAGCACAAAACCTATTTCAGAAATTTGTGTATGGGGCCCTTGCTTGTGACCTGTGATTCAAATGAGGCAAGTTCCTGAGCTATTAGGAGTCAGCCTTGCTTGTCAACTCTCAACACCGGCTAAGGTAAAATATTCATTTGACCAATAGTGTCATTCTTAAATATCATACCATATGAATGAACAATATTAGACACACCGGATTAGCCTTACCCTTCAAGAAATTATAGATCTGCAAAAATGTCACTTTTCCCTTACTTAAAAAAGTTCAGCGTTTTAGGCTCTATTTTAAGCTCTTCAGAAGCTTCAAAATCTTGAGATGGACAGCTGTCCGCTTCCTTGCTCCCGTGCTCCTTGAGCCCTTCTCTGGGTTGATTTGGCAGATTTTCCTAGGAAGTCACGACATATGATCAGTTAGACTCTGCCCTGTAGATATGCAAGGGGGACCCCCCAAAAACCATGAGATCTTTTTTTTTTAGTTCTTACACTTTTCAAAACATTTTTAAATTTTAATTACCCTCAAAGTACTCTCCCTGAGATGCAACACACTTTTCCCGCTGATTTTTTCATTGTTTAAAACAGTTCTCGAACTCTTGCACAGCAAAAGCATTCAGTGCCTTCATCGTTTTCCTCTTTATCTTCTCCACATCTTGAAAACAATTACCCTACTTTTCAATCAAATGATTTAGTAATAAAAACTGATACCAAGTGTGTCACTGTGTGACCTCTCTGTATACTCAGGCATTGCCAAATGATTGTCTCACCATTGATTGAATTCGAGGATCGTCGAAGCTTCCTTTGGGTAAAAGAGGTTCAGCACATTAAATGTGGCGAATTGAAGACATACTGCCTCCAAGAAGGGCACAAGGTCATTGTACAACTTTTGATGCTCTGTTATGACAAAACAGGTGCCACTAAAGATGTCTCCTGAAAAGAAATACAAACTTGCATCTCAGAAGATGTGTATGGGCGAATCAAGACCTTTAAAATTAAAATGCAAAGGAAATTAATTGTGCTATACTAAAAAGCTCCTGAGGCGAAGGCCGCGGAGGGCGTGAAACTGCCCAATGATGGCTATATGTTACCTGCTATTTTATCTATGTTTTTCAGTCAGTCCATGCTGTAGGCATCCGATACTAGAAAGGATGACACTACCATAAGTAAAGTGGACGTGATGGCACCTTGTTGATCTCTTTTGAGATTGAATATAAAGCGTGTAAATCAAAAGAATCATACCTTTTTACGGTCTCTGGTAGTTTTAATACATTGGTTTACAAGTTGAGGGTCGCAGGTTCGAATCCAAGCATTACCAGTGCTTCTTCATACTGTTGGAATTTTTGTGTGTGCGCATTCATAGGCGAGGCATATTACAGGAAGTGTTTAAGGCCAGCCTCATGACACATCGTGTGCAAACATTAGAACAGAAACGATACATACTCAGTTTTATTACCGTCCAGACTTATACCCGTCACACGGGCAGCCTTAACAGTGGTTAAGGCTGCCCGGCACGCAGCAACGAATATACATCTCTGGCAGGTACAGAGTACTTGGGTAGAAACAGTCTACATTTTAATTGCGGCCGACGGTAGCAAACCACAGCGCCCGCGCGTGGTTTGAAATGCCATCACTAAATGGGGCAAATTTTTAAAAGGTCTATCTAACAAGAATAGAAGATGAAATAATGTTTAATCGTAAATTAAAGAAAATGTTCACCTGACCAGTAAACAAGATTATAGTGGCATCAGTCACACATACATACGTTTGAATATGAGAAGCGCTTCTTATTAATGTGAAGCAGACCGAAAATCGTTCAGCCTTTCCACTCTCGTAAAGAAGGAAGATCAGCGGAGCTGTACTCGATACACTCTGTGCTTCTTCTTCATCGTCGTCTGTTTTCTACGATGAATTCCCACCAACGCGCCCAACTATCTATTCTTCTATTATAGCCGGAAAGGTTGCCGCCATCTACGAGCGACGGTGGAAACCATACTGGTTGTTTGCTTGCAGCTGCCGCCTATAGATGGCGGTAGCTGTCCAGGTAGGTTTGTGTCGACATACACGGACACGATCCTGGGGAACCTAGCCGTTAACAGCTTCGCTGTAAAAAAACATCTGTGCACTCAGCTCGTGAATTAATGCATATAATGGCTTTGGCAGTTAATGGCTTTGGCGGAAGTAAATAGGTAAACACCACATTTATGACATATACACTGAACTCGCAGAGCTGTCACATCACTTTGGTATGCACTTACCCTGAGGATGTAAAAAAGTGTCCTTGTATCCTCTTTGAAGTGGCATGCCAGAATCGGTAGGCGCACCTTTTCCTTGGCCGTGGCATTCCCACGCTCCTCAGCGACCTGTCTAGATGACATCAAGTGCACAACTTCCCTAGTCGGCGTGCTTGTGAGGTACCCCATCAGGAAATTTGTACACAAGCTTACTCCTTCAGTGAAACACTTCTGTAAATAAAAAAAGGCTAAGCAACATTAGAAACAATGCTCACTAAGATATTTCACATTGCTGTCCTCGCCAAGAAGTCTGGCAGCGTGGTGGTGAGTTCATTTTGCCCAGATGCACATTATTTTGAGGGAGAAAAAAATAAAAGGCCGCATCACCACGTGGTGAATGATGTTTATTGGGGCGAAGCTCTGTTGGTGCTTGTCTGCGTAGACGCTGAGCCGCAGCATGCCGAGCCTTTCGTTCGTTTTTATAAATGTCAGAAAGAGAATGTGTGGTATGGAACGTGGTTATATACGCATATGAGCATTTGACTCCAGCGCCCTCTCGTCTATAACCGTCGAGCCGATGCAATGTATGCAAAGTTTAACGCGATTATATATGTATTTGACAGCAGCGCCCTCTCCTGTATAGACGTTGAGCGGCTACATGCAACGTTTCATCCATAACATCCCCATCTCTTGAGTTACTACCACATCTTAGAACCCCCTACTCGTCCCGCAGTAGTGGCCGAGTTGTTAAGGCGATGGACTAGAAATCCATTGGGGTATCCCCGCACAGGTTCGAATTATGTCGACTGCGCAAACGTTTTTTTTCTTTTTCATCATTTTTTTTTTGCTTTACACGAGCACATGAGCACGTGCACGATCACGAGTATGAGCACGAGCACGAGCACGAGCACCCGCAAGATCGATGTGAGCACGGACGCCGGACGGACAAGGCTAGACCGTAAGGAGCTTCGCCCCTAAAACAAAACAAAAAATATTAATTTGTTTATACCAAGCAATGTGGGCAAAGCCAAAGCGAATCCAGCGTAGCCACCTGAAATTACAGCGTCGAATGGGTCTTTCATATTGCCGAATACTGTACACGTATAGTGTCATACTCATAGCCGCTGTACACAGTTGCAAAGAGCCAGCCAGACACAGCTTGGCTTGGCTAACCCATTCACCTTCAACCGTCTTCTCTTAGGCCAGTTATAGTTACGCCAGGCACGTAGCCAGGAAGGGGGGGGGGGGGGGGGGCGGGGCTGCCCAGGGAGCGGACACCTTTTTCCTGAAATCCTTCAGTTTTGCTGGCACCTAATCCTCTCCCCTGTCCCCAACCCAGTGTGTCTTAAGAAAGGTTCCCCCACCCCTCTGTAGAGTCCCCTCTCCTCTTACCGGAAATTATCTCCATGTGCGTGGTGTACGCAATACTGAAATCTGCGTAAGATTGTACAAAGGTATGTGGGATCAGAGGCCATTTCAAACGCACGAAGAAGCAGGGCGGTTAAGTGTGTTTTACGATTTCTCCTAAGCTTGGGAAGTTCGAAACTTATAACTAAGGTTCCGTGTTTTTGGTGGTTAATTTCCTTCAAATTGGGGGTGTTTTTTCTGTGTTTATTATTGTATCCTAAAATTTGTGTTTTCCGGCATCTACTTTTAGTGTCGGCCAGAAATCGGTGGTTATCGGGGCTTATGCCATAAGAGCAAATGCATATCTACGGCATTTGTCGAAATCACAACTCTATATGCGCAATTTAATGCTAAGCGGCACATATAGAAACAATTTTGGAAGGAAGAAGCAGCCCCATGGACAGTTCAGTGCGGTCAGTGTCCGGGGTCAACACAAATGAAGCTGATGATAGAGGTTCCTGGCCGTGGAAATTGTTTTTTTCTTATTGAAGAAAAGTCGTCAATTCAGTTTTCCAGATTTTCCGTGGAAATGAATGTCAGGTAGGAAACAGCAGTTTATGAGTTTAGTAAGGCAGCTTTTTTACAGGCAAGACATATTCGACCATTGTTGTACTACCGACAGCACTGTTAGCTATGACACGGCAGCCGTGGCTGTTCCGTACCCCCAGCGCCACATAGCAGGCGCCCTTTGAAGCACTCAGCCACCCTTGTGCGGCAAAATATAATACTCTCTCTCCGTCATCTGCTATGCAGAAAACAGACGCCGCCACAGCGGTTTAACTACTCTGAAAACAAATAGGAAATAAATAAATGAAATTTTCTGCACATACCAATAACAAATGTAGTCCTAAATGCTTACCTTGGTATTCTGTGTTTGGAAACCAGTTTTGGAAATGAGGGAAGACTGTCAACAGCCATTTGTCCGATTAATAAAAGTAATCTACCTAGATATGTATGCAACCATCGGCAACAATTATCTTAGCTCGGTGTGTCCCCTTCATTCGAAGTTCTGCCGAGTTCTTTGCAGGAGTCAAAGAATCTTCGTACCGAAAGAGGCTAGTACAAAAGCCTGTGAAGGAAACAACGGCAAGCGCTGTGGCGGCATCTGCTTTCCGCCTAGCAGACGACAAAGAGAGTATGATATTCTGCCGCACAGGGTAGGTGCGGTGTTTCAGAGGGTGCCTGCTGGGGCGACGAAATGACCACGGCTGCCTTGTAATAGCTAACACTGTGTTGGCGATAGTGTCTAGTTTTTGTGATGGGGGATCAAGGATACCCTTTTGTAACGCTTACAAACAAAAGTTGGAGCTAATAAATAAGGAAATAGATAACATGTCCGAGGGTCACAAGAAAATATAAAAACTGGTCAGAGCCAAACAATTTGCAGTCACAAGATTATTTGTTTTTTTTTTTCATTAATTTGAATTTGCCCAATTTTTACTGGCAAGTGTTTTTTTTCGGATTTTATCTGATTTTTCTGAGAAGCTCTAGCCATAGCCAGATCTTGTCAAGAGGTGTAGATTTAGACTGTCGGGCACTCCCTCGGTCAGCTCTATCAAGATAGTGCAAGGCTCCCGTTCAGCAGAAACGCCGGAAATATTAAGAACACACTCCGAACACGCCATAACACTCCCCTAAGCTGAGTCCAGCTGCGCTCCCCTCCCCTAACCCTCCCCCCTCCCAAGAATTTCCTGCGCAAACTGCACACAAGGCTATGCAGCCCCTTTCCTCCCTCACCCACCCTCCCTTCCCTCTCCTCCTCTGCCTCCTTCCTCCCTCCCTCCCTCTATCCCCCCCCCCCCCCCCCCCGTTAAAATTTTGGGTAAACCCCTGCCCTGGTGGGTGTTGAACCGGCCCTTGGCATCGTTATCGCGGTTGTGGGGACGGTAAGGTAGATCTCGACTGCCTCGACATCAAATCATATCGCTCCTCACCTCACCCCCCCCCTCCTCACCCAACTACACCGCGGAGGTAACAGAGATTGTCATACTCCGCCCACCATTACTTCGTCTACTGGTTACTTGGCTGAAGTAGCGGACTTCAGGCCCATGCAAGCCACCACGACTGCTTGCCATTACACAAGGTCAGCCGTAGGCATGAATACGAGAGAGGCGCTCTCTTGAGCTCTCCGAGTGACGGGCAGCGCTATCAGTTGGCTCGCGACGAAATACAACACAAGGGCTTAAATCAGGTTTCGTAAGAACGTCAAACGCGAACGGGAACTGAAAAGTGCGACCGTCGTCATCAAATACGAAACATCTCGGGTGCAAGACTCCGTGGTTTTGTTTCTCCCCTATATGAACACGAGTTTCAAAAAGGTAGACCCGTACCTTATGTGCAATACCAATATTGACATGCAAAGGAACTCACCGTTTCGTGAACAGATCGGCCTTTTTATCTTGAGGTTCAACACCGAGAACATCAAAGCGAGACCGTGAGAAGACGAACGCAAGCAGTGAAAAGACGGAAAACAGAGAACGGTATGGATAAATAAATAAGTGATAGTAAGATTCTACTAGACCAACACTGCATCTTCTTTTGCTTTTAGGCGGTAGCTAGGGCCACCTATTGCTTAACGTTTTCAAAACCGGTTTAAAAGTACGTTAAATTACTTTTTTTTCAGAAAGGGGATGCATTGAATGATGTTCTACATCTAATAGAAAGCATTTAAGCTTATCGTAGGCTCTCTACTAAATTGTTTGAATAATTGTAATTCCAGACGAACGGACAACTTGTCCTTAATTACGATTGCAGAGAATTCTCACTAGCGATTACGGAGAACCTATCCTTTTATTTACGGAATTTCTTTACAGTGATAATAGAAACAATACCCGAAAACATTTCACCCGCGGGGCTATAATGCTTTCGCATTCCTACAAGTAAGCAGTCTTAAGTTTCTTCGGCATGTCTTTCAAGAACCTTCCATACTCACCCAGAATAAGCCAATCATCGTTGATCACGTGACCTTTCCACTAGCCAATCAGCGTCAAGCTTCGCGGTCGATTTGGGGGAATCAGTGGCCGATTGGGCTAAAGCGCACACCCAGCTCGACGCACGTAGAGCGAAAACTCGCGCTGCAGAACCCAGGGACCCTGGGTTCGAGCCCCACTCCTGCCCGTTGTCCTCTGGATGAGCATCGTACCGGCCTGCGTTCGTATATCACTACTGCGTGGTGCACGTTAAAGACCCCACGTTAGCAGTCGTACTGCACTAGCAAAATTGATCATCTACAGTGTACACGTAACACTCTATAAGTGTAACCTTACGCTCTATAAGAAGTGAACGTCCAATTTGACCTTGATGCGCGGTCAATTTTTCGTGCTTCACTGAATCGGCCCCCCCTTCCCCCCCCCCCCCCCCCCCCCCCATGCGAGCCAAAGAACGTTTCACTTTAAAAACCTGTCGCGTTATTTATGACCCTGTAGTGTTTTGTCCCATTTCCCGGCTTTCTGTCCTTTGTTCGATCAAATATCGTAAAAGAGGAGTGGATTTCTTTTTTGGAGCGCAGCTCTTAGGGGCTTGTTTCCGGCTTGAGCGGCGTCGGCGTCGGCGTCGGCGTAACCGCGCGGTGCATCATGGGAAATGTCCCATAATGCACCGCGCGAGCCCCCCACCGGGGTTACGTGACCTCGTGGGGGGCACGTGACCCCCCGAGGTCACGTGACCCCCCGGTCACGTGACTCCCCTGAGGTCACGTGACCCCCGCCGATGTTGCGCGACCCCCAATGACGTCATCGTCACTGATGACGTCACCGGCATCCACATCGTCATCGTCATCATCACTGATGACGTCACCGGCATCCACATCGTCATCGTCATCATCACTGATGACGTCACCGGCATCCACATCGTCATCGTCATCATCACTGATGACGTCACCGGCATCCGCATCGTCATCGTCATCATCACTGATGACGTTACCGACATCCACATCGTCATCGTCATCATCACTGATGACGTCATCAGTGACGTCACTGATGTCGTCACCGGCATCCACATCGTCATCGTCATCGTCACTGATGACGTCACCGGCATCCGCATCGTCATCGTCATCATCACTGATGACGTCACCGGCATCCGCATCGTCATCATCACTGATGACGTTACCGACATCCGCATCGTCATCGTCATCATCACTGATTACGTCATCAGTGACGTCACTGATGACGTCATCAGTGACGTCACTGATGACGTCACCGACATTCGCATCGTCATCGTCATCATCACTGGTGAAGTCATCAGTGACGTCACTGATTACGTCATCGGTACCCGCATCGTCATCGTCACTGATGACGTCATCAGTTACGTCAGTGATGACATCATCGGCATTGGGGGTCACGTGACCCCCCCCTGGTTAGTTTAACCCCCCCCCCCCCCAGTGCCCTTCCCTCCTCCTCCTCAAGAGCTGCGCTCTAATTCGGCGTTACAGGGAGTTGTAAGCAGCTTTCATTTTTTTTTCAATCTAAACATTCGACTCACTACCTGCGTTGTACCCCGTGAGTCGTGTATAAAATCCCCGTGATTTAGAAATGAGTAAAGGTGAGCCAAACAGGCAGGTGCATCAATACCGACGCGCATGAACACTCTCTGTAAATGAGACAATCTCCTTCGAGTAACCTACCCATACACCGCGTTTGATGTGCGAGTTGCACGAACAAACGGAAGATCAGAAGCAACTTTTCAACCAGTCTATCGTTGCAATATATCATGTTGCCCTTCAGGTTCAATTTTTTCATAGTTTTTTTAACTAAAAAGAATCTCTTACGGTAATGCACGATGAAACCTACTAAAAATTAGAAGACCGGCATGAAACCGATAATCGTTTTGAGAGTACATAAACAATCAGGATGTGTTACTTTCAACTTTATTAAAGAAGTTCCATCAGCTTCCTTTTAATGGCCAAGTTTCTGTAAACAGATGGTCCCATTTGTTTCTTTCGTGCGAAAAATAATGAATTAAGCAATTAATCCTGGAAGCACAATCTGCTACCGTTTACCCCAGTCGCTGCAGGGCTTTGCTTTGTTTTATAGCTTTGTGGTAACGTTAGCACGCGGCGGCATAAAAGCACTCTCGGGAACTTTGAGAGAAAGAGAGAGAGAGGAAATTCTTCATTAGCATAATGAACCAAGCTTGGTAACTTTTCCGAACTATATCTTTTGAAGCTTTTGGAACATGTTATTTTTTAAACCGCAGCGCATTTACATCCAGGTCAATCCAAAATAAAAACAAATTTTAGTGCTGTTACGTTTGTACCGGCACTGAATTATTTGCCCCTCTCGCATTCAGTTCTCATAATTCATTCTAGTCTGAATTCCCAAAAAGTTTGTTCAAACTACACTAGGAAACGCAAAGCATTTTCCCGTTGAGCCACAAACCGTGTCCAGCGAAACCTGTAAATATGTTTAAATACGTAGGTACGAGTGGGCATTAGGGTTGAATTTGCGGAGAGGAATATTATTTCAACTGTTCTCTCCTCAGAATCATCCACCAGTGGTTTTTAAACAAAAACATACATGCTAGGACTTAACAAAAAGTCCTAGCATGAGAAGAAATTGGAATATTAAAGATGCAAAACCCTTTTAGATTGTTTTCTTTTTACATTTTATGTGACAACTCGTTTCTGATTAAAACAAAGTTTGAAAACAGTTCAATTATTAAAGCACCATCTAGCGACGTTTCCTCGCAAAAAAAGAAAAAAACTATACACGATGTTTCACAAACGACTGGGAATATTTTTTGTTAAGCAAACTTGAAATTAAGAGAAAAACTAATTCTGAGAGGTATCGTTGCTGGCTGCACTGAGGTCACCTTATGAGTGTGCAGCGATAATTAAGGAAGTATAGTCACGTAAAAGCGATACTTTGTTTTACTTTAATCCTGACCGCCACCGATGCTACAGCTCGATAGAGCCAAACCGAGCAGCGCCAAAGGTAAATCGTCACGACGCTGATTGTCTTCGTGCGTTTGCCATCACTAAGAATACAAATCACGCGCACTGAATACGCCGTCATCTCGCGCTTTTCTTTGTGCGCGAGTAGTTTAACCGGTGATAAGAAATTCACAAGGAGAACAAGTGGCGTGATGATTCACTTTTCAGGCTGCCTGACTGGCCTAATCAAATCATAGCGTAGAATGCGGTACGACTCAAAGTGGCATGGAGTGTAGCCGTTAACATGTAAAACATTCGCCCTAGCTGGCGCCATTTATTTCGCCATGTGTCGCCCATCGTCAACATACATCAAAGTTGTTAAAATTCAGACAACTGAATGCCGCTCCATGATCTTCTTATACAAATCTAAGTCGTCAAGAAAAAAATGTCGCCCCCCCCCCCCCCCCCCGTCACCAGAAAAATAAAGCAGGATAGTCCCAGAAAAAAAGAAGTGACATCAGCTTCCGCAGCAGGCGTGGGCACCGACTCATCGTTTCTGGCGGCGTCGTGTTCCCTGCAGGGCTTTCCAAAAATAACTAAAAAAAATTCCAGGCAAACAAAGAAAGAGTTCTCGCCTCTCAGAGACAATGACTTTAGGGCGCGCGCATATGTTTTCAATGAGGACATCAACCGAGCAAACAGCGCGGCGTTCTTCCTCGCTTCCTCTCTGTTGTCTGCTTCCCTTTCTTGTCTGCGGGAGGTTGGAAACTCACAACAATGGCGGAGGCCTTGACGACAGCCAGCAAAGTGTGTGAGCGGCTGTTTGGGCCCCCATGATGAGCAAGCTTCAAAGCTTCTCTCTAAGGACGAAAGCAACAAAAAGTTCTTACCAGGCCAAAAAAAAAAAGTCTCAAAACGGATTGGTATTGGAGGAAAGCCACCATACAACAAACGCCGTGAACTGCAGAAAACCTGTCCTGTTTAAAGAGCACTTTAGGATCCCATGGTCGTAGAAAAGCATCTCCCTATTTTGACATCTCCTCGGGCGCTGCTGTCGCCCCTTAGTTTTGGTAGGCAGGAACCTGCACACCCGCGCTCTTCAAAGGCGAATCCAGGTTCACCTTTGAATACTGCGGATGAAAGTAAAGTTTCTGGTTTTTACCTAGTTACGGGAACTAAAAACGACAAGAGAAATATTTAGAAAGTTAGTGGATAATGCAACATATATTAACTTTATTTCCCATGTAAGTATGGAGGCAGCTAAGGAAAAAGGATATCCGAGCAGTTTTACTGGCTCTCAGCCTCTCGCTCATTATCTATTTTTATTAATACACCAATGTCCGTCACGGAGGAAAACGCTATTCCTAAGAATTTAATTTCAGTGTTCTTCCCATTTACTAGCCGTGACGCGTCACAGTGTCAAGTCGTAAATTCACGGGTCGTGACGAAACCATGTCACGCAACCTGACGTCCAATGATGTAAGGTAACGGGACATCGATTCCCCATTTATATTTGTCGCAGAGAGTTATCTCACAGTTTCAAGTCGTGGTGTGGTACCCTGAAAATTACGGACGAACAAGAAATAAAAAAAATTATGATTGGGTTCATCCGTTCAAAACATACCATACTTTGAACAAAAATATGCCCGTAAACACTAGAAATAATATAAAAAAATTGCTAGGTCACCCGCTATAAGACACATATAGGAAGCAAGAAATATATTTACAAAAATTAATGTTTTTTTGTTGTTGTTTTTTTCTTTTTTCACGATGGGATTTATGTCGGAGTGACCTGACCCCCTCATTTTGGGAAAGGATTACGGTGAACTGTATTGAGCTGAGGGAGCCTTGCTTATCTGCTTTCCCGTTTTTTTTTTTTTTTTTTTTTTGTTTCGTGATTCGGCGAAGGTCACAGAGAAGCTCCCAAAAAGGAAATGCCCCAACCCGACAACAGGCGACTCCTTCGTGCAGTTCGTTGCTCGATTTTCAGAAACGCCTCCTCCTCTTTGCGCTTTTTCCTCCTCACAGCTCTAGGACATACCTGGTAGTTTATTGATTTATATTTTGGATGCCTTGTAATGTGCGTCTTGCTATTCGAAGTGGCTTCTTTTCTCATCTTAAAGAGAGCTTTACTTTTTTTATATATATGCTCGAATATGTTTTCGGGGCTGTTCACTATTTTCCAAAAATAAACGATAGCAGTTTTTTTTTTGACAGCTAAAACAATGTCAACAATACTCATGATCTGGTAAAATGTTCTCCTCTTGATCACCGACTCAGGTAATAAAGATTGGTGTTTACATATGGCCAACCCAAGGGCAAAGTGTGAAACAGCGTCGAACTAGCCCTCGCACTGAGTTCACAACCCAGTGCAGCTCTCAGCACGGTATACCAAAGTCTGGATCTTTTATTTTTGTCTATCTGTATTAATTTTTGTGTAGTTTCAATTTCCTCAGCATTTCCAAAATAGAACTTCATTCTATAAACTATAAATAATTGATAAACTTCCCGGTTTATGTGAAGTTGAGCTCGTCTTTATTCACTCATTTAATGTTGTATTTTCCAGGCTCATAAACCGCGAAATATTAATAGTTAGTGCAGCAGCTAGGCTACAAACTAGTGAACTAGTAAATCTTGAGCTAAAAACGCCAATATCTGCGGCAACGAGATTGTCATCTAAGCAGTGGCGTAGACCGAGGGGGGTTTAATTGGTCAAACCCCCCCCCCCCCCCCCCCCCCCCCCCCGGGGCCCGCTCGCTCCTCTGCTCTCGCAGTCGGTTTTGCATGAGGAAGGGAGCAACGGGGGAGCACGGACCATCTCCAACTTATAGGCTTTCGGAAAAATTGTTAGTGGGTAGAAATTGTTCAAATTAATAAAATATGCAATATTGCTTACTTCATGTTTATTCGATGGGATGCGGAACTTGATCTCAGATAAATAGAGATCGGATATTGCGAAACATTTGTGGGGTGAAGGATGCCAATGTCAACACAAAGTATAACCAACTATCCTCACTGAAATACACAATTCAATCAAACCAAAGTGAACGCAATAAAACGAACACACGGTGATAATATAAGACAATGTCAGAGATGTAAGGCATAATATATGAATTGTAAAAAAAACAATTGCACTGTGATCAACGGACGGCGCTGCGCCCACGCACAACTTTTGTGATCAGAATGAGGGGATTTCGACTAGAAATTACCGCGAATAAAAAGGTAACTGTGGCTAATTACATCAGAATACAATTTACAGGTTCTCTTTATCATCTCATTTATGCCAAGTGCCTACACATTAAAATGAAGCCGCCTGCGTTCACGGGAAAAAATATCCCGGATGTCCTCCGCTTGAACTTTAATGTCGCGGTAAACATTCAAAACCGCTATAAGGAGTATTCAGTGGGTGCTATATTTGAGGGTGATGTCTAGAGCGCATGCTCTGAACGAGCCGACGTTAATAGGCTGGTAAGACCAGCAATCTTGAGGGTGGGAATGAACGTTACAAAAGAACTGTGAAAGCTCGCCCTCAGCACGCGCTCAGGAGTCGTGCACACAGCTATGGCCGCCAGTGAATAATCCCTATACTACACCTATACTTCGTTTCAGCTTAGGTCCAGACCACTGATCTCTATTTTAGTAGGCTGGATCGCGGATCGGGAGCCCGTCGGTGTCGCCACCGGTGGCCAATGCTTGACACCAGGCAATACACGCAAGTCTATGGGAGGAACGCACAAAAGTAAGCATATTGAAGCATGTAGGCTGTGCTTGGAGACGAGTATTTTATGATGCGCTGCAATCCTTATGTCGGGTGTTTGGAGATCGAATCGGTATTTGTGAAACCTCCGGTCTCCGAATAAAAAAATCAAACGTACCGAAGTACCTACGGCTGAGCTGGCAAGCTTGCTCTCATAGTGGAGGAAACAAAGGAACTTGCCGGTCAATGAGACCGTCCTCGGGGAAGCCCAGAAGTTGGTGAATGATAAAGAAGTTCCATCTCGACAGCGGCTTTCCGGGAGTGAGCGAATTCCGCGTAGCAAAGCCTTCGAGCTTGTCGTCTGCTAAACCCAACTCAACGAAACCGCCACTAACTCCGCGGTAACTCTAGGTGACTCTCGCCTCATTGAGCTGCACTACAGCGGAGTCACTCTCGGCCACAAAATATTTATTTATAAGAACTGCGAGGGCTGTCACTTTTAATGTTTTGTACGCAAGCTATTTGACGGGCTTATCGAAAAGCATCCAAAAAGTTTCAGTGCCGACATCAACTTAGAAACAGGGAAAAATGTCACTTTTTCTCGTTCTTCCCATAAAGTCCCATGCATTGGCTGGTGTCAATCAATGGCCGCCGGTGGCGACACTCGGCCCCAGCTGCCGAGGCCGCGGTCCGCGATCCAGCCTACTACAATAGAGATCAGTGGTCCAGACGCTGCTGATGCTGCAAGCGCGAGCTCCGGGCTTTCAGCACCCCTGCCAAGCACGCGCGCTCGTGCAGTGGAAGCACTTTTCAGGGCCACATGTTCACGCCTGTGGCATCGGGTGCGTCTGGAATTAAGCTGAAACGAAGTATCGACTCAGCAGTCGCTCATACGAAGTGGACGCTCTCAGGTATCTTTTCAACCGCCGTAGTGAAGAGAACGGGCACTCAGCTTGATCTTGAGGAGACGATGGACGTTCTGAAATAGGGCCTCCGGACATGGGGAGTGACGGGCGCTTCACGTTTCTCCCTCTTGCATAGGACGCCTAAACTTTCCCTATTTTTGGCAAGTTTCCCTCACTTGCGAAAATCGCTGCTCACGGATGCGATGAAGTTCGTCTTGCTTTCTGCTTTGTATGTCAAGGTGGCTTCCGATGCAATTTCTTATCATACTGTGAGCTTAATCTCTTCGTTGCATGGAACATCAGACACTCCGAAGAGACATGCCTTCATAATCTCACTACGCATAGCCGCAAGGCTAGTCAAATTCTTTTCCATGTTTGGGGTGTAGTTTCTTTCTGGTGCGTCATGCCATTTCTCCGAGTGACGGAACGACGAGTTCAGACTGATGACTTCTCCTTACCTCGAGGATATGCGGCTGCTGCTTTTGGACCACTCTGCAAGATAAAATGGCCAAGCAAAGATAACACTCTCCTTTCGTCATCTGGTTCTGTAGCACGAATTTGTTAAACCTTTTATAAATAATCGATTTTGCTTTTCTGACTGTTCAGAATTACCTTCGCCCTAAGTATGGGCCCCTATAGTGTTTGTGCGTGGTCGGTTACTCCAATATTTCAGTGCCGAGAGGTTTTTTTTTTTTTGCGGTTTAATTTTTTTTGTGTGTGTGAAAGTATAGCTATTCTTGTGTTTTGTCTGGCCTTCATGCATTGCCATTGCAGTGCTACTTCTAAAAGCGAAACGAGTTGTGTGCTGTGAAGAAGCTTTTAAAGTTGGTGGGCCGCAATTACAACGACAATAGAGCAGTGAACCACCCCGCCCGTATTGCTGTAAATGAAGCCTGCTCCGTTTTGAAAAATGACGATGCAGCGTTACCCGTTTTATATTAACAGCGCGTTCCTAATCTTTGCCTGAGCGTTCGTGTCGGCGAGCTTACCCTGCGTCATTGAGGAGGGTAGGGGAAGGGATGCCGTTGAGCCCCGACCCGAAATAAATTTCTGGCTACGTCACTGCATCTAAGGATTTTGAGTGGGTCATAGTGCAGATTGTGATCACCTAAATAACAAAGAAAAAATTATTTATACCTATATTTGTCTTAGTTTGTAACTCAATATTTTGTTGTGCTGAAATAAAAACCAAGAAAATGAAATCTAATTTTAACATTCCCATAGAAGTCTCTCATGAGCCTAATAGCTAAAGTCGGTTTCGATTTCAATGCGTCCAGCCAGTTTCATTGACAAAACTTTACTGAAGGTTATGAATGTTTTGCTCAATACCGTAATGACGTCGACGATCAACCGCAGCCCCCACTTTTTGAAACCGAATCCTTTGTTACGCGAACGTATGTCCCCAAATACGGCAGAAAATTGTCATCTCGTTTTTCAGAAAGAAATAAAACCCACCAGCTGCAGAACTGACGCCGCGTTACCCCAAAATAATGTGAGCGATAAGTATTGTTTTTAGCCGGAACCTGCAATCACTTGAGCAAAATCAAAACGTGAGCTTGCCACAAAAAAGATTAAAATATAAGTGAATTGAAATGATCGCTGACAGCAAAACTGGCTGCCTATGTATTCCGTTAGTTTGCGTATTTGCGAGAGAACTTCCAACTTCAATTACATGAAATGCCTCTTATGTGTCTGACATAAAAACAAAAATGAGCGCAAAGGAACCCGTTGTTATAAAAGTTTGCCGACAGCCATGGCCCAATGAATCCTTCACCCTAATACTGCGTGACAGCTGCAACAAAAGAATCCGCTTGATTTGGCAACACGAGAGCGTGGTTATGACGTTCTTGTTTTAAGTTTTATCTAGATACTTAAGAAAGATCTTTTGGTGGCTGTCTTTAGTTTCTTCGTGGAAGAATATCCTCCAGAGGGCACAATGAACTAAGACAATTTTTATCACTTTGCAAGATTTAAATGACAGGTGGAAACTAACTTTTTCGCTCAAATGCCCCGGGACTTAGAATCCACATTTGAACTGCCTTTTGCATCTATTCAGGTGCAAGATAAACCAATTTTTATTCGTCAGATCTTTTTAAGAAAGTTTAGAAGCACGAAGAATGACGTATCTCGAGTGCAGTCTTCCAAAAATACGCTTGGACTTTAGAGGTGTTTAATTTAAACTAATGTTTTTTATCTCAGGGGAATCTCAGTTGCGTCCCTTTTTATTTAGTGTAGATGGGAGAAAAAAATCTTATCGTAAAATGTTTTTCAACACTTCAATTAAAATATAAAACAAAAACCGCCCTAGACACTTTTTGTGTTTGCAGTTAAAATCGTCATTTCTAACTTGTACATTCGGTGCCTATAGGACAAGGAAGAAGAATAAGACAAAACTCACGCACCAACAGACATTGGTGGGAAATTAATAGGCTCAATTCTTCAAACTCTTTACCTCTTTTCTCGGCTTATATAGTTGGTCATAAAAAACACCGAAGGAAAATATTGGGTACAGTGGCTACTATTATTAAAATTTGTAGCAGAAGTCAGAGCAAATATAATATATCAATCTTTCACGTTTTTTCAAACTCCGCCTTAATATTGGGGCGCATAGTCCCGCAATCGAAATATAAACATTTTTGTTTTTCAACTTAAACGATGAAACGTTTAAGTAAAACGCAACAAACAAACTTTCTATTTTGGATTTCATCATCAAGGGTACCTCACAGGGCACCGAACTCGGCTTATAGGGGATGTCTGTCTAAAAGGCACCGGGGTATATGGAGTAAAAAAATAAAAACGTAAATCAATACGGTACGTTCCTCGAATCACCCTTCACCTTATCTACAAAATAATATGAATACCGATGAGACTGGACTGCAAAGGAATGTTTGCCGTACGCTTCAAGTGTACTGCAACAACAACGCATACACAGTCAGCCTGAGATAAAATCTGCTCCAATAACTAATGTAAGCTTTACCCAAAGCGCGGATACATGAACGCGGCCGTAGCGAATCGAATTGATACATGGCGATTGTGATTGGGTCGAAGCGAAAGATTCGGATAAACTGTGCGTGTGTAATTGGTTCCTTCTCAAATAGGGGGGGATACGCTGCCGTCGCATCCACGTAAAGTCAGCCCAGGACTCTTGCTGAATAGACCTTTTCGAAATAGCTTGCTGGTCTGACAGCACTAAGAGCGTCGCCATTTCGATATTGGCAAGCGTCGTCGGTGCCGAAGCACGTTGGAGGCGTCGCAGACAACCGTACGGGCAGTGTGCGATGGCGCGGCAGCGTGCACAGGCCTCCAAGAGTTTCGTCAGGCAGTCGCAGCATGTTTGGTAAACTGTTTGTCCACGTTCCATGGTCGGAAGGCCGAAAACACAGCTGCCGTTCTTCGCACACTGCCCGTGCGGTTGTGCCCGATGCCTCCACCGTGCTTCGGTACCGCTACGCTTGCCAACGTTAAAATGGCGACGCTCTCAGAGTTGGCACACAAACAAGCAATTGCGCATAAGGTATATTGAAACAATTGAAATCTTTGAATTACGTAACATGCCGTTAAACTAATTGTGGCAGAACTATGGTTCAGCCTGATAAAATTGTCCCGCGCTTTTGAGTGGTTAAATATTGGTGAAATCTGTTATCTACAGAGGCTCATTTCGAGACTTTTCTCGAGGATGCCATTGATCGTAACTATGGTCACACGTTCGCTTACACGAACCAACGGGGGTTGAGGTGACACCCACGAAGGAGTTATGACATGGGGGTAACACTACAAAACAGTCCCTCACAGTTTAAGAGACTCAGCGCGAGTAGCGGGCTTTTCATTGCTGTTCAAGTAGCTAAGCTTTGTAGTGAAAAAGAAAATGAACATTGAACGTTAAAAATCCATATATCCTAAACATTAAATTTCTAATTTCATATAATTCTCCGATGGTCAGTTGGTCGTTTTAATGATATTAAAGACTACTCGTCATCGAACAAAAAAATCGTCATCGACAAAAGAATCTATTGCAAGCGACAGATAAAGTAGCTACGTAGTTTGATGACCATCAAAGAACTTGCTATTTTAGAGCGCAGCTCTTAGGGGCCCGTTTCCGGCTTGAGCGCCGTCGCCGTCGCCGTCGCCGTCGCCGTCGCCGTCGGCGTAACCGCAAGGTGCATCATGGGAAATGTCCCATAATGCACCGCGCGAGCCCCCCACCGGGGTCACGTGACCTCGTGGGGGGCACGTGACCTCCCCGAGGTCACGTGACCCCGGTGCATCATGGGAAATGTCCCATAATGCACCGCGCGAGCCCCCCACCGGGGTCACGTGACCTCGTGGGGGGCACGTGACCCCCCGAGGTCACGTGACCCCCCGAAGTCACGTGACTCCCCTGAGGTCACGTGACCCCCGCCGATGTCGCGTGACCCCCAATGACGTCATCGTCACTGATGACGTCACCGGCATCCACATCGTCATCGTCATCATCACTGATGACGTCATCATCACTGATGACGTCATCATCACTGATGACGTCACCGGCATCCACATCGTCATCGTCATCATCACTGATGACGTCACCGGCATCCGCATCGTCATCATCACTGATGACGTTACCGACATCCGCATCGTCATCGTCATCATCACTGATGACGTCATCAGTGACGTCACTGATGTCGTCACCGGCATCCACATCGCCATCGTCATCGTCACTGATGACGTCACCGGCATCCGCATCGTCATCGTCATCATCACTGATGACGTCACCGGCATCCGCATCGTCATCGTCATCATCACTGATGACGTTACCGACATCCGCATCGTCATCGTCATCATCACTGATGACGTCACCGACATTCGCATCGTCATCGTCATCATCACTGGTGAAGTCATCAGTTACCTCAGTGATGACATCATCGGCATTGGGGGTCACGTGACCCCCAAGGTCACGTGACCCCCCTGGTTAGTTTAACCCCCCCCCCCCCCAGTGCCCTTCCCTCCTCCTCCTCAAGAGCTGCGCTCTAATTCGGCGTTACAGGGAGTTGTAAGCAGCTTTCACTTTTTTTTATATTTATTTTTAGTTATTCTTTTCAAAAATTACTTTTTCTACCCCTATCGTAACAATAAAACGAGATTACGTTTCAAGTTTTCTCAGAAACATTGCCCCAATCAAACTGGAGGTTAAACATTATATTCTGCTTCGCACTTCCAGTCAGGCAAAAAGTGCAAAGAAGTTGTCTAATTTTAAGTACCACATTTAGTGTTAAGTTTAGACGTACTCAACCCTAAATTTTAAATTATGGGCCCTAACTTTAACAAAAAACAATTGTCACACAGTCAAAGTTACATGCATTAAAACATGATTTGCAATTTAATTATAGTAGATTTTAACATTTAAACAATAATAATAAAACTGGCACTACCTTATACTCATTGCCCAAATTAAATCAATATTACGTAAGAGGAATTCACTGTAGTACATTTATACTATATTTGCTGCATACAATAAAACGTTCCCTTGGGTCGTAGATTTCGATTACTCTTCTGCGATGCTCTGCATTTATTGTGCACGTTCTATCATCCTTGTACAACTCAAAAATAAATGTATTCGTTGTTCACCTTTTTTGAGAAATATTATTCCATCAAAGTTAATAAAACACCGACGCTCAACCAATCACCACTTAAATATTCGCCGACAAAGCACCCTTTTTTCTTCTTTTTTTTCCATTTTCTTTTTTGGAGGTAAGGGGAGAGGGGCGTGTAACGGAGACATTATGCCGAGGAACACCTCTATAAACATATGACTTGTGCCGTTTATTCTACTAGGAGGCAGTCTTCAAACATAGCCTGTCTTAGAAAACCGGGAGGCGCGGAATACAATATCGCATTTCACCTTATGTTGACGCTCACACTGTCTTACCCAACATCTTTCGCGACAATAGCCATTACGCTTTGACCTAGCTATTGAAGGTTTTTAATTACCCCGTCTAAAAAGTAATGCTTGCAACCGAAATACTGTCACCCCATTCGGCTCCGTCAACCATGTTTAATCAATTGAAAGTGGTTATCTCATTCTTCTCCATGACAATTATTTTGACAATTTCCTTACTTCATTTTATCCTAACAACTACCAAGTTCATTATGTCATAATTTTAAGTTCATCGTCTTCTCTCTCTCTCTTTTTTACATATACTCGATATATTTATATTAGTAAACTCGCGGGCTAACAAGAAAACTCTTTTTGAAATTTTTTTTTTTGTTTTCGTTTACGTTTCTTCTAGAAAAAAAACATTGTTTCTGTTTTACACCCAAAACGGTGCGTTCAATGCGATAAACCGAAATGTAAAGGCAGATCTAATAAATGTAGGAATGAATGAAGTTGCGATATTTATGTCTGGAAAAGCTAATATCCGACAGAAAACTATCAATAATAACAAAAAACATATGCCACTGCTAAATCTATCGCGGCTATGATATTGACCGATTCAATTTTCCCTACAAAGCTGGTCTTCGGACTTGATTAGGCCAGGTTAAATTTAAACGAGACTCTGCACCCGAATAATTTACGCGATAGATGCCACGTCCCTTTTTACTTTCCTAACAAAACCCAAATAGGAAGCGAGTTTTTATGTTAGGCAACGCTACTCCAATCTTGTTTGTGCAATCGATACCAAAAGGGTATCTGACGGGAGCCAATTCAATATTAATGAGGTCAAATAGAACTTGCCATTGCCCGTCCGTGTGTTCTGTTTCGATGCAATAATAGATTCCTCCGCTTTAGAAGGAAGCCCCGCTGGCCTCCGCGGTCAACTGTACGGTTCGACCTCTTTCTTGTACCTCGATAGCTGTTCCTTCTTTTATTTTTTTTTTTTTTTTTTTTTTTTTTAGTTTTCTACTTTGTTCCGGGCCGAAGAAACAGAGCCAAAGCTAAAGGTTCTCTGTGCAAACTTTCTCGCCAAGGGAGTCTAAGCCTCGTTTATGTTCGAAGCAGCGAAGTATCGACATTGCTCTTGGACCTGCATATCTTTACTTAAAATCAACTGTGTTGCCTCCACTATATGAAAGTGCACTTATAGAGAAATTCACGCACAGGGAATGCCTTGCGATCTTGCTGGTTGTTATTTGAGTAATACGGAGAGTAAGTCGTCTGCTTCTTGCGCAAGGGTGGCTGTGACGTCACAACGACGTGGAGCTTTAATTGACTTTAATTGACTTTGATTGAAAGGACTGTGGGTAGCCCTGAATGCTAGATGCTTTTAAGTCTACCCTCTATTCTTTTTTTTTCAATCAGCCAATCAGAGCTCGGCGTTCTAACATTATCGCAACGCCTGCGCAAGAAGTAGACGAACTTGCGCTCTACCTAACCTAAGCTTCCTACCACCGGCTAAACCAATGCCACCGGCATTGGTTTAGCCGGTGGTAGGGAGCTCATAAACACAACGACGCACATAGTTCATTTTTAGCATTGCTCTTGATTGCCTTCATAGGACCGTAGCATCGGAGTGCAACCGGACTTTAATGTAAAACTTAGTGTAATGTAAAAACAAAAACAAAAGCCTTTCCACTTTGGTAAAGAGGGAAGACCAGGGAAGGTGGGAATGAAGTAATGGCGGGCCGCAAGTCGGCACGCCAGTGTGGAAAGGATGGAAAGGCTGCGCCATCTATGAGCGACGGCAGCAACCAGACAACAAGCAAGTCTGTTGTCGGGTTGCTGCCGTCGTTCATAAATGGCGGCAGCGTCGTTCATAAATGGCGGCAGCTGTCAAGAGTTTCGTTTCATCCTTTTAGGGGCGAAGCACCTTAGGGTCTAGCCTTGTCCGGCGTCCGTGCTCACATCGATTGCACTGCCTCCGGGGGTTCGAACTCAGGAGCGCTTGCTTATGAGGCAGACGTCTTAACCACTACGCTACACTCCAACGTTGCATGAAGCCGCTCAACGTCTATACAGGAGAGGGCGCTGCGGTCAAATGCGTATATAATCGCGTTAAACTTTGCATGCATTGGCTCAACGTTCATAGACGAGAGGGCGCTGCGGTCAAAGGCTCAACTTCATATATAACCACGATCCATACCACCCATTCTCTTTCTGACATGGACCGTTGACTTAAGCGGTGGAGATGCGTTCCCACGGCTTCTAGCAGATCCAAGCTGATCCGCTAGAAGAACCACTAGCTGTGCATTTCACCGACCATAAAGCAGTAATAATGAAGTCGAAACGCAACCCGGAACTCAGCACTACCCATGAGAAATAAAAAAAAATTAGCACTATCAGCACAACCTATCAACAATAAAATCAGTATCATCAGCACCACCAGAGCTTCGCCCCAATCAACATCATTCACCACGTGAAGATGCGTCCATTTTTTTTTCTTTTTCTGACGGACACCATTCCTGGGAATCTAGCCCTCATCAGCTCCGCTGTAGAAGCTCACGGATTTGCTCCGCGGCAATGTATGCTAAGTGTCAAAATTTAGAATTGGTGAGCGAGGCCTCGCCACGAAGGCTCAGATTACTTTCTCGGTATTTTGTTTTTGCAAATTGCAATCTTGGTTATTAAGCTCAGCATTACGTTTCGCGCATGATGGGTGTTCCAGCGAAAACTCCATTCTTTCTCCAGAATGTTAGCTTTGTAATTGGTTAACTGACGCCTGCTAAGATAGGTAAAACTGAAAAAAAGCAACAAAAAAGATATGAGTCCTAAAAGTGTTTATTATATATGGTTTCATTTATAATTATCAGTTAAATATTAAAACTTAATAAATAATCACTTCATTCCAGTCACCTTTTAGCTTTCCATTCAATTTTTAGTTCGTGTTAAATCATATTTAGTGTCCTTCAATTTCAATGAAAAGTAATTCTCGCTTAGCGGTAAACTTCGTTTGGTAAAGGCTTGTTTCCTCGTGCATTTAAGCGCGAAACACATGTACGACGAAACCGTCCGATCCGACGTCCGACCGCGCAATACGACGGTCGGAGGCGAGGGTTTCCAACGCTCTCCGATGCTACGAAATCCCTCTCCCCCCAAGGTCATTCCGGCAGTCCGCACGTCGGATCGGAAGGTTTCGTCGTACATGTGTTTCGCGCTTTAGTCTTAAAAACCCTGGTGAGTTCACTTTGCCGCAAAGCACTTTCCCGCAAAGCGCAGAGCCCATCGCTGCAATCCACGGATAGAGTTTCGTGAATCACGATGCTACAAATGCCTTCACACCTAAAAGAAGTCGTCTGCATTGTGTCACGGAGCATGGCATCATACGTGTTCAAGTCAAGCCTAGCATCGCAACTCACTGTTCCTTTAAGGTCTAAACATATCAGCATCGTCGCCCATGGAGTTTCCCCCGTGGACTGCAGCGACTGGATGTCCCAATTGCTTCGCGGGAAAGTGATCGTACTGGATTACTTTGAATGCTTATTCGATGTCCTGAATTGTGAGGGTATGCTGATGGGTTATTTTAGTATTATTATTTACTGCTTTTCATTGTGCCGACCGTCTATATGTTACCAAATCCGCGAACTTTTGTTCGACTTTTCTTTTTTGAGGGGGGGGGGGGGGGGAGGTTGGGGGGCAATTGTCAAAAGGCTAAGAATATTGACGAAGCACTGATCACTCACGTAAACTGGAAATATATAAATACCAAAAAAAACGAGGGGTGCCGAATACACAAATTAAAGAAATATTGAACGTTATAGGTTATCTGCATATTTACGTTGCAATGTGGTTCAGATTTTATTGAAAATTGATATTACTGCCTGCTGACAGTTCTCCGAATTTATTCTATTGGGAACGGTCGCTATAGAATATATTCTAATTAATGAATTGGCTACGGGTTTCTTTCTATGGGAAGTTTTGTTTCTATCGTGTCAAGTGTAACCTTCTTTTTAAAGAAAGGTTTCATTCAAATTATCATGACTCGATATTATAACCCTTAAAAGCTCCCGTACGTCGACTTTTTATTAGAACATTTGAGAAGCCACTCACTGCGACCTACGAGGAGAACTAGGCAAACGAACAGGTGAAAAATATTTCGAAAACATTTAAGTATACGACGGGGAAGCGATCGTGATGTTCCACGTGCTTACGCCATGCTCGGTGTGGTTCTCTGGAATGTTGACTTTCTCTGCTCATCCTCAAAGCTTGAGCGTGCGCCCGGACATGGCGTAGAAAAGTTTCGTTAGTACAAATCGTCATTATAGATTTTTTTTTTTTTCATTTTAAGTGAATATATTTTGTCATGTCTAAGTTTTGTCTTCTCTTTTTTAGCCAGGCAATAATCAGAACGCCTTTATTTAGGCTAAGCTATTGGCGCACCAAATGAAAGGTGCTAAACTGCACTGTAAAAAACCACCCGCGCGTTCACTTTTCTGCTCGCCACCCACGGTGAACAAAAAAGGATCCCTGCAAACGGCGAATTTCAGAATACAATTAGATCACAAAAACAAAACAAAAAAATACAATGCATGCCTATACCCTCAGCATGAAATTTCACTTGCTAATTGATTTTCCGCAAATAGCATTTATTGGGTTTATTATTGCATTCTATGCATCGTCACTCGCAGGGACGCTTTCATATTTGTCATGACTGAGTGACTTTGTGTTCCGAAGGAGAGTGAATCCACACATTTTTTTTTCCTTGAGTCAAGAAAGAGGAAATATATTACATCCCCGTAGAGTCAGGGAAGGGGCAATACATCCACATAGTTAAGTGACTAAAGTTTCCTAAACTTTTCTGCTGCAAGCTCAATAAATAAAATAAAACTTGCACCAACAACCACAAAAAAGAAGAAAAAAAAACGACGTTCTCGGCGCTGGCGACATGGTGGCGTTGCTCAACCAGCCTCTCCAGTTTACACCGTAATTCCGAGGGAAATTCGCTGTTTTTGCTGGCCTTTGCGTAGGAAACCGCACCGTTTGTATTAATTACGCGCTCGCGCTCTACGCTATTAGGCCCATTTTACTAACGCCGAGGCTCGGATGACGAAGGCGGCGTTGGAAAGCTGCATCTAATCCCAGGAACACGACCTTCGCTTCGCGGATAATTTGGCGCTCTCCTCGGCGCAGAGTGGCACTTTAGGCAGGTGCTGCTGCGACGCGTTAAACCTCTCGGGCCGAAAAGACAGTAATTAACGGCCCTGCATACGTTATAGCACTCAGCCAAACAAGCGAAGCTCATTAGAGCCCGGCTTCCCGGTGATTAGCGACAAATCAGTTTATCATCTGCGAAAAGGGGCTGTTCCCGCCGGATGGAAAGGTATTACGGCTAAGGCATCATTGCACATTATCTAATAAGGGCCGGCCTATCAACTCAAGCCTCCTTCGGTCAAAGAACTTCGAAAGTGGACCCCCAGCACGTGCACGGAAGAACGAAACAAAAATTGAAAGGTGCTCAAAATTGTTCACTACTAATTTATACCACAAAAAAGCTAATCATGAATATTTATCACATTCAAGGTATATTTTGGCAGTAACGTACCGTAAAAAAAGCTCACTAATGAAGCCATATAGATATAAGAGACCGGTTGACCCTAAAAAAATACTTCAGTTAACTTTCCAGCAGAGTAGCGAATGAGGCAGCTCAGAATGCGTTTTAACTAAAACGTATACGATGTGCCGAAGGAAATGAGCAGGACGTTGTAGTTGCTCATCGTCTCTTTGCGTATCGCATTTTTCAAATCTAGTCCTATTCTAAGCTTCGTCGTTGATGTACGACGAAGCTTAGAAGCAGGCGGTATCCGAGTTCTGAGAAGTAAATGGACCCACATTATGCAAACTGTAATAAAGTGTACAGTTTGTTACAGAACGTTAAAAGCATCGCTTTGAAACAACAGTACTGCCACCGGAAAGGCTAAAGTCAAGCTTTGCTTGGAAGGGATGCATGAGCTCTGTGTTGGGAACTCAAACCGTGAGTTCGTTGGTGGTGAAGTTCAATATATTCCGAGTTCTCATTTCAAGAGTATAGCGGGCTGTTATTTGCTCTCCCTAGCTTCTTCTTTCTTGGATTTCTTTTTTTTTTTTTTGTGAATCCGTTAGTGTTTATTAATCGTCAGTTCAAATAGATATAACACTTATAATATGCCACAAAGGTAAAAACTTACGAAAAATACAAGCCTACGAAAACTTTCGAAAAAGTTGCTGAATAAAAACCGCATGCAATAGCAGACATAAACGGCTCTAAATAAAAAACTACCCCGTAAGCCCAGTAACAGTATATAAGGCAATAAACGGTATGATCAGCAAAGTAAATTCATGATTCAGCCTAAATATTAGCTTTCCCCTATAAATATAATCCCTTGAAGGAATCTTATTCTTCACAACAAATGCTGTTAGCTGCAAGGAATGCATTTCGAAAAACAGACGAAGAAGAATGCATAAACTGGCATGTTTTTTTTCTCTTTTTTTTTTACAACGAACTAAGTACAAAGGGCATGTTTTTATTTAATTTTTTTTTCAACGATACAAATACGCTTATTCGACTACATTAAGAGCCACAGTCCGTGCTCGTTCTCCTTGAAAGTATTCGAAGTGGTTTTAAAACGAGTTTTTCACAGAAAATGTATCGTATATATGCCTTTTATTTGTATTCGACTAATTTTTCAGAAATCACGTTGTAATTTCTAGGCCTTTGATAGTCGTCTTTACTTAGCTTTAATTACTACCACACCCTGGCAATGCTTAATGCGTTCTTTGGTATTTGGCTCACATCCAGGAAAAGCCAAATATATGTTGATCTGGCTATAAATTTAATTTAGACTTAAATCTAGCTCTCACGTCACACCCCTTTTTCATACCTACTGAATTCCTGTGATTGAAGACGTGCTTGCGCCAAAGGGGCTGAGTTTCTTAACAACACTCGATCGGGCATTCTGGGGATACTAGCAGCTTCTTATTTTGATGTCTTCAAAGACTGCTTGACCCCCTGCATATCTGAATTATCCTTGCTTAGAATGAGGTCTTAATTCATGAGAATATAAAATCATGAACCATTATTGCACAAATAAAATACAACACGCAGTCTTTACATCCTTCATTGGGGTGCTTTTTGATTCAACCACTTTCTCGCCGCTTGGAAACTAACACTGTCCATTTTGGGTATATCATTTTACAAAAAACAAATAATGATCAATTACCAGTATTTAACTGCAATTTACTTCCTGTTGCTTCTATATAAATCGTTCAAATGCCCTTTATTGAGTTTTACATAAAGAGAAAGCTTAGCTTTGCAGCTCTTCGTGTGACGTTTATGTACTCTTGAGACCCGCGCAAAGGCTATACGCCCCGCAAGTTTGCTCCTTGCGCATCTTGTGCATTTGTTTACACCCCAAATTACCCCACGTGCTTTTTGACCCCCCCCCCCCCCACCCTACCCGGCATCAAACAATGACGCCGCGCTGTTTTCTGCCTCGTCATCCCGCCTTTCCTGGGCGTATTCTATGCTGCCTTTTGATTGGTTTGTCCCACCTTGCGGTCCAATGCGCCAAAAGCAGCATTTTGAAACACGTACTCGGCGTATTCCTAAAGTTTAATATTTTTAAAGGTGCTGGGGTTGAAGGGGGGGGGGGGGGGGGGGGTTAGTGGCCGAGTGAGTTAACGAACCTCAGCTCGGAGCACGTGTTGCGAAAGCTCGCGCTGCAGAACACAGATATCCTTGGCTCAATCCAGACCCCAGCCCGTTTCGGTTTGCATGAGCATGGTACCGCGTGGTATCATTGTTATGTATGAGCATGGTATCATTACTCCGTGGTGCACGTCCAAGATTCCACGCTAGCAGATGTGCTGCAATGGCTTAGTTTTGCATGTGAAGCTGATAGACTAGGCGCCCTTTAAGGCTGACTAACTGCCCGTTGTATAAACATACATGCAACAGTATTATTAGTAATATATTTCAGATGTTTCATTATATCTTTTTATAACAAAACATACCAAAAATATTTTTGTTACGGGGCAACTTCACGTCCTTGTAGACTTGGCCCGCTAAAAAAGGTTACTCTCACAGTGCCCGGTGAATTGGCATAATGACAACGTAACAATAATCGCCCGTAAAAGCGCAAACGAAGAGGGTCGGTTCCGATAAATCCATTGCAAATCTCCAAGGTAGCATCCGTCTACGCGGAAAAGAATGGCAGCTGTTTACCTAAGCCTCGCATCCCCCGCCTCCCCATTCTCCTTTCTTTCACGCGTAAAGCAGGGGAACGTGCGAAGTCAGAAAAGGAGTCGACGCGGCGTGTGTCTGGGCGCGCGCGTTCCTGGCATGCTTGGAAAGAGGCCAATCAGGGGCCCCAGATTCGCCCCGTGGTTTTTCTTCGTGATTAAATCCCAATACACTATTGGTCCATACTTCGTAGGTAACGGGAAGCTATCAAGCATCGTGGGAAGCTAAGGGAGTGGGCTTGCTCCTTCACAAGGCTCAATCTAATTCTCCGTAGCAGACGGTGTCGCGCGGCTGATTTAGGCTATGAAAATTTGCCTTTCCACCGTATTTATCCGCCTTAGCACGCTGTGACTGCTGTCTTTCTACCATATATCAAGCACTCACTGAGTGACAATAATCTCCATAAAGGTGAACAGGTTATTGCCATCGTGGAACATTTCCCCAAGAGCCAAAATGAAGGCTTCTAATACAAAGGGTAACCGCCAGCTTATCAATCGGTGGGAGAGGTATGTCACCTTGTGTGATGCATATATCAAGACAGACTATCCTTACCGCCCATGTCCTACTGGTGGCTTTATTCGTGGCATGCGAGAAAGCCGTGCTGGTAAAATGTTCAAGCAATACCTCAATGACAAATGTGTGCAGAAAGCCTAGTGACAGCTTGCCATAGTTCAAAGATTCAGCTGGGCTTTCGGCAAGGAAATGCTCCTCAAGCGTAATCCAAGAAACGTACGGAATAATGGCGAAGTCCAGAAATTGTTGGAACAAAGTCTGCTCCTATTCCAGAAGCTCCCGGTCCAACAGTCAATGCAATGATTACAAGTGTCCGCTTAAGCTTCGCCTTTAAGAGCGGAACGCGATAGTTAAACACTCAAACATTCGCTCGTTCCCAAGCCACGCAGGTAGCGTGTTTGGTTTACAACCGGAGGGTGGCGGGTTCGAATCCCGCCGTAAGGAACTAAAATATAATTTACACAACGGTACCAGATTTTGTGGGTAGTTAAATGTCCTGCTGATAACTAAAACCTGAGAACTATTGTATATCTAACTTTGATATTTTTTTACTTTATGTCGCCTTAGTGGAAGCCTTTAGGTCTGAAGACGTATTTGAGAACTCTAACGAACTTGAACGTCTCTGTCTCTTCCGTAAGAGACAGGTGATTATTTAGAGGATCACCTCAAAATGAGAACCTATCTGCAATTTACTGTCTTTATTAAGTTATCGTGAAAGCAAATACAGAAACCGCAAGGACGTTTCCAGTCTAATATGGTTGATTCGACCAGCGAAAAGAGTTGAAGGGTCAGGCTACGAATAAACATAAAATTTGACATGTTGGATTTTATAGAAATTATTTTTGGGCAGAAAACGCAACAAGAAACTTTCCCTCCTACGATTTCAAGACAAGTTTACAAATCACTTAAACAGATCTGTCTATTTATGGTGCGCTACAACCCTTGACAGAACTGCAGGATGCGTTATTGCGATCTTCTTGCTGAGAAATGCGTTCAGAAATATGCGCTAGCAAGCAGAAAAAAAAATGTGCCGCGCAACCTGAGGTTGACTAGCTGCTTCAATTCATCCTGTACTTAAGCACACTCTAAGAGCCGTAGAATTTTTATATGCGGTTAGTTGTGTTTTAAATGAAGATAGTTAAAGATATCGCATCAGTAGCCAAAGTTGTCATGTAACACAGAAAAAAAAGTGTCCAGAGCTCTCGCTAGCCGTGCCCTTTTGATAGTAGGAATATTAGAAATTTAAAGAAAAAACAAAATGACAAATGTGTTTGTGTTTTCTTTTGCTTTGCTTTTGCATAAAAACAACAATGATTGACTCTCATGTATTTCTTATTTCAGTGTATACAAAGTGAGTCGGCGACTTCTAGGCGTGAGAGTTATCCAGACGATCTGAAGCATTGGGGTTGAGGTGTTACGACAATACCTGGAGGAAAGCGATAGACATTATCACAATCCCTAATTTTCGCCTAAAAATTTACGTGATGCTTATTTACTATACTCATAAAAGTAGCCTGCTATTTTACCTGGCAGTCTGCCTTGCACCCCCGCAGTGTTGTTACTAAATTACACCACTTATGAGAAATTATGTTCTGCAGCATTTCTAGTACCATCGCGTGCAAGTGTAGAAGGAAGAAAAGCAGGTTCATGAAATATAAAAGTAGGGGCCACTACATAGTCATACAACCAGTGATGAATCCATGACCACTTGTTATATACCCTGGGTGACACCAAATCCGCGCTCCGAGGGATGCGCTAGCCAGAGCCCCTCATAGTGGGAAAGGTCAGCAGAAGGGTGGAAACTGTTTCTCTCCAGCTTTCGCTGGCATCGAGAGAGTCGTGTATGGAACTACACCTTTACAAAAATCCAAAAAGAACGCAGGAAAAGTATGCAATGAATTGCGAGAACGTCCAGTACATTATTCCTAACATCTAGCACGTGCCAATAAAAGGACCAAGAGAAGAAAAAAGGTTAACGTGGCATGCCCCCAACTTCTCGCCTTCCTTTCCTCCTTCCCTTGCAAGCTCGCCTCTGCCGTCTGCTACAGCTGGTTCTATACAGGATGTTCCCAGAAATGCTTTCAGCACCTCGGAATAGGCTGAAAGCACCTTTTCCAAAAGGTTTGTTGTGTTGCCCCAGATGAGGCGTGTGGGCAAAGCTCCCTAGTACAGGACCAGTATATTTGAACAAGCGAGTTCTGGTCGACCCAGCGCCGTGGGCGTCCTCGTATTCTTCAGTCCGTGCAAGCCTCATAATCGGACGTGTATAAAGTTTCAAATGTACCAGTCTGAATAACTCGCAAACGCAAATGGTTAGCGATGGCCATCACGTTTTTGTAAGTACCTCTGCAAGGTTTACGCTCCTCGCCTAAATAATTGCAGTGATTCACGTGTCACTGTTATTCCAGGGAAATATAAATACATCTGGAAAAGCACGTGGCTTTTTGCGCATGCCGCGGCCACACTTGGAAATGAAAAACGAGCTCAGCTCATTTTAATCAGCCGAGCGGTGATTGCGAAACGAGCTGGGCTAATTGAGAACAGATTGTAACCTTACTATCGATTCTAACTCTTTTAAGGTCCGTTGCAGATTTATGTTGCTTGTTTCGTATTCTAACTTTTTTTACGTACTCGGAAGTTTTTAAGAAAACTGTTTTCCTCTTAAAACACGAGTTTGAAATCAAGTGATGTCCTCTTGCACTTCGTAAAACATATTTTATTTTTCTAAGGACGACTTTACAATCAGTAGAACATAGCAGATTTTCTTTTTTGTTATTTTGTACGACCATTAACTGTAGAAACAAAGCCTCCCCAAATTAAGGACCTGAACACCTGGAAAGACTAGCTGATTTAGTGCAAAGACCTGGCTACTTTCTTGACATCACTGGATGATTTATACTACCGCTGCGTTAAATCCTACAGACAAAGACTCTTTTTCTGCTGCAGAAATAGACGCTTTACACACGCGCCAGAATACAGCCGCCACTGCTGACCTTCTCTTGTTTTACCGAGATACCGAGCCACTGAAATTGCTATGGGCGGGCCTCCACAAAAGCCAATGCTGGGGAGAAAGACAGAATAAAATCTAAGATGACAATAACCTGGCCTGCTATGGTAATAATGAAGTGAAGTAAACGTAATAAGGGGAAACAAAAACTGAAGGTCAGTTATGGCGGTGCCCATGCACAGCTGCTGCAAAGCGTCTATATATGGCATAATAAAAAAACGCAGAAAAAAAGGCAAGCCTAGGTTTATTGTGTACAAAAGATATTAAAAACAACAAGGAGGAAGCAAGAACTAGTCAAAGTTGCTCCCACGAACTTTATAAATATGTTTGGGGATTATATAAAAGACTAAAATCATGCTCGCAAGCAAAGGTTCAACAGCAAACTGCAAAAGTATTAGTTTGCTTGGCTATATAAAAGAAGGTTACAAATCAGTTGTTGTATTTGTGCTTTTGTTACGTGATACTCTTTGTTTGCTTATTTTCGTCATTGTTTTTTCTAAGTTAAAAATCACCCAATTAATAAAGTAGAAGTGCACTCTGACAAGTCACTTCCGATTATTTTACTTCTTGCCTTTTAAGAGCTGCACCTTATACAAGTTTCGCAAATGTTACGAATATTTCATTTTAAATATATACCGATAGTTGCACAACACAAACTCCGCATTATATCGATAGCCTTGAAAATAAAATTAACTGATAAAAGCATGAGTTTAGTTCTCATTTTTGCATAAACTTTAAATGTTTAAAGCCCATAAGTGAAGGCGTGTATGCGGTTATCCCTCCTCTGTTATTGAAATCGAGCGCGCACAGATCCTCCTGTCTTGGATGCATGTGAGCACGTAAAACCAAAGCAAATTTGAACGAAATAAAGCAATGACAGATGCAAACAGGTTTCCTAGATTTTTTTTCTTTCTTTCTTTATCGGTTTTTCGGCGATTTATTTCAGGAACACCGGGACGGGGGCGGAACAAAGCCCGCATGCCCAATCGTTTTTCATCTCACTTCCTTCCGGACGGCTTCGAGGATGCCGGCAGTGCCTTAGGACCACATTCACTACTCCTCCTTTTTTATTTTGTTCCGCTCTTTTCTTCCTGAGAACCCGAATACACGCGTTTTCCATACAAGGCCTGTTTTACAGCCTGCCTGGAGGAAAGATTTTGGCGTGTGCTGCATCCATTTCCACCATCCCTACCCCCTTTCCTTTCCCGTTCCCACACCGTCCGATTGTCGGTGCCTTCTTGACCTTAAAGGGAAGTGGTGCCGTCGTCCGGGTGTAAAACCACGCATTTGAAGAGCTCGAGCAAATCGAGGTGAGTCGATGGCTTGCCGGCCCTGCCTCGGTGCCGAGACAGAACCGCGTTACGACGGCCGTAAAATCGAAAGGTTGCGCCTCGTTTGGACCTGATCCCCGTTTCGCCTAAGCTCCCCAAGCTTGCCGTTATCCTTCCGGACACGTAAACAGGGACGATTCCTAAACTTGTCGTTTTCGTATGGTCGGTGCTCCTCGAGAATAAGGGAATAGTGTAGCGGGAGCGCGTGCTTGTCATTCCGACGGAGTTACGCTTTTGAGAAACTTCCGAGGCTCAAGTACCAGTACTTAGTGCTGCCGCCAAGCCTGGAGCTTTAACGAGCATCGGGGGGTTCCAGTTGCACCGAAACATGAAAGCGAGGCGAAAGGGCGATACCCTCCCCCTTTCTTTTTCTCGACATTTCAGACACTGGTAGTACGCAATTCGGGTAAAGGGGAGAGAAATCCTTCCCCTCTCCCCTCCTCATATCTCTGACATTTCTAACGGCCCTCAGTCGCTCTCTAGAACCTAGTTTTTATTACTTCAGGTAAAGGATCACCGGGAATATGCATTCTGGATAATGGTGTAGCTAGCGCTTCGCCAACTGTAAAGTGGACTTCTAAATAAAAATTGCTCTCAGTGTCTCGCATAAAATGCGGGTTACTCGAATGATTAAAAACTACAAAATTACCTTCTCGTGAGCTTCGCAACAGAAAAGGGTAGGGCTAAACGCGACGGCGGTTGATGTCAGAAATGTTTTGTATTGGTGGCAGCTCCAAAATTATAATAATCATGCCTCGCGTTTCAGTCGAGAAAGCATACCTGAATCAAGGTTTTTTGTTTTCTTTGTACTTCGTTATTCGTTTTTAGTAATTTGCTGTCATGAGTTCTGCGCATTTTATGAATAAAAGAAAACTCACGGTCGTTTTCAACATGGTAGCATCTCTTTAAGTTACGCTGCCCCCTTGAAAACTTATAGACGTCACACCAGAAAGCATGCCCATGCCCGACAGTGACATACAAATGCCACCGTTTTCTTCTTTTCTTTTTTTCTTTTTTTGTGCCTGTTTGCACAGAGTGTCGGAAAATGACGTACATGTGTTGCTCTCATCACCTTATCGCACGCATGAGCGGGGCCAGGTACGACGCCCTCACTTTTAATGTGACGCAGTCTTTACGATGCTAGATTAAGATGAGCGGCGACATGTTGTGTATGAACTGTGCTCGACGCGCCAAGAAAAAGCAGGAATGAAGCCTTCATAAAAATGACCGCATCTCCTCGTGGTGAATGATGTTGAAGGGGGGGAAGCTCTGTTGTTGCTGATACGCTGAGCCGCAGCATGCCGAGCTTTTCGTTCGTTTTCATCCATGTCAGAAAGAGATTGTGTGGTATGGAACGTGGTTATATACGCATTTGAACATTTGACCGCAGCGCCCTCTCGTCTATTAACGTTGAGCCAATGCATGCAAAGTTTCACGCGATTATATACGCATTTGACCGCAGCGCCCTCTCCTTTATAGACGCTGAGCGGCTACGTGCAACGTCTCATCCATGACATGCCCAGCTCTTGAGTTACTACCACATCTCAGGGCCGCCCTACTCGTCCCGCAGTCGTGGCCGAGTGGTTAAGGCGATGGACCAGAAATTCATTGGGGCCTCCCCGCACAGGTCCGAATCCTGTCGACTGCGCAAACATTTTTTTCTTTTTTTTTTAAGAAGACAAATAGGATGTCAATCGATGTGAGCACGGACGCGAGGCAAGGCTAGACCCTAAGGAGCTTCGCCCCTAAAAATACGACCCATGATATCTCAATCCCCCGTAGTCTGCAGCTAAATACTGCAGAAACACAGTACCTTTTCGTATATTCGCGAAATTTTTTTTTGTATATATGTAGAATAAACTCAAACTAAAACAAACCGCCACCTTCGATGTAAAACGAAATATGACACGACGTTACTGAGATTTTATCCGTTAAGTAATTAGTGATAATTATACCATGAATCGTGACAAAACTTTAACAATATTCTTTATACGCCAGATAATTAGAAAACAACATTAGTTACTTTTTCTTCGAAAGAGTTGGACGCAATGTAATAAATATTGCATTCGCTGCTGCTGCTTTTTTTTAACCATACTACTCGCACAACTCTCCACGCATTCACTTAGTAGACTCCCGCACTCGACTGGGACTCGTATGATTTTCTCTGCCGTTTTTCCTCCGGCGCAAAAGAAAACTTGAACGGGATCGATATGCAAGCCTCTCGCAGGTCTTTCGATTATACCCCACTCCTATTGCACGTCACGGTTCGAAGCGCTGTTCGAGATGCAGTGAGCGTAATCCGAGCGCACACACTGCGAATATTTTTTTTTTTTTTTTGCTTTTGGTGAGTTGTCTTTTTGACTCGGCAAGGCAAGTGAGCCCTTATTTTATTCAAAGTCCTGTTTTTATTCCTTTACGCTTCTATCTTAGAAAACGAGGGCCAAAGCATCGGGATTATTGAATGCGAAATTCAAGCTCCACGCGCACTACGGCAAAGACAAACAACTCTACTATGCAGTAGTTTGCGTTAATGTCGATAAGAAAAAAAATTCCTGACACAAATTCAAGTTTATAGGAACGCACTCAACAAAAACTTCGATAATCCGCAGCCTCGACTAGTTGTATTGCACTCAACGAAGCCCAGACTCGGAGCGCTCGAAAACGACAACCAGAAGCAGATCTGAAAGCAAAGTAGATTTTGACTCGGTGCGCGTGCTCCCTTGAATAGGGGTGGCACTCAGCTGGTCGAACAAACGTTTTAGGGAACAATGTCCCGTCCCTGACTTTTCATCGAAAGACACTTTAGCGAATGGTTGGCCGCCGCGAGGTATGGTGTGTACGGGTGGACCAGGTGAGTTAATATTTTAATATTGAGCCGCCGCAGATTGTTGTCTCGAGGCGGTCTGAACGAAGGGGGGCGGGTGGGTTAACACGCGCCCCATCGATACGTTATCCGCTGAAACGTCGATTCGCTGATACGATTCCTGTTCCATAAAACATCATTCTATCATGTGATATCAACCTGCTTAATTTCACAAGCTGCGTGATTTATTTTTTGTATTAAAAATGTCATAAAACTTTACCGAACGTGACTTCGGAGCGAGATACCTCACCGTCGTGTCGGGCTGTTTAAGGAACGATAGTTTAATTATATTGCTGCTTTTATTAGACATCCCAGCATTATTTTGGCACCAAAAGTTAGGTTTTATGACAATCTTTCTCACTAAAGATATCAAACATCTCTTGGGAATGCTCTCACGGCGATAAGGATGAAGCTCAATTTCTTGCAGTGTTCTGTACATCAATCGCAGGGATAGGCGGGAACGGTGTTGAGTAGAATGACATAAATTATTTCTCAGCACATATCCTCAAAAGCTCGCAAAAAGAAACCCAGGTATTCTCGGTGCAAAGCTCACCGTTCGCACCTTTGACTTGGGCAAGAATAATCCAAGCGTGGTGTCGTGGGTGCATTACTGCGTTTTTTACTAGCGTTACAAAAACGAGCTAAAATGCCGCTCCGCATGGCGCGCAGTCGTTTGGCGCATTTTTCTGCAAACTGTGACGGGACACGCTGAGGACAAGGCAACTGCTCTCTGCAGAGCCGTTTATACTGAGAGGGGTTTTGGCCTTCTTAAGGAGATCTTGACAGCCTGGCAACCACAGCATCGTAGTTGACAACCAGAGGATGACTACTTCCGTCCGCCATTTTGTGGCTCTGATTCATGGGAACTCCATGCGTTGTTTCGGGAATAAACCAGAAAAAGAAGTAACACCATTTTGTGCTATCGCGAAATCCGCTGAAATTGGGACGACTGCACTAAGAAATCGTTTCCAGCTTAAAAAAAAACAAAAAAAAAACGACAAAAAAACGTATTCGTGCATGTATGGCGGCGCTTCACTCCGATTTGGCTGTATTCTTTACAAGTCTATATCATTATCAACCGCTTGATTTCATGCATTTTTTTGTATCTCAGAGTAATGCAGCTCCCTGAGGAATAACGCGACTTCTTTCTTTTGTTGTTTTCGTTTTTTTCTGTCTTTACTAAAAATCAATAATAGAAGTCACGTTTTTTTGTGGGCAAACAATTCTCGACTTCATAGAGCTTATTTCGGTGCCTGATCTGAATTGAGTATTGAAGAAGTAGGAGCGTTACTAAATCAAAGCTTCATTTATAAAACGAAAAAGCGGGAAGAATCGGTTAGCAAACTTCTGTAATACCCCATTCGAAACTCTAAAAAAAAAAGAATTAGACAACGTATTTCATTAAAAATTAAAAGCTGGAGGCTCGAGCATTAGCATGTTTTCTCTCTAGACTTCACTCGCCTTTTCTGAACTACGGGCTCTCACATGGCACTAACAAAAAAAAATGCTTCCTGGAGCAGCTTGAATGTTAATCACGTGACTGTAACGTGAGCTCTGTGGGCACTCTGCTTCTAACATATGAAGTTGCTTATGAGTTATACATCCCTCCCCTTGTTTCTCTTGTGTCCCAACCGGAGGATCCTTACCTGGTTTGTAAACACTCAGAAATTTCTTCATGGCTCTTACGAAATACTCGGTAAACAAACGCGCCTGCCTACACTAACCGCCTCGGAAGCAGTATCAATGCCAACGCGTTACAAGTAACGGCGTTACCGGTAACGCGGTACTTTTCTTTGTGATGCACTAACATACTTGTTATTTTTTTATAGTAAGGAATAACGTACTTACCTTATTTATTTCGAGTAGCGGGTAACGCAGTTATGTTACTCGTTAAATCTATTTCCTTTGACTAAAAAAAACTTACACTTAAGAGTTTTTTTTTTCTAGGCGTTAAGTCATCCCGGACACCTTTCAAAGGCATTAAGTCATCCTACACTTTTCCCGTCCACCTTCAAAATGTTTAATATTTTTTCCCCACACATGCACTCTCGCTTTCTTGGAATATAGCCCTCTCGTACCTCTAACGTTAAAACAGTACCAAGTTTTGAGCCATAAATAAATAATAAGACAAAAGTAGCGCTTGTTACTTTTTATCGGTAACGGTAAAGCGTTCTTTTTATATTTAAATAACCAGTAATACATTTCGTTACATTTCCTCGGTAACGGTAACTGCAGCGCGTACCTTTCATTTGCAAGTAACGAGAACCATATTTCGTTACTTTTTATCGATAACAGTAACAGTCGCACTTTCCTTTTTTGGCAAGTAACGTATTTCGTTACTTTTTTGGTAACGGTAACGGTAGCTTTTTTTTTTATTTGCTACAACGAGTAACGTAGTTTCTTGCTTTTTATCGGTAACGGTAACGGTAGTGCATTCTTTTTTTTCTGCAAGCAGTACGAGTAACACATTTTGTTACTCTTCTGGTAATGGTATGGTAGCACGTCCCTTTTATTTGCGGGTAGCGAGTTACCTATTTCGTTACTTTTTATTGGTCGCAATAACTGTAGCGTGTTTCTTTTTATTGCAAATAACAAGCAACATATTTCGATACTCTTTGTTTCGGGGTGACGTCCACAACACTGTTTCTAAGTAGTCTTCAGCGCACGATGAACTGAGCCAAATTCTTCCCTCGTTATAATACCATCTCCAGCCATAGTCTGGCAAGCGGGATGGGGTAGACTGCCAGAAATCAAGAAGAAGCTAGTGCGCAGCAGAGTAGTGTCGACATTCTTTGCTCAATAGTACAGTAGACTTGGCACTCTGGACACTCATTCGCCTATTGCCAATATCAGCCTGAATACAGCGACACTTATTTCGACAGCCGAAAAAAAGTATATAAAATATTTATAATGTAATAAAGTTTGGAAATTCAATGTTAAAAACACGTACGTGTTACTGTACGAGTTTATTTTACACCACAGATATATGTGGTGAACGGGAGGCCGGAGGAAAAAGCTGCAGAAATGCAGCTTGATCATGCTCCGGTCCCCCCATTCAGCAGCTACGACAGAGCACAGGAAAATCTATTTACAAAGTGTGTGAGTATGACATCTAATGGACAACTTGCGATGCTAATTGAACAGTTTTAATGCTTTTTAGACAGATGTACAACATCAATATTTCTATCAAAATAGCTATTGAATAAAACAGGCAAAGTGTAACCCAATCTCTGTTTACCATAATTGGTCATACACTTCGGAATCTGACAAGGCTGGTGATGTCTATATGAATAAAAGTCAGATTTTTTTTTAAATCAGAATGTGTAAGAACTATGTCTGAGCGCCCAAATGCCGCATACTTATACGCAATAGTTAATCGTTAATCATGGACCTGTTGTATATTAAGAATATACAACAGTTGTCATTCAATCAAAAGAACACCGTAGCGTACAAATGTTTCTGATGGAGGCTAACTTAGCGAAAGCGTAGACGCAAAAGCGAAACGCTAAAGGGAAACGCAAATAAGAAGTGAAAAAACATTACAACTGAGAGAACAATATGCGGCGTAGATGTCGCAGAGACTCGTTTGAGGCTTAGCGCCTCACGCTTATCGGCTGACGTAAGCAGTCATGTGATTACAGCGTCCAATGGCCTTCTCGTCGGGAGTCGTAGTGTGAGGCTAAGTCCCTAAACGATTGTACCAAGATTTAACGAACCAAACACGTGTTCTACGTAGCGTCCAGACTTGTACGCAACTTAAATACTCTACTCTAATTACCGCCATCTTAAATGCTTTTGTGCGTAACTTGGTATTTTGAAAATAATTTTAAAGGAAAGTATTTGCGATCCTAACATGAGTGGCTTTTGCAAGTAACTTGCACTCACTTCGTAAGTTACGCGCAAGTTGATGTAACCTTTTTTTTTTTTTTTCACGGAGGAAATAAGATTGAAATCAATGTGTTGCCGTTCTTTTTTTTCTTTGTACTGTTTGCATAGACAGGGAACTAGACTTGTTTGTATCGACTTGGTGCATAAAAATCATCCCCCGTAGTGAATAAACTATTTTTTATATGATTTATCTTGGTCACTGCCAAGAAGGCGCAGCTGACCGATTACGACCAAACTGCAACTTTTCCATTCAAGTAAGCGACGGCGGACATGTGTTTACCAGAAACAGGGGCAAACTGTCAGTCGCAAATTTTGAAAAGCAACTGTTCCCGCGAGTCAATGAAGCGTTTGGGTAATGGATTTTTTTATATTTCTTTCTCTCGTGCTCAGTTGTTTAACAGAAAATTGAAGAATAAATTTTAACTTAAAAGTAACTAGAAAATAACGAGTTTTTCATTTTCTTGAATATTTCGTACTTTATTTAGATACTTTGCAGATTTGAGTTTTTGGTTCTCAACATATTTCCTTTTCAATGACACTCAGTATATTAACTAAATATATATTTTAGTATATTGTACGGCTTTAATGAATGTACCGCTGCCATTCTTTATAATTCTGTTTTTGAATATAGTACATTGAGGTACAAGTTGCTATGAAAAGTTAATTACTCGCCAAAGCTCTTGGTGTACCTTCCCGTATGCAAGCGCTATGCGCGTGCAACTTCTTTTTTAAAGATGGATATCTATAATTATCACGAAGAATACGCAGACTTGTTGCGTGTACCTATCCCAACAACTCGTGCAACTTCTTGAAAAAAAAAGAAAAACCTACTAGATGACTAACGTTCAAATTTGGTACTCTATCGTAAAAAAAATTTAAATCAGCCCCAACACTCGGTGAAAAACAAGAAGGTAGACGAAAGACAGCACTGTAGCTTGTATACCTTCTCGTTGTTGTCCTTGTCTTTGCGCTGTTGTCAATTTTTTTAACTACAAGAGTTTATAAATTTCAGCAGCAGCAATTTAATCAGATTGTAGCAAAAGTCATATATGTGCGTTGCGCGCGATATTATAAGCTACTACTTATGCACGAAAAATAAAGTAAGTAGGTTGTGCATGAATGCAAGGAAAAAGAAAAAAGTGTCTAAACCTAAATTCATATTAATCGTAAATGTCGCTTAAATCCGTCCAACTCATGTCAAACATTTTTTTTTCGTTCGGCAAAGGAACGTTAAAAAACGACAGACGCAAAACCATTTCTGTTAAACCACAAAGTAGAAAGTGGCGCGCCTCTGTTAAATATTAACAACGGTATCGAAGAGCTAAGTGTTCTTATATATGTATATAGTACTTTTAGCCTCGGCTCCAAAATTGTCCACAACCCCCGTTCCCTAACCCGCACGCGGAGAGGCACTCAAGGCAGGATTTAGGCACCAAACAACATTTTCAAGGAAATACATGCCCTGTGGCAAAGAGTATTCACGTCATTTGTTATACAGGAACTAGAGGCTTTCCTCCAATGGGTCTTTTCCGCTAGAGTTCCTGTATAGCTACCTACGGTAGCAGAGTTGCGCATTCAGCCTCGGCGAGTGGCCGTAGCGCCGGCTTTCCCGCACAAGCTGGATGCTTTGCTCCTCACGTGACTAAATTTGGCGAATAGGGGCGCCGCGCGCGCCGCGGCTCATGGAAAACAGGAGAGGAGGAAGCCCTCTCCTCCCCCCCTCCCCCCATCTTTCACAACGCTTAGAAGAAGAAGAAGAGAGGAGGAAAAGGAGGCGGAAAGCAGGGAAACATACGCCGGGGCAAGAGAAGCGTCCGCGGAGCGACCGTAAAGGTGGCTTTCTTGCACGCCGACGGATGCTTTGCTCCTCACGTGATGGATCTCGGCGAATAGCGGCGTGGCGGCGCGGGGAAAACAAATGCGCAACTCTGGCTCCCGTAGGGAGTCTATAAGTATACATGAACTCTATTTTCCGCGAATGTTACGCGCCATCTATCGGCAACAGGGAGAAACGTTTTTCATGGCCTGCCTTGCTTTCGGTTCTGCCCACTCCGAGCTATGTTGGCTGTCTGAACGCACCGCGGTGGGTAAATGCGCTCAGCGTCTGTTTTTCGTCTATCCAAGGGGATCGACGAGTACATTTGCTTTCAATGAATTCGTTGACTACGGACGCGTTCGTCCGTTCGTACATTTTGCCGAATGGATGGACGACGGACACCTCCGTGGCGCGCGCTGTGACTGACGACACGATTGAAGCTCTCTTCGACCAATCGTGAAGTAAAAATGCTTTCATTAAGCTAGGCTTCACGTTATATGCAGTATCGGCAGTAAATGCAGGAAATATTCGAGACCAAGGCACGGTTAAAACAAGCTTTTATGAATCCGAGCTATATGGTGAACCTGCTTGGCAAATTTTTATTGCCAAGAAGTGTTCTCATAAATGTGAAGGCTCACTCTAAAATTGTCCGAAAAACTCGGCGTCTGCACGTACCAATGTCAAATTTTTATCAAAAGTTAAAATTTAGTGGTGGATTTTACCTTGCCAAATATCAAAGCGTTGCTGCCTTCGTATAAAAAGTTGGGCCAACAAACTTTCCCGGGTCAAAGGTGGAAGTGTTTTGGGACTACCGAGTCGTTTGCTAGCGTTGTTGAGCCTGGCGAGTTTGTTGGTGTCGATTTTTACTCGAAGAAAGCAACACTTTGAAGATTCACAGGGTCAAATTCACGACAAAAATACACCTTTGATAGACACCTGAGATCTCCACGTGCAACAGCCAATTTCAGAGCAAGCCTCGGCATTTATGTCCCCCCAACTTCAAGCTCCAGCTGTCTATGACTGTGAAGCCAGGGTCACACCGCTTATAGATCGTACAAAAGAGGGTCACTATACAGATTCGAACGCGAGTCGCCGTGAGATTTGTGCTTCGAATGCGACATGGCAATGAGTTCAAAGAGAAACTTGGCGTGCGGCATTCGAACCACGGATAATGAGGCGATTCGCGTTGGCAGACTTTCTTTTGTGGAATGTATGAGCAACATGACCCCGGCTTAAGTTCTCAAAAAAAAAAAACACGAAATCGACCACAGCTGTCTGTTTGAGTCGCGCCTGTAGACAATGTTGCAAACTAATTTCTTTACTCGATGCATACATGAACACAACACATCAGGTAGTTGGTTTCCTCTTTCTTATTTAACCACAAAACCAGCAGATGCGGTCGTGGTGAAACTGCAGCTGCACCCCTCCCTCTTTCCCGGTGTGCCCACAGCAACAAACTGCACAGCACAGCCGCTTTACCTCAATGAATTATGCTATCTTGTAACCGTGGGCAATTCCAATGTTTACAAAAACCAAAAAGCAGACAGTTTGCGTAGCAACGCGACGCCTTCTCTTTAGCAAGCAAAAACGTGCGCCTGCCAAACGCACCAACACAGAAACGCGAACTCCAAGGCGCTCGTTCTGTGTGGTAGATAAGCGACACGACAGCATACCTAACAGTCTGCTCACTTGTATTTCCACACAAATAAAACATAAAGGTGCAAAAACATGAACCTTCCTTGAAGTGGAAACTGCAAACGCGGAAGGGCTTTTAAGGCTGCCTTTGCGAGCCCTCCGCATTGCTTCGACGGATCGCCCGAATCGACAGCTGCCGCTTCGTCGGGTGCAGGCTACTAGAAAAACACCCAAAGAAATTTAAACCGCGACAACACTTGTTGTCGCTGCTGCAGCCGACGACAAAACAGCTTCGGGGCATGTCAGAGAACTTCGAAACGCGCGACGGCCGCTACCTCCCGCAGTCCCCAGCTGGACGCATCACGTTACCGAAAATGGCGGACTCCTGCCTGGTGCTGCTGCGCGTGCGCAGTGGAAACACCGGAAACGGTCCATTCCTATTCGCTTTGACAGGCTTTTTGTTGTCGCTGTTGGTTTCCGTGGGAACGATTTTTTTTTTTCATTGGTTTGTTGCGACCGGCAATATGGCGACATCCATGTGATCAAGTTTCACCTAACGTCATCCAAACCTATGTCCTCGTGAACTGCGACCTGAGACTGCCAGAACGGGTGTGAGCTTTTCGTGAGGAACAACGCGCCCCAGATGAGGCAGAGGCTACGAAGGCTCGATCGACACCGTCGAAGCCACTTCTAGCCTCCTTTCTGTGAGTCCGATCACAAGCGCAGCGGGTTACGCGCGGCTGATGACGTAACCCTTGAACCGAGGAAGCGCCCCGAGACGGGTTCCACTTCAACGCTGCGTTGGTCATCCTACTATTTCGAGGCAGCAACAGCAACGCTCGTCTGCAGCGGACTGTGACTCCACTCTGTCGTCTGGAGTGAAAGTAAGAGCAGGTGTTAGCAAACGACATACACAAGTCACCAGTGATTCATAAAATCCCTCCCTAGGGACTTTGAAATGGTGGATCCTTTAAGAAGAGCAGTGTACTGATTCTTGTGTGCCCTCCAAGAACTGACTCACCTGAATCATGTCACGCTGACGGTTTCTGGTATATAGTTATGTAAATAGAGACGTTGAGATTTGTAGCAGAAGACGCTCCGACTTAAAGGGAAGCCGTAGAGGTCCTTGAATTCGAACAAATAGTAAACGTTATAATGTAGACACCTGAAACATTATGTTTCTTAAGTTTCATTTTTATCCTATCAGTAGGAGCGTTGCAATGGCCAATTAAAATTTCGACGTATACCCGCCCATTGCTGCGCCCCGGCGGGAGGAAAGCGTGAGAACTGGGAAAAAAACTAGCACAAGTGACGTCATCAGCGTGTTGAGATGACCCTTACTCGCGACTTAGCTGTCTCAGGGATACCGTCAATGACGTCACGACGCTCTGGACAGATAACAGGCGGCAGAGAAGATCGCCACATGCCAGTCAGTATTCGATGCACGTATTTCTTTGTTCTTCAATAAATGCGGTTTACGTTTACTTCTGACCAAGAAAAGTGCGATAACAGAATTCACGAAAAAAAAAGGCTTCAAAAGTCCGTCCCCTAACTCATGTCGAATTCCACAGGTCGTTTCGGAGAGCGCCTGTCATAGGCGATCGCGATTGAAACGGACGTGTTCCTTTCGTCGTTTTGGATCAGCTCCAACTCCACATCTCGATCCGGATCCGAGAAAAGTCGTTCCGGTGATTTCGGCGTATTCGACCGGAAGCCATCCTGGCCAGCCCTCGGTGTGCACAAGTGACTCCCTTTCTCAAGTTGCTCGTAAACATCCTCAAGCAGCAGTCTCTAGGGTAGCAGCGACGACAAGGATTACTTGTATCCCCAGCATGTATTCGACTGCTTTTCGGAATTCCGCAGAAGAGTCCAAACATCAAGACGCTCTTGGACACCAATCACTAGTATTCCGATGAAGAGGCAAGTGGGCTACACATCACATCGCACATCGACGCTTATTTTTCCCATCATGATTAACTTCCCTCGTGCATTGAACGCGCGTTGTTAGCGCCACGATTTCGAAAACTTGTGCTTCGAGATCAGGGAGCGCGGGAAGGGGATTCCCGGGAAGGTGAATGGCGGGAAGGCATTCGCTGATCCTAGTGGAGTGGTCATGTTTAATTGGGTATCCGAAGGCGGAGCAACTCCGTTCGGGTCGCGTCCTCCATCTCGGATCTGATCCACTGATCCCGGGGTGCTTTAAAATGACCCGTGTGATCCGTCTTTAAATTTCTTGAAGAGTGCTTAATCTTTCTTTTAACTCCTGGCGCTCTACTTGTGGTGAATTCCGCGAGCAGATTTTGAGCTCTCCGAAAGCGCCCTTTTTAGAGACCGCATCTTTGAATGTCAGATCCGGCGCTAGCTGTTCATCTTCCGCTCTTATATTTGTGGCGGCGGCTGCCCCGTGGAGTGCTTCCAACCGCGCCGAGGTTGCCCCATAGAAATCGGCAGAGCTTGGCGGAAGTAGGCAGAAGCGTGCTACGTCATGACCTTTCACTGGGCGGCGCGCATGTGCGCTGAACCGTCGACTCCAACTGTCGAGTCGGGCCCGTTCGAACGCGTCGGTTGTTTACTCGGGATAGCGACGGCTCGAACGCTCCTAATACCTCGCGTGGATCGGCGGTGCAGAGGCGGGACTAGAGCGTGGCCAATAGTAAGTGCTGACAATGTGGTCCAGTGAGGAACGAGGAGAAAAAGAACGATAGAACATCCGAAGGAAGCACAGACAAGCTTAGGCGTCTTCATTTTGCCGCAACTGATTGTTTCACCTGAACCGCTATTCGGCTAGTTCCTCCAGGCTTTACGAAGCCGATTTCGTGAAGGCGTGGCCTGTGACGTCACACGATGTAAGTTTCCCCGCTAGATTTAGCGGAAAAATTAAGGCCATGTGACCTCAACACCAATTTTCTTTCCCGGATAAGTTTAACGGGAAAAATGACGTCATATGACTTCGTGTCACGTGACCTATACACAAAGCGCTGTTTCCCATTAGATTTAGCGGCAAAATTAACGACACGTGACCTGAATGCCTATTCATTTTCCCCGACAAATTTAGCGGGGAAAACGATGTCACGCGACCTACTAAACGCCAGTTCACTTTCCCCGCTACATTTAGGGGGAAAAATGACGTCACATGTCTTCGTATCACGTAGCCTAATTACGAATTTCCTTTCCCTGCTAATTTAGCGGGAAAACTGATGTAGTGACGTCAACGCCAATCCAGTTTCTCCGCTAAATTGAGCGGGAAGAATGATGTCGCATGACTTCGTGTCTCCTGATATATACACACATTCAGTTTGCCCGCTAAATTTAAAAGAATTACTGACGTCACGCGATGTAATGTCACACCACCTATATTCAAAGTCAGTTTACCCGCTATATTTATCAGGAAAGTTGAAGTGACTTACCTCAACGCAAAATCGGTTTTCCCGCAAAATTTAGCGATAAAATTGAAGGCGCGTTATCTACACACCCATTAACACGTTTGGGATGCAAGATGTGATGCATCATATCTTGGGTCATAGCTTTGTGGTGCAAGAACGTTTCACGTATCTAAGACCATTGCGTAGCAATTCGCCATGATATTTTTACTTTTATATACTGCACGCTGCCGGCGTTTTCTCGTGCAATAAAGCAAGAATAGACTAGGCAATGACCGTGCAGCTGATGGCCTGCTACCTCCTTCTATTTATTAACGTTATACCAGCATTCTGAGCTCAACCAATGGCAATCGCTGTGAGTGCCCCGCGGAACCATAGCGACACGTAGCTGTGGGTCGGTGGCAAAAGCGGACGTCTTCCTCGCTATATGTGACATTGTGCGGATTATGCTCACGACCTGTGTCCCGTTTTCTTTTCAAACCTGAGCAGTGACAGTAGTGACTGGTCGTCGGAACACTCAGTAGGCTGCTGAGGTGTTCGTCGGATTGTCAAGGTCGAGCAGCGGCCATTTTGAACGGCAGACCGTCTCCGGCGGGTAGCTTTCAAGACGCTAGTCCAATTTCCTCACGTCGACTTGGAGCGACTCCCACAAAGCGGATGTTTCCCACTCGCAGATTTTCGAAAGCGCTCCTGATCCACCATTGTAATTAACCATTACTTTGAGTCCCTGAGATACACAACATCCTCCGCTTGCGTCCTTGGGAAGAGGCCTGAAGCGCCCTCCTTACGTGGGTGCGGACAGCCATTCACACGTTCAACTCGCTGTCGTCAAGGCCTCCTCTATTGTTGTTTGTCCCCAGTCTTCCGAAAACAAGAAAGGGGAAAAGACAACAACGAGGAGGCGAGGAGGAAACTCGTATTGTTTGCCTTTTCTGTTTGCGTGGTCGATTTATGTTTGCTGCTTCCCATTTATTCGAGAAAATTCTGTCCTCACTGAAAACAGATGCGCGCGCCTGAACTTTCTCAGCGCGCGCTCGTTGTTTTGGTGCATTGCCTATGGTTTGTGACGTGCGCAGCATCTGCTGTGTCGATTTAATAGCAGCCCTTAGGGCGCATTCACACTGGAAGCGGATCCGCGTTCATAAAGCGGTCGTGAACGCGGTTGTATAAAGATCCTATAATTTTACGCGCACTTGATGATGTCAAATGCGCGTGAAATTGTACTGGATCTTTATACAAGCGGCGTTCGCAACCGCTTTGCGAACGCGGATTTCCTTCCAGTGGTGAATGCGCCATAAAGGCGATGTGTTCTAAGTGTCACCGCGTAGGTCCCCTTTTCGTTCAACGGATTTCTTTTTCAGTCGAACCATTTGCTGAAATTTTATTGTACATCGCAGTCATTTGCGCTCCGCATTCTCTGTGATAAATTACACAGAGTCATATATCGGGCAGCAGGAAATGACTTTTTGTTTTTCTGATAGTACTGGAGGAATTTTTTTCATTTACCCCACCCCGCATTTCTGAACTTCTATGCCTCTTTCTATCGAACTCCCACGCCCAGCGTGAGCTATATCTACCACCGCGGTCGCTACGCCAGCGAACGAAGTCGTTAGGGGTACGCGATGCTACAAACAATCCGACTCAAAAAAACAAAAAGAAATACAAGCACATTGCTGGCTTCGAAAGCTGCTGATTGCCGTAGACGACTATGTTTTCAGCTTTTGTACACGATATTGGCACCAAGGTTGCCCGTTAACAATCAACAAATGCAAGACATGGCAGAAAACGCTGAGAATTGTAGGACATCCATTTGAAGTCTCGTATGTCGTTGCAGGGTACGCTGGGATCTGTTTTTCCGGTGCCTCCGCCTTTGTCGCGCTGGCTTCCCGGTCGCGACGAATTGAGAAGAGCAATCGATGCGACAATCCCCGGAAACCACGAGAAAGTGCGAGACAAGGAAAACAGAAAAAAGCGCACACTGCGCTACTGGAAACTCCTGATTACCTCGTTGCGTGTTTTTGTTCTTTGTAGATCGTTCGCGTCTCGCCGCTAGGAGCGCTGCGTCGCTTCCTTTCGTTTTCTTGCACGAACAATGGCCTAAACGGAGCGGGAAAATCGCATTTACGTGTTCTTTTAAAGTGAATGAAACAAAGGGATTGTGTTTCACCGGTTCGACAAGCTTGAACACATTCGTCTTGTAATTCACGCGATAGTTTTAGCGTTTTCAACTGTTTTAGAAGCCAGATAGCTCAATTATTCTTCTATTGCCACGAACTGAATAACCTAGAGAGGCGTTCATTCATTTATTCAATTATTCATACTGTACGCCCGTAAGGGCTTACAGGGTTGGAAAATACTATATTGGATAAAGAGCTTAAGAATGACGGGTACACTGTTTGATTTTAATTCTGACAATTTAGAAAAGGGTAAGAATGAGGTGAGTGTCGTCTTGGCCATGTATCAGGCTCGGCGTACATTAATTATGAAAGTAATTGCCATGATGAGTTCGCTAGTTAAATGAATTCGTTAATTATCTTTTCAATTGTTTGTTTATGGGTTATATTGCAATTTCAGTATTGGAGGTAACTACTATAAGAGGCCAAAACTTTTGAAAGAACTCAGGAATCTGCTATAGTTCTTGATATATTAATTTATCAAGTTTCACGTTACAATCTTGCCGTCAATTTTTGTTTCAATGATGTCGTCACTCGTGGCATCGGAACACCCACGAACGGCACTTTCCTAATATTGTCAGGAGTGGCGATTTGACAAACAACGAATAGCTGAAGAAACTAAAACGTTTAATGGGGCGAACTTGCGCCCAAAATAAAAAAAAATGCCGAATTAGAGCACACCCTATTGAAAAAACCAGCTTAAGCTGGTCCCAGCTTCAAGCTGGGTTATTGCCCCAGCATACCCAGCTTGGCATGCTGGTCATGCTGGTTGATCTGGTCATACTGGTCATGATGGTTGATCTGGTCCCAGCTTCAAGCTGGGTTATTGCCCCAGCATGCCCAGTTTGGCATGCTGGTCATGCTGTTAAACTGGTCATGCTGGTGAACTTCCCAACCAGTTTAACCTGTTTAAATTAATACACAGAATAAAAAAGCCAAGCTCGTCAGAAAAGCCAACTCGGCATCCAATTTATTATTTTCGTACTTGCGGCAGCCTCACATGAACTCAAATGCTACACATCCCGCGGCGCTGACACAGTACTAACCGACGCACAGATTCTCGGTGCAAATTGTCTACAATGTTAATAAAACCAGATTGCTTATCTCTCAACACGAAAAAAATACTAGACACAGGCCAAAAACAGGCAATAGCAGACGAAAATACTACACGGACGAGAGAAGCGAACCTGGGTCCCGCCAGCGATGGGGGCGAAGCGGCAACTTGCGTGGTCGGCAGAGGCGAGGAAATCCGTGTGGCTTGGATGGCATTGGCGATACTCCTCGGCACCGCCGTCATTCTTGGGCACACACACGTTCGAAGACACGAAGCGACGCCGCAGTCGGGACGTCTGACATCTTCCCGCACTGAACGGACTGCCGCTCGCTGTCTTCTCAAAACCCGCTTCGCTTGCACCGTCGTTCAACTAGTCTCCAAACAACGCGCACACAGCCGTCCCTTCGATCTGCCCTCTGCCCAAGCTATCCAAACGCGTCTTCGATTCTCCGTTTCTACCACTCTCTCTCTCTCTCTCTCTTTTCTCGCACACAAAGGTAGCTTGCAGCGCGCCTGACGCGCCCGGTGGTCTACCAAAAACGAGAGGACAAAGAACAGGACGTGGCCTCGTTCCAGCAGCCGACCTTGTCGCGCGCGCTCCCAGCAATGCCAGTTCGGCTATCTCTAGCCGACCTTGGCGTGCGCGCTCCCAGCATGACCAGCTTGACCACCACGATTATTATTTCGACCAGATTCACCAGCTTGTCTCCCAGCATGACCAGCTCGTCTCCCAGCTTGACCACATTGGCTCCATGGAAAACCAGTTTGACCAGTTAAGACCAGACTGGCTCCCAGCTACACCAGATTGAATCTAAAACCAGATTCGAGTGAGACCATGCTGGTTTTTACTTAGACCAGACTGACCAGCTTAAATTCCAGCTTGCCCAGCTTAAACCAGCTTGATTGCCAGCTAAACCAGTTTAATTACCACATTGACCAGTTTGACCACCTTGATTACCAGCTTGACCACCTTAATTACCAGCTTGACCAGTTTGATTTTCATGCTGGTTTTTCCAATAGGGCAGCTCTTGAGGAGGAAGATGGAAGGGTACTGAGGGGAGGGTATACCCCTCCTCCCTCTTCGTCACCTCCTTATCCTCCTCCTCCCCTTACTCTTCGATCTCCTAAGGGGGGGGGGGAGGGGGGGGTCACGTAGCCCTCCCCCGAGCTCACGTGAACCGGGGGGGAGGGCTCGCGCGGTGCATTATGGGACATTTCCCATAATGCACCGCGTGGTTACGCCGACACCAACGCCGACGCCGCTCAAGCCCGAAACGGGCGCCTAAGATCTGTGCTCTAAGAGGAAGCAGAAGACAACAGTAGAGCGTCGTGGGCGTCGAAGTCGGCGTAACAGCAGAGTCGAACGCTAGGGCGAGACTGACTCGGCATGCCAGGCGGAGCCCCTTTTGTGCACGCGTGGGCTTCTGGAACATTTGGCGTAGAATGTTCGGTGCGTAGAACATTCTAACCTCGAAATAGCAAGACGATTCTTGAATTTTCCAGGTCACATTACAGCGCCAACAAAAATGTGCAAACGCGGCCAGGAACGGAACCCTGGCCTTCTGCGGAGAAGGCAAGCCCAATAACCGTTAGGCCGCGGGCGCGCTGCCTACTTCGTCAGCAGCGTTCGCGGCAATAGAGTGACGGTACCAATGAAAAGACTACGTCACTCATTCAAGCAACGTTGTGGGCAGGGCTTTCGGCGTTCTTTTTTCTCAAAAATTGTCAATCGGGCTAAAAAAATTAAAATTGATCAATCGATATTGCAAAAATTGTTACATTTCTGCAAATTATTTTATTTTATCTAGCTTTTATTAGTCGTTGCTTTCAATACTGCATTATCAACATTCGTCCTAAAATCATTACTTAAAAAGCAGAATAACGGATTTATATTTATTGGGTCGACGTACCGTGAAGACTATCTCCTCATCTAATATCCGCCGAGCCTGATAAATGCATGGTGAACAAGACAATTGTCTAAACTTCTCCTCTTCTCTATTTTTAATATGCTAGAATTGAAATCCAACATATGATTAATAATCTTTTCAGCAGCCAAATGAAAAACTATTATCTTTGCATAAACAAAAAAATGTCAAAAGCAAAAATAAAAAAAAAATAATAAATACAAATGCGAAACAATCAATTTCATAAATGGAACAAAGAAGATTACACTGCACATGACAATGTGCAATAGGTGTCTCGAACAATAGGTTCAATGCACTTTTTAAAATATTGAGTTACGTAGGTGACGCAACACTATTGGACAGATCATTTTATTATTTCATTATTCTCGGACTGGCCCTTTTTTCCAGTAGTGCCTAAGTCCGGTAGAAACATATTGGACGGCGGCTTTTCAATATCATGAAAACGTTTGAGTTCAGGACTTGTCTGTATCTTGTGCAGTTTGACGCAAATACAATAGTCCGTTGTCCTCATCAATTACCAAGTTTCGCTTATTTCTTATCAGTGTTTCATATGTAAGAACCAGGCACCCTGGCAATGACAAATAGGGCGGGACGCAGTATATAATCCAGCCTACGCAATTTTATGGTTGTGAAGACCGGCTAGAATGCCGGGGTCCTTACACTCTTTTCGTGAACAGTCAATATTCATGTTTCTTTAACCGTGGCGTTTAAACACTGACAATTACAAATTTTTGATTTGGGGGAAACATCTACTGGCCTATCGACTCCGATCTTGAAGGTGATCAGAGTTATGTTTTCAGTTACGGCATTACTTGGCTATTGGCCTGTGAAAGTGATAATTAACGTACAGATTGATCAGGCAATGTATTTTGTCAACCTCACTTTTAATCGCATAATCGAGCTGCAGACATTTTTATAGAGCCTTCACGTGCATCATCTTCGGTGTTGTCAATTTCTATATCAAAAATTTCGTAAGTAACGAGAAACCTGTTTCTTTTTTTCGGATGCCACATATAAGTGTATAATCATGCGAATGTTATTTTTTTGCATCTTAAGCAATATAACAGCTGCTGTTCTGGTGTTCCCTTTCAGAAGTATCGTGTGGTACGGATCTTATGTTCAAGGTACTTTTATGACCGGAACATATATACTCGTCAATTATTCAGCTATTGCTTAGTACACAGACGCCTCGTAAAACAAAATGTGTATAAATTTCGTTCAAATTCTGTTCCTTCTTCTGTGCACAGAACAAGAACTTTTAAACGCATGCCAAAAAAATTAATCGATAAGTTCAACTGGCTTTGTGAAGACGAATGCCGCATTACTCAGGCTATGCGAATTTCAACAATTATTGTTTTAAAAACATTTTTTTTTTATATTTCGCCGAGCTCCAGCAATTCTTCCAGGCTCCATATTATACCGAAGAAACATGATTTATTACAATTACAATCGAATAAAGGCGACCGGTCATCTGCGCAAAATGTTTAACTGGAGCACAACGCTTTTAATGTAGTGCAACCGTTTCAGGAGAAATACAGTTGCGGCCTCTCGTTCGCGGTATTACGGCATCCACTGATTCTGTTCGAAAGTTCTTGTTCACTCGCTAAAACAAAACAAAAACCGAACAAAAAAGCTTCCCCGCGTTCAATAAACTAAATGTAAGGGTCATTTCAGATAAATTACGCATGATCAAATTATTAAACATAATACTTAAAAAATGAAGGTCGCAACTGGATCACAGGTTTTCTTGTTCAATATTGAAAGCATGCAGTAACTAGTATTTAATAAAAAAACCGATAGCACTCTTATATTGCAAAAATCTTTATAACCTTTCCTTTAAATTATTTCAATTGTGCCATTAAAATTGCAGAGAATTCTAAAATTATAATGCTTTACCTTCAATGTCGGAGTTCAGGACTGGGGCTCCCAAAACATTACGGAGATTTGGTGAATTAGTGCGACAACTCGGATAACTATACCCGATACTCCACACACCCATAGGCGCATGCCCGGTATCGTTATAGGAGGTATCAAAATGATCCACTAGAACTCCTCGTAAATTATTCAATTTTTCTACGATGACCACCTGTAAAGCGACGATAAAACAAAAATTAAACAAACTTCATCTTACTTTAGGAACAGAAGGCATGGAATGCGCGTCCCGCACAAATCACGCACACTTTTAAATTTTTTAATTTGATTTGCTTTCTTGTTGTTTTTTGTTTTGAACATTATTATATATGTATACCTATTGAAGGTGAATAAAAAGGATGCAATCAAATTTAAAGCAAAGAAGTAAGTATTTTTATGGCAAAATTGTACCTATATACAATAAACATAGATAATTGCCACGCGTTCTGCGTCGGTGACGAGAGGGCGACTGTCCCCAAGCACCGCGTCAGCCCTACCTTACCGAGAATGGACTAGAACTTTCCAGAAGGGTAGAAAATCAGACAAAATAAAGATCCAGGCCGAGGGGGTTGGAACCCCGTTTCTCCGTGTGGCTGCCGCATGTGTGGCCAACCTCGCAACGCACGCGGCAATGTACAGCCGGGGACAAAAGTCCCCAGGACGTGCGGGCTGTGACTGAAACTCATTGCTCTGCCAGTTGCCGGTGGGTCGCCTGGTTTCGAGGACACACAAAAGGGCATGCGCGTCCTCCTCTGTCTGCAAACATGTGTGTTTTCCCGCTATTCTGCAGTGGAATGCCTAACTCGGAATCGGGCGCGTGGTACCGCCTTAGTGGCATGGCACCTATAAAGCAAGAAGTCACCGGCAGCTCAACTGAGCGATAAGCCCAACTGGTTATAAAACACGGTGCACTGACATGTCGATATGCGGCGCAATACCGCAGGCCGTATCTTCGCGCCGCAGAAGAGCGGGAAAATAACACATATTTGCAGGCACAGTAGGACGCGCATGCGCTTTTGTGTGATCTCGAAACCAGGCGACCCGCCGACAGATGGCAGAGCAATCCGTTTCAGTCGCCGCTCGCGCGTCCTGGGGACTTTTGTCCCCGACTGTTTTATACAACTAGAGCCATGAGTGAATAACAGTTTAATCATAGGCATCCGATCCGCATCCGCAGACTTTCTAATCGCACCCGAATCGCATCCGCAATGTTCTTAAATTGTTTTATTAGCATCCGATATGCATCCGCAAAATTCGGAACCGCTTTTGATCTGCAATCCGCGCTTTCATCACCCTGCCCAGAAAATGCGCTCTAAAGGGAGAACATATTAAGACATTATTGTTATTTTTGCTTCGTAACACCCGCTTCAAGCAGACGCTTGTTTTTTTAAACATAAACATTTATAAAGGGCGGACTAACAACATTATATCATTTTATTCAGGTCAAACACTAGTAGCGAAAAAACGGTTAAAGTACAGGCGAGCTGGCGGATATTTACCATGTTGGAACTTAACCCGAGACTGGGGTAGAAACAGAAACTTAAAAGTAGAAGGGACAGAAACAAGTGAAGAAGAGAACGTCTTCTCTTCTTCACTTGCCTCTGTCCCTTCTACTTTTAAGTTTCTGTTTATACCCCAGTCTCGGGTTAAGAACATGGTACACTAGTAGCGAGGTTAGCGGAAAGGCGATCACTCACCGAAGTACTCGTAGTCTACAATAGATCCTTTTACTCTTTGTAAACATGAGCCGCTCCTTGCGTTCCAATCGACTTCCGGTCGCACCGTTTTTGCAAACCTCTCGAGTGTGCTTATGTTACCAGTGCTAGAAAGCATAAATGCTACACAAAAAATAAATTTGGCGATTTAGTGAGGGCTTTCGGCTGTGCGAGTTAACGTCTTGGAGGAGACAATTTGGTTTACAAGAATATTCGAAAATGCTGAACGTATCTCTCGCTTCTTGGCTCTCTTGGCGTTCACCTGAAAAAGTTGTGGTTAAATGTCTCATCGATGTTTCACGCGCCGTTCATTCTTTTTATGAACCAGAAATTCGCTGCGACGTCAAAGACTGTAGCACTGCCTGGTGCCGTTTGCAAAGAAAAGGGTATATTCGTGGTAGATGCGAGTACACCACGGGGAAAATAATAAGATGTTTGTTAATGGCAACACCTCCAATCGGTTTAAGCTTTCAATACGAACCCGCCGCTGTGTGATCCGAGCCACATACTTAGAAACAACTTTCTAACTGTCGTGAAAAAAAAAAAAAAAAACGCACGAAAACCCCACGTTTTACTTGTCCACGAGGCTTCTGTAACTTTCTTGTCGCTCGTTCCCCTGCACCTTCACTTTTTCTAGTGACACTAGTGACAGCAGTTTTGGCAAAATAGAACGCTCTAAGTGATCTATCGTGAGAATCACGTCTTTTTTTGCAGACTTCTATGTAGTTCAAATATTACTCTCCTTCAGTTACTGTAGTTTAACTGTTGGTTGAGGAGTTTAGTAATTTTCAATTACATATATATTTCGGTAATCAATAGTTTACTTCGAATACTTTTTCCGACTAACTTCTACTCAAATTACAAATTACTTTCCAACTTTAGTGGCAGGTTTGCTTATCAACAAACATTCCTGCATGAAAAGATATAATATCTTGGAAGGTGAACTGATATTTGCAAAGAGGGGGAAGCGTGTCGCGTATGAAGGGTGGGGAGGGCGGGGGGAGGATGGTTTGGAGGGTCAGAAACTCACTAAACTTTTCACAAGCCCCCCACTGCAACAACCCTACTGCGAGGCGCGGGGAGTGGACAGATATGTCGCAAGGGAGGCCGAGTAACGGCGGGATTAACACTGAAGGCTGGTGGTTTTTTTTGTGTGTGTCCTGAAGCTGAAGGAAACTTGACACATTTGAAGAAAGGACTTGTCTCCACTTCTGCCCAACGTAGGAGCTCTCGCCCGCTACAGGAAGCGTACACACTGCAGCCTCACTCAGAGGTGGCAACAAAATGCATCACCCGCTTTGAAGCTCACCTGGTACTTCCGTAGTTAGAGCTATACTTAAAGCATCTCATGATAAAGGGCAACGTAAAGGTAACCTCTTTGCTGCCTTTCGTCCCAAAACACAGCATACGTAGGTGTTCCAAGATTCGAAGATCGTTCGAGTAGCTTAATAATTCCCCCAATGTTTTTTTTTTTTTTTTTTTTATAAGCAAAAAAACAAAAAAACAAGCAGAGGTGTATAAAACTTTAAGACAATGGTATTTAAAGTACTATTGCAATGAGGATTAGAAAACTTCTACTTTACTTGAAGAACATTTTCTGTGCATATACTTGTACTTTACTAAAGAATATTTCTGGTAATTTCTGAAATAAAATTTCCGACTTCAAAGTACATTCCCCAAATTTGGAAACAAAATATCGCGTATCGTCATGTGAAAACGCGCTATCGCCTTTCGAGACGTTATCGGCATGGTCATTTCTCTGAGTGAAGCAATGGCGGTTATAAGGCAGACACAACTATGTGCCTTATAACTGTATTGTGTTAAATAGTTCGTCAGCGAGGGTAAGACAATTTCTCTGTAGCGACTTGACTTTAACCAATATCTGTCGCCATTTCTGAAAACAAATGATACTCCTCCGGTTGCCCCTGGAGCAATGCGTACCATTTAAGATAAAGTTTGAAAAAATAGGGAATGAAATATCATGAAAAGTTGTGTTAAAACGTATTTCTACTTTGCTTTAAAAGCATGTTGTACTTATAGTACTTTGCATCACATACATTGCACGCGGCGTACTTACTATACTTGAAGTACATAACCTCAATTTGATTTCGTACTTTGTGGGAACCACGTTCCTATCTAGGCCTCGCTCAGGCAGGCCGTGGGGCGTTGCCATGTGGGGACGCGTTCCGGATGCTAGGGAAAGCTGTATGCCCTTGCGGACGGCTCTCCCTCGCGCTTCTCGGCCCTCGGGTGACTTGACGAAGGCACACCCCTCGGGATCGTGACTTGGACGCGTCCGCCCCTCCAGGAAGCACACCTACACTCGGACCACCCCAGGCGCGTCCATTCCCGCAAGCTATATAAGATGGCCCAGATCCAACGGGCAAGAGTCTCGCTGGGGGAGGCTCTGCTTGACGAAGCCTTCCTTTCTTTTGCAGATCCTCCCCCTCCGTGATACTCTCAATAGCGGCAGCGCGGACTCTGACTATCGATCCTGTCGATAGAGACAGCGCCGTTATCACTGGCATTGTTGTCCCTCGGGCAAGCGTGTGGCGTTATCGTCAAATAAACACGTCATTATCCGGACCGAAGGGACCTATTGTGTTTCTAAGTGGTATCCCTTAAAGAGGAAATCCACAACTTTAGTTCAAGTACTTTTCAGATATACTTTATGCAACACTGCAAACAAGCAAACACACACTGCGAAATCAAGCTCAGGCAGTGCTAAACCTCACGGTATAAATGATACATCCGCAGAAATTTTCTGACCGGAAAACAAAAGTACAAAACAATTAATTACGCAAAATCAGAACCAGCTAATAAAGCATTTATGCGAAAATACAAGCCGGAGCAGAATTTCGCCAACGGATCAAAACAGTTATGTACTTCCTTGTTGCTATAAAAAATATAGAAGTAACTTCAAAAGTAATTCGCTACTTTTTTGCAGTAGTTAGTAATTTACTCCATTACTTTTCATTTGAATAATTCCTGCTCTAGTGAAATTACTTTGGACGCCACTACTCAGTAACTTAATTACCTTTTTCGAGTAACTTGTACATGTCTGAAACAGAGACATTATCAGACACAGGTGGCATTGAAAGATACTTCCCTCGAAACGTGAAGAAGCTACATTTGCTGAGCATTTTCACATCGCTACCAGAGGAGAGCGAGAAAGGACAATTAGCTAGGAGTAAATCCAGGTCAAAATAGATGGTATCACGAGTGCATGGAGTAACAAAAGTGAAACATACAAACATAGACAAAAAGAACAATTACCGAAACACAGGTGGTTATCGGTAAACCAATATTTTGGGAAACAAAAACGGTTTTGGTCTGCTCAAACAAAAATACTGCATTTTTATGGGACTGAAAACATGCATCAATTGTGATATATATGTTTTATAATTTTGACAACTGGCCTGGATTATTCTCAATAATTATATCACAGATACTCACTGGAAACATAAAATGTCACTCAAAAGCGGGCTTACTTTTTTGCAGGAAGTACGGAACTGTTGGAGATCTCGACAAACTGGATAAGCTGCTCAGCAAGTACGATAGGCGGGCGATGCCGACGGGACACTTGGGTAAGTCCTAAGTTCGCGCTTGACGCCCTAGATGCTAACATGGTTCGAATACATTCTAGCTAAATTTTTATCGTTTTGTTTCACTCTAGGAGGAGCAACCAACGTGTCTTGCGAGATCTACATCAGGAGCTTTGGCTCAATCAACCCAGCGACAATGGTAAGACCGTCTGCAATCTTTTGAAATCAAACTTTATTCTTAAGGTCCGGTTTTCACTTTAAAAGAAACATTAGTCTTCAAAGAACAGCGCATTTTATAATTATTGAACGGAGTGTTATAGTCACATAGAAGTATTCACATATGCATTGAAACGAGTAAGATGAAAGCAAAAACCAAAATATGACCACAAAGAATATAAACAACGAAACAAAACGCGGTACATAACACATAGAAACTAACGGCTCAAAAATTGGCATCGACGTTCTCACATCTAAAGGCGGCTCGGGTATCCCATTCGGTTCTCCGCGAGAACGAGACAGCGATCTTATTTGGCCCTTATGAAGCGAGCCAAGTTGTCATTAGCAGAAAACTCGCCTGCTAACCGTAACAAAGAACGCGGATTCCTCCGCCGCGAGGTGTCACTCGTAGAAGACGATAAAACAAGAAAGCATATATTTACATCTGACAACTTAACCAGGAAAAATGGGCCTACTGCTGAGTGCCGCGCGAAATGATACTGAAAGCACTCGGAAATCGTTATCGCTGCTACCGACAGCCCGTACTTCCATTGGAAACTTTTCGTCGTATTGCCTCCGCACGAAAGCTGACAACAAACGGTAGATAAACATAACACCCTTGACAAGCACATTACAGGCCGGGAGACCTCCCTCACAATCCGTTTGTCGGTGAAAAGCTGTCATCATAATAATGCCTGATCGTGTAGTCGCAAGCGAATCAAGCACACCTCAGTCGTAGATAACGCTCACCCAACTAAAACTTGACACAACGACTAATCAACAGCCAAAAGAGCTCTCGCACTCAAGCGGAATAAAATACTAACCCTACGTCAACTTGCTAGAAACAGTGTCTGAGCTAAAACAATAGAAAAGAAAGCAGTGAAAGGTAGAGTAGGTTTAAACGCATTGAGGAACCAGTATAGCGGCTTTCAGCTCATACGCTGGCTTTCACGTTGCTTCTCTTTCAAGCAGTCTTATCTAGTAAACTGATACTAGGAAGCCAAGACACTGGTTTGTGTCAATATTTTTCTCACGCGATCAAGAATGTTCGTCAGAATCGCTCCCAAATCGTTTCCCTTCAAAGCGGCTAAATTGTTTTTGTCCATAGACATTTTTTTTTTTAATTTAAAGTAAAAAACATTTCAGATATGTCTTTGCAAGTTCCAATAAATTGATTTATTTTACGTTTGTGCCAATGGGGGGAACGAAAATGTGTCCAAGAGCATTATATAGGATATCACAGAAGACAAATTTACATTTAAATGTGCAAACAACGCAACGACAAGGACAGAGTAAAAGAAGACTGATAGAGAGCAGTGCTGCTGTCTGTCAGTCTTGTTTTACTCCGTTCATGTTGTTGCACAGCTGCTAGTTTTAAGAATGATCTGTTAACTAGCTTAATCAGGTCGACGAAGTTAATCAACAAAGGCGTAGGCGTGCTCTTCCAACACGGTGCCCACCACACTCAAGTAGTTGTCAGATATTCCTCGTTATCACTTGTAGAACCACTGCCGTGCCAGACATGACCTTGCCAGAGAAGCGAACACCCTAATGAATTCTAAAAAAGATTATTGAGCAAGGACGTTTAAAAAGACAGGACCCGGCATGACGTCAGCCTGAGTGAAGCCGGAAGAGGCGTTTAATCCCAGACTGCCTTGCGCACCCATTCCGAGGAGCGCACCGGCGGTTCGTCTGCTTTCTAATCTGCTCCGGCGTGTGCTTCACGAGGCTAGCTTTCGATGCGGTCGGCGTCCGCCGTGGGCGTCCACGATGCAAATGCTTTGCAGCGTGAGTGTTTATACTTAGTTCCACATTATGTGCGAGCGAAGTCAGAACTGGAAGCGCGAGCCCGTTGTTCTGTGCGCTCCTGGCTTTGCATGCGCGCTCGTGCGATCTGCTGCTGCTGTTTATTAAAAAATACGTTGCGCACCGCCAAGTCCTTCACGGTGCGTCGTCTAGAGCGTCTCAATTCTAGTCACTTACTTTCTGCTGGGCAACCAGGCGTTCGTTTATACCGGTTTAAAAGTCTCCCGTCAAGCGCTGTTTCCAATAACGGTGGGCGCCGCCATTACTTTCGGTGCACACAGTCGTGTTGGCACGGAAATGTCATGGCAACGCGGTTGTTTGCACCGAAATTAATGGCGGCGCCCACTAACTAGGCTTCCCATTGGTCAAGAAATGTTCGTTGCGGCTCGTGGCCACGCCTACTTCCGTTACACTTCGCTCCATGCATTGGGGATAGGGACGCCACCTCCTGCCCATTATAACCTCCTTGTTATTGAGTAACGAGAACATAAGCGGATGTCTTGGGCTAAACGAAAATGTGTGAACGTATTCAGCGATTCCGCAGGGACCTTTCATTTCAAGTGCCATTGAGGTGCCCGTGGGGTGCAGTCGAACAAATTGGACGGGTGTTGGCGAAAAATTCGGCGCGGATTCATTTTTACTTTTGTTCCGTATCTTTACACGAAAGTAATTTTACCAGAAAATTATATCAAATCATGGTATCAAAAAACTGTCTCCTGGAAATTGATTTTTTTTTTTGTTGTTGTCTTTCGAGTGCTTTACGGTTTTGTAGTTTTGTCAAAAATCCCATTAATATCTATATTTTTTTTTTACGATTCATAGGCAAACGAACGTTCTTGCGTTAGAGATTCAAAAATAAACCATAAAGAGTTTTTGTAACTGTCATTTGTGCCATCTACACGTGCGTGCAGGTAATGAGATAAGCTCAAAGAAGATTGCGAATAAGCGGACGCCACTTTGGTAATAATCTGCAACTGTCATGTGAAAAGGCTTTTTTATTCTCCCTCCACTCCTATTCTTCCAACTTTTCACACAAAATCATTTCACATATTTGGCATTTAACCCAAAAAGCGCTTGTTCTTTTAAAGAAATACTTGGAAACTCACAAATATTGATAAGCGTGTGTAATTAATGGAGGATCATAACTGTAAAGTATACTTATACTCACCTGTTAGAATCGGCATTGGTTCGCTCAAATCATAGTGTACTCAAATTAAACTCTTGTGGTTCTATTGCCTTTGCAAATACCTCTCGATTCTACAAGCAAATATTATTATCTACGAGAACTAAGGCAGGCTGCTACTATAAAACCCAAAATAGAATGTTCTGAGATTTCAGATTGACCTTATGACGAAAATCGACAGATGGGGAACAGGTTTATTCAGAAATTATGTTTATAAAAGGAGCTGCCATAGAATCCGGAATGAACGCCCACTCGCGGTGAAGAGATAAAAAAACAAAAAAACTTTCCTTCTTTCCACTCTGGCCAAGAAGAAAGAGCAGCGGAGCTGTAGCTTCTGTTCTCGGCGGTGGCTTTCCAGGCGAGCGATCTGCCCTTCTTTTGCAAGGGAATCTGAAGCGCTCGACGAAGTGGAACTTTAGGCGGTAGCGGCCTCGCGGCGGTTGCGGAATCATTTACGCTGCTGGGCACATCGCCGCTTGTTCCGCTCCCGCTCTGTTTCCTCCGTAGTAAGGTTGCCGCCATCTACGAGAGACGGCTGCAACCACTTGTCTGTTTGCCGCCATCGCTCATAGATGGCGGTAGCTGTCCCGAGTTTGGTGCCATCATTTGTTTGCTGGTGGACACGATCATGGAGAATCTAGCCCTTAACAACTCCGCTGTAAAAGAAAAATATGCGTGGGCTACCTTTCCGCCTTTTATGGTATGCGGTCTCTATAGGCCTTTCCCGCATCCCCGTGATATTATATGTTCAATACAAAAACAATGAGGCAACGGGGGGCATCATGAAGGCGGCTGCGTCATTGTCTGTAGTGGCCGACTTGGCGGCTTATTAATTCAAAGTTGTTGGTTAACTTTTTAATTAGTGAAAAAAGACATATGGTAATAATTAGTAACTTGCTGAGCGTCGTCGAAAGTCACTAAATCAATATTTATTTTTTTTAGAAATACTTTGAGCGCGTGGGAAGCGTGGTAGTACGCTACAAGTAACGCTTGTGCAACCGGTGTACAAGGCTCGAGGTATGGTAAGAAACGGAAAAATCGAGCGGCGCGTTATCGCTCCGGTAGCCTTGCTCCGGCTGCACGAGTGCTAACTAAGTTTTTCCTCACACATACTGATTTAGTGGCATTTGATGACGCTAAGCTAGTTTTTAATTAGAACTATTTGTTTATTTTCAATAATAAATTAATTAATTAACAAATTGTTCTTAGTTAGCCTTTTTATCGCCCTCTATAATATTGTCCCCCTGTGGTAGAACTCAGTTGCACAAACCGCATAAGTGTAGCCTTCACGTCTTTCTTTTAAACACATATGTTTAGCTTAAAAGGCACCCTGTATATGTTAACAAATTTCATGAACTTTACAGTAAAAAAAAGCAACCTCCGAAGCTATTCATGGAAATAAATCCATGGCGTTGGGGTACATTAACGAGGGAGTGTTTAAGCTGAGTAGCGTAAGACGTGCAATGAATACAAATGACCAAATTTAAATAAATATTTTATAAAGACTAAACATAGGTTAAGAATAAATAGTGCAGGTTCAAGTGGTGTGTTGGATTCAAGTTATATAAATACATTATCTCCGCTATGTTCACGCGCTTTACTTCGACACTAAAAGGACCACATTCATACGAAAATGTCGTGTGATATTTTTTTTGTATAAAATGTATTTAATGACGCATGTAAAGCAAAGTGTGTTCGGGCATAGCCATGGAAAACCTTAATTATTATGACTGATGCATGGACGCCAAACATATGATTGCAGTGCAGCATATCAATCACTGGAGTATAGCTCCCACGTGCACCCGTGAGCGATAGGAAGGTGAACAGCTCTCTTCTTGTCTTTGACGCTCCTGCAAGTTTTGGAACAAGCTCTGTTCCAGAAAAGGGCTAGAACGCAAAGTTTAGACCCCAAGCCATGGACCATTTGAGACGTTGAGAGTTAATATAGCTTTAGGCAGTCGTAAAACAGGCAAGAAACCAGGTAAGGTGTTCACCTTCGTATTGCCGGTGGGTGTACTTTCGATTTTAAAACCTAGCGCCTTCAACTTTATACAGCTTATTATATGTGCTCGTGACAATCTTTCTGCATACTTGTCAGTTCGCGGCTGCGAGAAGAAAACCACGTTTATGCATTTTTCTAAATTAGACAAAAAGTTTAATGATAAATGAACGCAAAAACAATCTGCACAATCAAGGGTTTACTGTACAAGCGCATATAGCTAGTGTTATAAATCGTAATGAACGCAGAAGCACAAAAACAGTAGAAACAAACTAACCATCATCTTATGCATACGGTGAAGTGAATACAGGTGCATGTAACAAACTGCTATGAGCTTTTGACCTGAAATTTATATCAACCATCTAGTAAAAAATGAAAAGAATACATAACGTCACAATTAGTGATAGAACTATCCTGCAGAAGGCTGCACTTCGGAACAATTAAAAGGGCCATTATTTAAGCCATTCAGTGGTTAGTGGCAAAAAACTATTTGAAACTATTTTAGAGCTGAGAACTGAAGTAAAATATTTATTAATGCAATTCTACTAAGACATTATTTCGAAACTCCTGGCACTTTAATAATAATAATAATGTTTATTTTGCATTCGTACAAAGGACGGTGAAATGAAAAAAAAACATTCAGATGATGAATTCATGCTTAGTAACCTGTTTCTTTAAGGGGGAGTGCGCGAGAGGGGGTTAGGTTAAATTGATTTTACAATCATATTCTGTTGTCTTCCGGTGCTAAGTCCCCAGATATGTATATTTTACACTTTCAGAGTAACAATCCCTGCTCGTCTCAAGTGTGAATCTGAAACTAAAGCAAGTTATAGGTACAGCGCCACATTGGTCTGCGCTTGAGGCACACCGACACTGGCCTACACTATAGATGAGCAAGTCGGCGAGAGAAATGCAACCGCTCACATGGGGATCTTAAAGGGATACTACAACGAAATTTCGGCGCTCATTTTTTGGTCTATATGTGTTCAAAAGAGCAGCATCACATCGAACATACCAATATCTTGTTAAAAAAGTCATGAAAAGGAATTTTAAAACGGATTAAACGAATAGCAAAGAGCACCTGGTGGATGTCGCTAACGCCTCGCTTGTAATGCCCGTCTAGGAACCTTGACAGCTAGTGACGGAGGCTGTCTCGCCTCCGGCCACGACGAGAGAAGAGGGGCAGGAGGAACTCCCCTCTTCCCGAGAATGCCTTTGGTGTGTCGCAGAAGTGGCTATTGTCCCCCTACAAGATTACAGAAGATTACCCCGTCACTCAAAATTCGTACAAAAGCAGCCGCTTCGGTGGCTGGAGCGACTAGGCCATCCTCTGGACGTCAGCCTCGCCGTAGCTTTCCTCGTCCTGAGACGACCTACGTCACGATTGCGTTGGATGTCACGTGGTCTCCGCTGGGCCTTCTCCGAGCGCTTGCCAGAGTGGGCCGTTTATAACGAAAAATACAGCCACCAGGCTCAAAATACAAACGTGCAATTGTAATTTACGGATATTGTGGATCATATTCGACCTACTTTTGAACACGACGGGAATATTTCAAATTTCGTTGAAGTATCCCTTTAACGTAAACTCTGCAGTAGGGATACACGACCGATCGCCAGGTGGATGCTTGTTCAGATTGAAACGGGCAGGGGTGGGTATCGAGCCAAAGATCCCTGGGTTCTGCAGAAATAGCTTACGATCTTCGAACTCCAAGCAGCCAAGCAGCATTATGCTAACACACACCGTGCCTAAAGGCTCATACTTCGCAAAATAAGGGGCTGAACGATCTGCATAGAAAAGTTTCTTATAACAGCGCAATGCCGTTCATCTTTAAACTATTCAAACAAGATTTTGTAGCTGTTTGCCACTCAAATGAGCAACAATAAAAACAGACTTGTATTCGACTGTAGTAAAGCTAACATTTGCGCAAACCTGGAAAATGAGTAATTTGTTTTTATTTTTGTATACTGCTCTAGGTTATAATTCATAATGTTGATTTATGATGACCAAACAGATGACCATGCTCGAGGCTAACAAAACAATGGTTTCCTGGAGCTCGCTTAAACTAACCGCAGACAGCCTAATCCGGCAATAGTGGTGCAATTGTTAAGGCAACATGTAACTAATAGTGTACCTATGCAGAGTGTCCTTGAATAATCGATCTAACTTAGGACCAACTTAATCTACCATTGTTTTGGCGAGCATAGGGCTTCCTTCTGTATAAACTGCTTCCTGTAGAAAAAGTGAACGCGAGCGCGTTCAGAGTTACCTGAATAGGCATCGCATACATGCCATGCCAGCACTTTGTGATAGGTAAATTAATTAGAGACCATCTTCTGCCAAGGTACTGCTGCTGGGCAAAGATAGCATCGGTGCTTCTCTAATACCGAGGAACTTACATACTTCTTTGTAAAACAATCTAGTATTACTATCGAATCAACACGCTGCTCATACCTTTTTTTTAGTCTAATTGACGGAAGATGATGGTATTCGAATGATAAAACAAAACCACTCATCAAACTTTGTTTCAACATACATTTCATCGGCTCCTGTCCCACCCGTTATTCAGAACCGGACGATCTTTCGGTACCAACTACCAGCCGACCTATACGTAACCTATTAAAAGATAGCCCGTCATTTGTAACAGGTTTATTTTTTGGCAACCAAGAAAGAACCTAGTTACGTTTTAAGAAAAGGACCGAGTAACGTATTTTTGTTTCTTTTTTGTGAAGCGAAGAGTGGTTGTATTTAGTAACCTCATGGGGGTAACCTGTACAACGCAAGTACTCCACCTGGTTCTCATCCCCAGCTCATGCCTGTAATTTCTACGACGAGAAAGCGGTAAATACACCTTCAAAATATGTAAAAAGGTAGGCCAGTATAATCAGAGTTATCTCTGAATGAGCGCTTGAAAAAAACAAGGTATCATAAACGGTCAAAAAAAAATTGTAAGCGGCTACTACTTCATAAAAACGACGCATTCAGAGTAACGAAAAATAACGCGTATCTTTCAAGCTGATTTAACGCGTTCCTTTGGAATTGCAGTAACGAGTAACACTCGTGTCATTACTTTATTCAGTGTGTAACAAGTAACGGTATTAGTTACTTTATTTCAGTGACGCGTACATATCTGCCTGCCAGTCAGTTTCCGCGGAGGTTTCTCTCTTTCTCATCGACTCTGTTAACCTGTGTTATAGTATGCGATTTTTTACTTAACTAGCCACCTCAATATGAGTACTCTATTTCAGAAGCTCTTGTTTGTATTTTAGTGTCCTCCTTGTACGTTTCAATTAAACTATTTTCCACTCTATATTGATTGTACTTATTCATGTTTTCTGCTCATTATCTTGAATACAATTCCCAAGCTTCAAATGTGTCTGCTGTTCGGAACATTTGTGGAAGAAAAAATTCTAAAGATTTTCAACGCAAAAAAAATACTGAAATTAAGAGCTGGATTTAGGCTGGGGATAGCAACGCGAATATAGTTACCTTCATCACGGTAACTCAGCCTTAGGAGCTGAGTTGTTATATTTTTTGTTTCATAATGTCTTTGTGTGTGTCTTTCTTACAAAAAAAAAAAAACAACGACGGAGGGGAGGACGCGGGAATATTGGAGTTTTCTTTATTTGTAGCATTGGGTTGGCCGCCAACAAAATTCTCGCTACTTTCGGCATTCTGGCGCGTATTCCTTTACAAAACCGTATACAAACTTCCAAATAAATTATGATAGCTCGAGAACCAAACGCACGCGACTAACGTCGCAGTATTTATTCGCTGATTGGCACAATAAAGAAAAGTGAAGCTGCGCGATTGATGGACACTCAAAATGCCAAGAAAGGGCACGGCTAACCCTTTCAAAAGTTTTACGCCTTTTTGAATGCACTCATAAAAACTAGTGCATGGAAAAATGTAAGGCAAAATGCGACCCAGAAGAAGATTACTGCGTCGTTTTACAGTCTTGTTACTTTCTTTAAAAAAGCTTAGCTACCATCGAATACATCGGGTCTCCCATTAAAATAAAGCTAGGCATCCAATACCCAAACCTTTGCTCTTGATACTATTTATATGACCACTTCATCTATCTTCTCCCATTCTCGTGCGCACCCCAAGTACATTTAAAGCATAGGATGCTTGCAACGACTGCACTCTAAAAAGGTGTATTGTTACACCCTTTGTCAAATAAAATACACCCCAAACCTTCTGTTCGACTTACAGCGCACTGACGTCAATCTGACGGTACTAATTTTCACAAGAGTCTTGATGGCCGTCTGTAACAACACATTAAAATAGCTAATGTGCGTGTTACTGTCTACAAAACGAAATCGGTGTTTTCTTGGCCCTACTACAAAACCTCTGTGATTTGCTTTTCTGTGGTCTTTGAGGCGTACTTTAGCTATTTAATAAGTTATATCGCACCGTTAGCAAGCCCCTCGTAAAATTTGGGATCGCCTGTTCCACTATAGTGCACAGTACGTCGAACTGAAGTTTGGAGGTGCATTCTACGGGACAAAAGGGTGTAAGGTGATACACTTTTATTCTTAGAGTGTGCGGCGGTTCCGAGTCAGCAGGTGTCCAGAGGCGAAGCTCAGCGTGAGCTTTAGAAATGTCACTACACGAATTGACATTCAGTGAAGGAAATATAAACACAGTGAGCCCTTCCTTTCTTGTTTTTTATTGTAAGCATCTCTTTATTCCATGGTCCTCATTTCCCCAAGCTCTTTTTTTTATATTTTAATTACGCGTGTAATACTCTTAATCTGCTGAATATTATTATCTCGAACACCATGAGTTTTCGTGAGTTGAGTGTTTATTATGTTATCTTAAATAGACTTGCGAAGTATCCTCAACAGCACTACTTTCGTTAAATGCATTCGTAAACACGCTAAGTTGTTTAAACAATTTAAAAAAAAAATATTGTAAAAATAGCTTCCATGAAATTCCTTTTATTCGCAATACTCTCGATATACTTTGCCAGCATCCTTCTAATGTACTGGGAGCACATAAATACCAAGGCAGTAGGAGGACACAGGCTTTGCATTAGTGAAGTAATCTGCCTATTTGTGAACACCGCTGAGATCGATCTAGTACTTACCATTCGAAGCATGCTGAAAGAAAGAAAACAGGTGGCAGTCTGAAGAATCAGAGACAGGTGAGCAACCCAGGTGTTGCAAAGCTTTCGAACACAACTTCCACGTGTGCAGCAGACATTTTTCTGGCTGATGCTGCTGCCTTTCCTTGGTAAAAAACGTCAGTGCCCTGTGGCCAAGATAGTCGTTATCTGGATTCATCTGAATGTGGGGACAAAACTACGACTAGAGAAACTTCAAAATTACGCCTAAAAACATGCTTCTTTGCAAACGCTCTAAGATATACTCTAATGTTACATAAAAGGAGGCTACGTACAAAAATTAAAAAAAATATAAACGCGCAAAGAGTCTTTGCAGACGTATGCATAAACTTAATATATTTGTATTTCGATCAAAGATCGGCATTTCCGAATAAACCCACTCGCATTTCCATGTTTCAAAAAATGAAAATCGTCATTCCCTCACCCTCAAACTCACGACTAGATTAAGTTCAAAACTCACTCATCCTCACGGTCGCAGTCACATTCAACTCCTCATTTATGAGCTGAAGAACTCACAAACTCGCGCCTTTCCCGAACTCCAGAACTCAACAAACTCCTGATCTCACCGAACTCATGATTTCACCAACCTCATACACTCACCGAGTTCAAAAACACACCGAACTCACGAACCCATCGACCTCAAGAACTCACGCCCCTTACCGAACTCATCAACTCACTGAATATATTAAAACATCAAACCCACGAACTTACGCTGCCTATCGAACTCGTAAGCTGAGCGCCTCATTGAGCAGGAACTCACTCACTCACCAACCTCACTCACTCAGACGTAGTTATCGAACTCATCGTAGTCATGGCGTAGCCACTTGTGTTGCACGCGGCTTGGATGACTTTTGGAACTCCGCCACGGCCACTACCGTCTTCCACCCCGCCGGCGCCAGCCGTCACAACTCCAAGTAAAGATTTTTTTTTTTGTAGTTGGAGTTTTTTTTGTAAAACATATAAAATAGCGCAACAGAAAGACAAGGAAAAGAAGTATACAGGAGTTTTTTTTGCGCGCAGGCCGAGCGGTTAAGAAAGGCACGCTTTGACGGTATACAGGGGCGCAGCATCGCGGCGTTCATAAAGAAGTATATCTTTAAAGTATGCATTTTTTTCATTTAAAGCATCCTCGCAACTCCGCGCAAGTATCTACTGAGTATATGCAGATATGTTTATTTAGGTTTTAATTTTCATGATTTAAACAAGCACCGCTGTGGGTGTGTATTTTTTATGCACAAAATATTATTGCGGAGTTCTTGATAAAAGGACGGCTGTCCCTACAATTCATAGATGAGTAGAACTATTTTGGAACGGTCTGTCTGTATATTTATCGCACTCAGAATCACCCACAACATTTTGCCTAATATAACTGCCTTTGAGTATTTCATGCGTATCATATTATTATATATGTTAGTTTTCTTCTTAACGCGTCTATCATTTTCGAATGTTACGATCCATGATGAAGCGTAGCGCAGCACATAACAATTAAACTTGATGCGAACAAATCGACGCACTTTGTGCCTTGCGCGTACGTCCAACATCTTTAACTTATAATAAACGAGTCATGCGGGAGGATCAGATACATACAAAATTAGGTATTCACACGTAAAAAAAGTCCGGGGACAGCTAAGCACATCTTACGAGTTTTTAATGCGATAGCCTTTCGTTCTCTCTCCTAGCGAATTGCACCGCTGCTCGTTCCGCCCGCCGTGTATTCGAAGATTTGACAACGATGGTGAATTTCGCAGCCTGCCTTTTCGCTCGTTTTTCTTCGTTCTTCCGCTCCCTTGGTTCGTCTGCAGTGTACTGCCGTGGGTAGGGTGCCTTCATGTGCGCTTCGCATAGAGTGATGCCAACTGCCTGTTTCCCTTTCCCACACCCTCTTCCACCGCCATTTTGTTCCTCTCATTGTTTCCCCGTGCGCCGGAAAGTGGCCTTTGTGTCCATCGGTCCTGCCATCCGAGGGAGAAAATGGTAATCTTTCCTCCGTGGGTTCCGCAACGCTGCTCCGAACTTGTAAGATAGGGTGCTTGTCTACGGGAGTTTTATAAGCCCCACGGATTATCGCCGAGAACCAAAATGGCTGCTGGTGTGTCGGCGAGTGGTATTACAAAGGGTGGCATCATCCTAGCAAAGCGCACATGAAGGCTCCCTAGGCGCGGGCAGCCACGTTTCGCTATTGCCGAGGTTGCGGCCGCCGAGGACATCGATGCTTAGGGCGCCGCTATGTTCCTCGGCTCCGAGTGGACCAGAGGGGCAGCAGTGCCTGCAGGGAGTGCGGCGGTGCGCCGCACAGAACGCCCTCACTCGGTGCAGAGCCGTATATGTAGAGAGTTTGGCCATTCATTGGAAAGTATAGGAAACATATGAGGAGGCGCCATTGGCCGAAAGAAGGCTGGGCGTGTTCCAGGGCGTCCCCACAAATTCGAATGTGGCCACCCAGAAGCTGGAAATAGTACCCTGGCGGTGGTCGCGAGAAGCAAACCTGATAAGTCCGCCGGAGTAACTCTTGGTGACTGAAAATATGGTGCACGCGATGTTTCAATAATGGTCATCCAAAATCATGGTGGAAGAGTGTGACTAGCGAAACGCCGAGCGCCGAGGGCCGGGAATCTGCCGTCCGAGTGGTCATACTCTACCCGAGCGAAACAGACTTGAGTGGCAAGTTCGTTTCTTACATCTTTCTGCATAATCATGATCCAAACATCACGTGCACCATATTTTCAATCATAAAGGGTTACTACACTTCACTCTTAAGCGGTGATTAAAACCATACACCAACATATACCTTGGACCAAAACAGTTTCTCGCTACCACTGCTAGGGGATTCTTTTAGGCTTGTTGGCCAAGGGAGCATGTCTAGCCCACTTTTTGCGCCTGGTGCAGCCTTAGCTCTGCCTGCGCCTCTCATTGACCAAACTCTCTGTATACACGGCTCTGGCTCGGTGGTGACTGCTGCGCCAATTAGTGAGTCAGTGGCGGGAGTGCGAAGCTCGGCGCGGCGCGAGCAAGAATCACGTTTCCTCTCATTATCAACCCCAAGATTCTCGGACAGGCGAGCGCCGCCACTACTTACGCCATCTATCGGCCGCCGTTGCGCCGGCGCCCGTAACTCAATGGACCAAAGCGATCTTTTTTTATACAAAGAAAAGTAATCACTCAATCGCTTTGCACTTTATTGTCACGTTTTAATACGCTGCCCTCAACCTCCACGAGAAATTTCGTGGTCCTGGGTTTATATTAAGTCTGGCCAAAATGCAACCAAACTTTTATTCATTGGTTCCTATGGCGAACCGCAGAAAAATCATACATCTTTTCAACATTCAATGCAAACCCTAAGAGAACCACACCATCAATTTAGTTGCATTTTGCTATATATATAGCCAATGTCTCTAGCTCCATGGAAACATTTTTTATTTTCAAATTTCTTAAATTTAAAGTGGTTCCCGAGGACTTTAAATACCAAAAAGAATCCGCAGTTGGTGAGGAGACTCGAGGATTCAGTGACGTTGTTGCGTTCCTAAATACATTTTTTAGCATCATATGTAATGTATAACAAAACGGCAACTACACTGAATATTTTCTTAATTGATAAACACAGAACCTGAATGCAGGTTTTTTTTCTTTTTTGTTCTCATCGCGTAATTAGCTCAAATACATTATACTTAAAGCGCTGAATAATTAAGGAGTCAAAACGTTTTTTGATCCGAACTATAATTTACAAAGTGTCCAAATTTCATTTCACCAGCTGTTCCACTTCCTCCCCCCCCCCCAAGAATGGTATTAAAAATAAAAAAGCCAAAATGAGTGGGCGTGGTCCACACATTTTGGCCAACGCGACATGAAGACTACCATTTATGGCGGCCTTTAGCACGCTGTTACTGCTAATTAATCGATCTTATGTAGGTTTGCTGCGCGTGCGACCCAAGAGCTTTTGAAACGGCCCAGTATATCTTAAGTCATCACAACCTCAGACGTCAAAATCAGGCAAAAAAGGGGCGTGTCCCAGAAATTTAGCATACGCGCCGCCAATTGTACCATCAATGGCGACACTCAGCACTCTCTAAGCCATAATAATGCATCTCCTCTAGTTCTGCGACGCATGTGCCCGAGTGCTTTTGAAGCGGCCCAGAAGTTATTTAGTTATCGCTCTCCAAAGCTTGCCTCCACCGTCAAAAGGGGGCGTTTCCCACAATTTTGGACATACGCGCCGTCAATTGTACCATCAATGGCGACGCTCAGCAGTCTGTAATTCATTATAAGGAATCTCCTCTAGGTCTATGACACGTATGCCCGAGTGCTTTTGAAGCGGCCCAGAATTTATTTAGTTATCGCTCTCCAAAGGTTGCCTCAGACGCCAAAATCAGCCAAAAAGGGGGCGTTTCCCACAAATTCGGGCATACGCGCCGTCAATTGTACCATCAATGGCGACGCTCAGCAGTCTGTAATTCATTATAAGGAATCTCCTCTAGGTCTATGACACGTATGCCCGAGTGCTTTTGAAGCGGCCCAGGATTTATTTAGTTATCGCTCTTCAAAGGTTGCCTCAGACGCCAAAATCAGCCAAAAAGGGGGCGTTTCCCACAAATTCGGGCATACGCGCCGTCAATTGTACCATCAATGGCGACGCTCAGCAGTCTGTAATTCATTATACGGAATCTCCTCTAGGTCTATGACACGTATGCCCGAGTGCTTTTGAAGCGGCCCAGAATTTATTTAGTTATCGCTCTCCAAATGTTGCCTCAGACGCCAAAATCAGCCAAAAAGGGGGCGTTTCCCACAAATTCGGGCATACGCGCCGTCAATTGTACCATCAATGTCGACGCCCAGCAGTCTGTAATTCATTATAACGAATCTCCTCTAGGTCTATGACACGTATGCCCGAGTGCTTTTGAAGCGGCCCAGGATTTATTTAGTTATCGCTCTTCAAAGGTTGCCTCAGACGCCAAAATCAGCCAAAAAGGGGGCGTTTCCCACAAATTCGGGCATACGCGCCGTCAATTGTACCATCAATGGCGACGCTCAGCAGTCTGTAATTCATTATAAGGAATCTCCTCTAGGTCTATGACACGTATGCCCGAGTGCTTTTGAAGCGGCCCAGGATTTATTTAGTTATCGCTCTTCAAAAGTTGCCTCAGACGCCAAAATCAGCCAAAAAGGGGGCGTTTCCCACAAATTCGGGCATACGCGCCGTCAATTGTACCATCAATGGCGACGCTCAGCAGTCTGTAATTCATTATAAGGAATCTCCTCTAGGTCTATGACACGTATGCCCGAGTGTTTTTGAAGCGGCCGAGGATTTATTTAGTTATCGCTCTTCAAAGGTTGCCTAAGACGCCAAAATCAGCCAAAAAGGGGGCGTTTCCCACAAATTCGGGCATACGCGCCGTCAATTGTACCATCAATGGCGACGCTCAGCAGTCTGTAATTCATTATAAGGAATCTCCTCTAGGTCTATGACACGTATGCCCGAGTGCTTTTGAAGCGGCCCAGAATTTATTTAGTTATCGCTCTCCAAAGGTTGCCTCAGACGCCAAAATCAGCCAAAAAGGGGGCGTTTCCCACAAATTCGGGCATACGCGCCGTCAATTGTACCATCAATGGCGACGCTCAGCAGTCTGTAATTCATTACAGAGAATCTCCTCTAGGTCTATGACACGTATGCCCGAGTGATTTCGAAGCGGCCCAGGATTTATTTAGTTATCGCTCTTCAAAGGTTGCCTCAGGCGCCAAAATCAGCCCAAAAGGGGGCGTTTCCCACAAATTCGGGCATACGCGCCGTCAATTGTACCATCAATGGCGGCGCTCAGCAGTCTGTAATTCATTATAAGGAATCTCCTCTAGGTCTATGACACGTATGCCCGAGTGCCTTTGAAGCGGCCCAGAATTTATTTAGTTATCGCTCTCCAAATGTTGCCTCAGACGCCAAAATCAGCCAAAAAGGGGGCGTTTCCCACAAATTCGGGCATACGCGTCGTCACTTGTACCATCAATGGCGACGCTCAGCAGTCTGTAATTCATTATAAGGAATCTCCTCTAGGTCTTTGATACGTATGCCCGAGTGCTTTTGAAGCGGCCCAGAATTCATTTAGTTATCGCTCTACAAAGGTTGCCTCAGACGCCAAAATCAGCCAAAAAGGGGGCGTTTCCAACAAAATCGGGCGTACGCGCCGTCAATTGTACCATCAATGGCGACGCTCAGCAGTCTGTAATTCATTATAAGGAATCTCCTCTAGGTCTATGACACGTATGCCCGAGTGCTCTTGAAGCGGCCCAGAATTTATTTAGTTATCGCTCTCCAAATGTTGCCTCAGACGCCAAAATCAGCCAAAAAGGGGGCGTTTCCCACAAATTCGGGCATACGCGCCGTCAATTGTACCATCAATGGCGACGCTCAGCAGTCTGTAATTCATTATAAGGAATCTCCTCTAGGTCTATGACACGTATGCCTGAGTGCTTTTGAAGCGGCCCAGAATTTATTTAGTTATCGCTCTCCAAAGGTTGCCTCAGACGCCAAAATCTGCCAAAGAGGGGGCGTTTCCCACAAATTCGGGCATACGCGCCGTCAATTGTACCATCAATGGCGACGCTCAGCAGTCTGTAATTCATTATAAGGAATCTCCTCTAGGTCTATGACACGTATGCCCGAGCGCTTTTGAAGCGGCCCAGAATTTATTTAGTTATCGCTCTTCAAAGGTTGCCTCAGACGCCAAAATCAGCCAAAAATGGGGCGTTTCCCACAAATTCGGGCATACGCGCCGTCAATTGTACCATCAATGGCGACACTCAGCAGTCTGTAATTCATTATAAGGAATCTCCTCTAGGTCTATGACACGTATGCCCGAGTGCTTTTGAAGCGGCCCGGAATTTATTTAGTTATCGCTCTCCAAACGTACGCGACGCCATATCCCATGTTACAGTAGCCATGTCCTCCGGATTTCGACAACAGCGCCACTCGCGGCAGTCTGCACTTCTGGCTTCACACGGCCGATGGGACACCGCCGACACTTTTTCCACTGCCCCTATATTCTAGTTCAGTGTAACTAGAGCGCCGACGTTAGAACGCGCGACTCGAGAGCGCTGCGATAGGAGCGCGCTTGCCATTAGAGTGCACTTCACAAGAGCGCATGACCAGTAGAGCGCATGTCACGAGATTGATTACCTTGTCCGAAAAAGAAGCTTTATTGTACGCAAACACTTTAAAGCACACAGAACCACTTGACGATCGGCTGGGTGCAGGAGCCGAGGTTGAATGTTATTTCGAATGGTGAAGTTGTGTACATTAGGAAGTGACTTCATACTCAACCATAACCACATTTTCTGAGTTCCAAGTTTGCGAAGCGCTGCTCAACAACACAAGGTGCACCTCACTAGACTGTTTTTCTCTACCACACAAACTTATGGTGTAGTGGAAAGTCATCACTGGGGCCACTAACTTTAGCGCGTCGGTGTCGCATTGGCCCTGACAGCATTCACAAACACGTTATGAAAGTGCGTCACACACCGCTAACAAATAAATGCGCCCCGCAGACTCAATAATGAGCGGCCGCATCATCGACGTCTGTCCTGAGCCGCCTCTGTATGCCATTCGTGCCTTCTTTTTCTGGACAGCATCTCCGTCGCAGTGCACACCGATGTTGCGATCGCCGGAGTACGGTAGAAGCTGGCCGTGTAGTTTCCTCTTCTTTTTTGTTGCGCGAGCGCTTGCTGCAGCCCAACGCACCGCCGTCTTCCACAGCTCTGTTGCAAATCGCGGTCGTCTCAACCACCAGCATGGTCGACACCGGCGTGCGACGTCCTTTTGTGGCGTAGGTGCAGCCCATGTATAGTACAATGGTTTGTTTTAGGCTTCATCTAGCAGTCTGAAGAGTCTAGGACATTTCGGTGCTCGAAATATTCGGTGTGCGGAGTTCTTGTTGCATGGTCGTGGAACACAAAGCGACGCAAAGAGTCGCTTTTGTCCTTATTTTACGATTCTTGTTTGCCCGAACTTCATAAAAAAATGTCATCTTCTCTTTCTGCTCGACTTCTTAGCAGATACCACCGCCCCACGGGGGTTAGAGCATGTGTCTCTCGCCTCCGACCACAATGAATAAACTTGCACCCCCGTGTAGCGTCTTTTGGGAAGCCGGGATCAGGGACTGCAATGATGCTCGACGATTCCTCAGAAGCGTTGCTAGCAACGCCGATTAGGTCACAGAGCATTGAGCAGAAGCGTTTTGTAAATAAAAGGGGTCCACATTACCCTTTGTGCATGATTATATTTCTTTTGAAGGCAGCTGGCCTCAGACTCTTACTTCATAACGTATACGACGACTCACCTGTGATACGAGGGCGTTATAGTATTTGGGAGGGCTAGAAACTGGCATTCTTTCCGGAATATATTATTATCAAGCCACACATGCGAATAACTTCATATGCGTATGGTTATGCACGTTACATACCTATCATCCAGACATATTTATGACAAATCTTAATAAAGATGTCCTAGACGTATATTCTAACCTTAAGAATATTAAAGTATGCTATTGCCAGAAATGAGGGGCCGTTTACACCGAAATATCCGTGTACCTAACGTCTTTTATGAACATGTCCTCATTGGATCACACAGGCAAATAATTGCTTAATTACACGTATCGTATATTTTCATTAGGGGGAAAAACATAGTCAAATAAGACATCTTGATAATTACATCTATTATATCTTATGCGCCACTGCCGCCACAATATTTGAACATTCAAATGTCCGCAATGCCTGGTAGAAAGCTCAGCTATTTGAACTCCCAAACGTCTATTTACACAAAAATCTCCATGCAGCAAAAAGTCCTTGCACCGAAAAGTCCGTGCTCCGAAATGTCGGCACCGAAACGACCTACACCGAAACGCCCTACACTGAATTGTTCGGATCCCCAGTCTGAGGAATCCAACAACCTTGCGAATAAAGACAGAGCCATTTGACTCTCCTTGTATTTTTCTAAATTTGTAAAACGCCAAGTATCCGGGTTCATCAGAGATTTAAGCCATAATTGCAGCGACTGGCGGCTTCATAATAATATATAAAAACAAAACTTATGCAAACTTTCACAAGAGCGGTCGTTGACGGACCGTTTACATGCCATGCCTCCCGCGCTTGGAAATATTGAATTAAAAAAAAAAAAAGAAGAAGCAATACTGGAACGGGGTGTGTGTGATTCATGCTGAAAGCGAGGACGGGGGGGGGGGGGGGGGGTGCACTTATCATTCTTCTTTGCTCAGTATACCAGGAACTCTGTGATAACGTTATTGCCCCGTTCAAGGTTTTCGAAACGCACAATGGAGGAAGGGGGGGGGGGGGGGGTCGCTTTAGAGCCTGCTTGGGGAATTCCTTCGGGTCGCTGAGGTGGGGCTTGATGGAAGTAGGACATCCGGACGCTACAAGCTGTTCCAGCCGATGCACTGCTGTGAGGGTTTCATTAGCAAAGCGCACATGAAGGCTCCCTAAGTTGCATATGACTTCTCGCTTTTTGGCGCGCATCGCTGCACCAAATCCGAATGCCACGTGTCACTTTTCCCAGCACTGAGTCACCTCCGATGTCTCATGGTATCGAGACGCTCGAGGGGGAAGGAAGGGCGGGGGGGGGGGGGGGGGGGAGGAGGCTCCACTACGTTCTTTCTTGCATTTGGGTTCAATGTTTCAAGCCCAAGTCTGTAAATAACGGGGAGGCTTGGGAGAAAGCTTCGAAAACCAGACAGCTTCTTGTGCAAATCGTGATTGATTTGAGCCTGAGCTACGAACTACGTGCATAATGAAATGTCCGAAAATATTTGTACCCTTTTTTTATCCCTTTCATCGCCTCATCTAAAACTTTCTGGTTTTCTCGTGCGTAAATGACATCTTTAAAACAATGGTGAGTTTGGATGTTCCCTACCTTAGACAAGCTTAGCAGCACAAGTGTGACACAAATAAGCGGCGCACACCAAGTCACTGAGCCAGAAACTTTCTGGTTGTCGCGGGGTAGTCAGCACTGCATAGTGTACGCGTGTTTGTCCTCATGCGACTACCATTATATTGCCGGAGAAAAGCAGTTCTTTTCTTGGTCCTGACATTTAATTGAAAATATGGCATAGAATATAGTTGTCCTTCGATGCAAAAGGAACTATTTCCGAAAACGAGAAACGATCTCCAAATACTATTTTAAAGCATTCAATTAAACGGCTTTGATCAAATGGCGTTTGATTCAATAACGTTCGATTAAATGGCTTCGATAAGACGGCGTTCGATGAAGTGTCCGGACCCAATCACCAGCATTAATTTGAAATACGAGTTAATCTTTCCTACCTTGCTCAGTCCATGGATAAAACCACCTCATCTGGTTGGTTGCTAATATCAATGACCTAACTTTATTATAAATGCCATCAGTGACGTTTTTGCGGTGGCCCGTGACCTGCTCTTTTGTTTCTGTTTATTATTAGTAATTATTTGTTACAGATGTACAGACTATTTTGGAAGTGTATATACCTACCGCTCTATAACGACTTCGGGCCACGAGAGCGCATTCGATAAACAAGTCCACAAAAGTAGTAATTGTGGTCGCGTTGTCAACTCCATCCCTTGCTTAATCATGTATACAATGCGTAGGAAGAAACGCGTTGATAGCAATATAAGGGGAGAAGCTTGGAAAATTGTTAAGCGGGCGTTGGTTTTCAAAAGCCGGGGATCTTGAAGATGTGTGACAAAACACGGGGGTTTGCGGCAGGGGTATGGAAACGGGGCTTTCGGATTTGGATTATTTCTTAAACTAATCATGGAATGGGGCAGAATCGTAAAGAAGACCCGGCTTGCTTTTGTAAGTAAACGACCGTTGAAACAGATAACAGACATACACTGGATTCTCCAGTAGCTTCGAAAAGCCACGTTACGTTCTCCGCTCAAACCGTTACATTGGACTTTAAAAATACGTGGAACAGAAAAAACGATCAGATAGAAAAGCTACACGAAGTGAGTGTATCTCCGTTTCACCATAACTTGATAAACGGCGAAAACTACGATCCCCGTTGGCCAATCAGAGCAAAGGAGCGACGCACGAGACAGCTCTCCGTGGGGGGATCGTGTTTCAATGGTACATCGTCAAGTGCTTTGCTCCGATGCCCCGATTGGCTCACGAGGGGTCGTAGCTTTATATCCTGTCTTCAAAGGACTGGCTCTCACCACGCTTGAACGAGCACTTACCGCCTCGCCTTGTCCTGTGCGGAAGGTACTCCGTGATAATGGTTTTGTCCGGTTCGACATTCTGATAACAATGACACTTTTGTGAGCTGCTTGGAGATGTCTTCGGGGTGATCCGGGAAGTCAGACATACTGCTTTGGTACAAGATTATGTTCTGTATACCAAGGGATGGACCACACCGGACGCTGCAAGTCGTTCCAGCCAATGCAGCGCTGCGAGCGCTTCATTTGGTCTCGTGCTCCGCGTGTTTCCACACTCAGCGCATGTCACGTGTCACACACTCAAAACTGATTTAGCTCCGATGACTCGTAGCGTCCGCTGCGGTCCATTTTAAGGTAGAACGGATCGTAACAGACTACGCTGCTTTGTGTTTGCGAATAATGGATCGCTTAGAGTGGTTCATTGGTAAATCCTGCTTGAGTTCAGCCTGAGCTCGCAAACTCTGGACACAATAAAACTATGTGGCGTAGAAATAAAAGCCACTGAAAATGTCAGTACCGTTTTTCTTTTTGTACTTGCAACTTTTGTTATGCGGAGGGCAAGTTCGTCTGCTTCTTGCGCAGGGGGTAGCGGTGACGTCAGAACGGCGAGCCCTGATTGGCTGACCGCGACCCCCTATCTGAGCGTCGTCTGCTCCTTTGCAACGTCGTCTGCTCGCAACATCGTCTGCGTCTGTCTTACCTTTCCTGCCACTTTCGGAAGTGCAGAGGCCAGATTCGCGAAACGATCTTACGCCAAAAATGGGCGTAAGACATAACTTAAGAACAAATTCGTATTCACGAAACGAAATTTACGTAAGTTTTGCACAGGTTACGACGAAATCCTACGACAGCTCCGAAGCTGTCTTACGCACTTCTTACGATCAAATCAGCATGGCCGACGGCGTCGCGGTCGCGACGATCCACGGACGTTTATTTTTCTATGTGCGATTCTCACGCGTCCCGACTTCAAGCAGCAAGTAAAAAGTAAAAAGTACTTGGAACAGACCACGACGAACAAGAACGCTGGATCCACAAACACCCGGGAAAGGCTCCAACGGCCACGATTCCACCGAACGCGACCAAGCGAGTACGGCAGTTAGGCCTAGCAGGCACTCCGCGACTCGGCGACCGTCTGCCCACGACCGGCTGGTGTCCTGAATGGAATATGCCCGCGCGACCCTTGTGAACCCTCCCGTATTATACTTTGATCGCTGACCTCAGTTTTAGAATAAGAGGTCAATTTCTTCCTCTTGTTATCTCCTTGTTTCCCGAGGCAACGGTGACTCTCGCCGGTGAAAAAGCGGTGAATCTCCGACAGACGCAGGAAAGGTAAAGCAGCCATCGCTTTGACTAGCAGACGTAAAACAGACGGCGTTAACTGCGCCAACCCGCCGACGCCGTTAAAGAATGAGGGGTCTCGCCGCACACGAAAGGAGGGAAAAAGTATTTGGGAGGGTTCTTAGCAAACAAACCTCGGCGCCTCGGGACACCTCGCCAGTGAGTCCTTTGACTTCCCTCCTTGATGCGCGTCTGCTAGTTGTTAGACATCAACAATGTACCGCTCGATTTATTTCGTTTCCCCTCTCTGAAAGGCGAAGTCGAGCTCGCTCGTAAAGACCTGCACTTCCGAAAGTCGCAGGAAAGGTAAGACAGACGCAGACGACGTTGCAAAGGAGCAGACGACGCTCAGATAGGGGATCGCGATCAGCCAATCGGGGCTCGGCGTTCTGACGTGACCGCTACTTCCTTTCTCATGCGCAGAAGGAGAAAATGAGCCCACTTGCGAGGCGTATCGCTTGGGACCGAGTTCGGCCCTGGGAGCTGTTTGCCGCACTGTAAATGTGTCCAGTTATTAGTTAGTGCAATGATTTTCATGTAGGTGATAGGCCCTCTTGGGAAGAACATATTAGAAATAGTTCAATGCTATATCTTGAAGACATTGCCAGATAACAACTCACAAATATTGGGTAAAATTTCAAAGTGGCCTAGTTCGTGTATTTCGAAGCGCTGCATTTTGCATGGAGAAAAAATAATGCAACATGTTAATGGAACACCACGCGATATAGTGTAAAATATTTTCCTCGAAAAAAAAAGAAAAACGAAGTTTTCTTTTAATTGCACGCTGAAGTTGGGGAACCTTTCACCTTGAAGCACGTTTGAAGCGTTGTAAATATTTTCAGTTATAAACTCGAGTAAAAAAATATTTTTAGATGATTTACCGTTCCGGAAAGAATATACAAAAAAAAATTAAACGTTATATCTAGAAAATATTACGAGATATGCACTCGCAAACATCAGATACAAATATCAAAGTCACACGCACGCACACACGCACGAAGGTACACCATAACCTGAAAGCCGAATGCAGTGGCTGATGTACGAGTAGTGATCAAACTGTTTCTGCGGTTGACATCATGGGACGTCGCGCTCATGTGGGAGCTGTAAAGGTTAGGTGATCAAAAAGGCACAATCATGACAATCAGAGCACATATCTCCAACATTTTTTACCCTCAACAACCTTCTCTCCCCCTCCCCCTTTTTTCTCGCTCAGAAAAAAAGAAAAGAAAAATAAGGGAGATCATTTAATGGTGCGACTTTTGCCGACGGTGCACGCGTGCAAAAGTACTTGTCAATCGCAAAAGTGTTATTTACGAGATAAAGTACACATGAGAGTGATTGTCGCTTTAGATGTCATTATAATTGGTTTTAGTAGTGCACCCATACAGTAGCCTAACCACATAGTTTTAACCCAACTACGTGAAAACGATCAGTTCTTTGGTTGACCCGTTCAAGACTGGCAGTTGTTGAAATATTTTAGCAAAGCGAAAACCGGGTATCGGCGCAAATGATAATCTCTACGCAAACCCGAGCCCCTGAAACTTCAACAGTGCCTCCGGTATATGTGTGCGTGTGTTCACCTTGATAACAGAAGTCAGTCCAGATATAGTCACGGCAGTCCGGAAAGTCGAAGTGCTTCCGTCGCATTCCAATTAATGCTCGGAGCCTTTATTCTTGGCTGTAAGTATAGGTTAGGTTAGCTCGCACCTCACGCGTGATCCTAAGAACAAACGATTCCGTCAAAGCATTTTATGCTGCACAGGTTACGCCACCTCAGCTTATCGGATATCAGTGATACATTACAATAGACTTGAGTAGCTCTTGCTGTGTTGCAACGTACAAGCACAAGTAGAGAATTAAAGAAAAAAAATATCATCTTCTTTTTTATTAAAAACGAGCTTGCGAGAGCACGGTTATGGTCTCATCTCATATGTTGCGCTGTAGTACAGCATGGCGACACCACTAATTCAGACACTTTGGAGTTATTAGCGCATTGTAAAACCTCGTTGTCATCGGCGGCTTCCTGAACAAGCTCGCGGCATGACAGTAATATATTATATTGCGCCTACATTGCACTGTTTGCAACAGCAGACTGATATTTCATTATGGACAAGCAAACTCTACCTGCAAAAATTAAATGTAATACGAAGAGAATGCCCATAGTTTTAGTAATCAGTCATTTTTAATGTGATATAATTAAATTTTAGTGATTTTTAAGAAAGGAATCGGTAATGTAAAACAGTTAGTTTTGGAAAGTGCTTTTGCCATCTCTCGCCTAGAAATCTCAAGAGGGCGACTGTACTAAAGTGATTTACCATTTCGAGAAGAGATATTGAGTTGAGAAAAATTAACGCAATATTGTAATCACACTTCCAAAATTTGACGGGTGAACTTGTACTTTAAACTTTTGCTTACGGAAGGGTGAGTTCTAGTCACCGGTGTGGCCACGTGCAATATGACATCTAAACGCGGCACTGGTCACTGGTAGGATCTCAAAACACAATATAAAAATGCAAGGAACCGGAAAAAAAAAGGCTGTTTCGTATTATGGATTTTTGCAGATCTCAATATTTGGAGTTTCGGTCAAATTTCAGAACAAAAACAAAGGTTTGACAGCCCCCAGCACTGTTTATTTCAACGTGTGTCCTATATAGGCAACACCAGGTGGGTTGGGGTAAAAGCACCGGACATGTTAGAGTACGCACGCTGACATGAGTTCCCGTCCCGTAAACACTTTTTGTAAGGCTCGCCGCTTTCTCTTTAAGTACCCAGGGTCACAATACACTCTGTAGTACCGTATTTTCCGGACTTTACAAGTTTAAAAGTTGAAAATTCACCCGATGCAGAATATCTACAGGTGCGGACAATACAATGATTTAATTTTTCTAGATCCTTCACTATGACAATCGTGAAGGATTTTATGAGTAACGGACTATACTAATGTTGATTTACGTACGATAAAGCTTCATCGTGACCTAATACAGTAGGCGTTTGTCAAGATCTGCTGAGTATGATACTCTTTACGTTCGGACTAGGTGCTAAGTTCGGGCTTCGCACTGGGTGCCGATTGTGTACCGGGTGCGGACTATCTAAGAAAACACTTCTATTTTTTACGCAAAATATTTCCCTTCGGACTATGCACCGGGTGCGGGCTATAGTCCAGAAAATGCGGTAGTTCCTTCGAACTCTAGGGTTTTTGGACGATGGCTCTTGGCCTATGCCCATCCTCAGATGGCCTTGGGTCACTTTACATGGACGGCAGAAGCAGTCAAATGCTCGGAGTAGCCAAGCATGCTTATCGCAAAACAAAACAAAAATTCAGAGACAAAACCGAAAGGCTAGGCTTTGACATGTTGCAGAAAGGAGCGTTCGGTTTCGGGCGCTTCTCTGGTATCGCCGGAGGAAAGGGGTCGCTGTGCCTCCCGCCGCAAATCGCCCATTATGCGCTTAGCTTGGCTTATCTGGCCCCGAGATGCAGCAACAAAAGGAGTCTCCCCGCCGTCAAGTCAACTGCGGGAGAGGAGGAAATGGGAAGTGTGGCGAGGGGAACTTTTTTTTCTGGTTGAAAAATATTCTGCAGGTTGGTCTTTGAGCGCCGCGTGGTGGGAAGTATAGAAACTAGCCCGAATGTCTCGGAATCTTGGCCTTGCATCGCCCAAGATGCAGTTACCTACTTGTTGACGACGTTAGAACTCAAATCGTAACGTCAAGACTCACGTTAGGCCGAACCTATAGGCCTAACGGCAAGCCAGCGCATGCCTGCGTACCCCCTCACGTCAAACAGGTGCGCGTACCGGTACCGGTCGACGACGTTGGACTTCAAAGCGTAACGATAGGCCTAACATTAAGCCTAAAGTCTGGCCAGCGCATAGCCGCGTCCTCCCCTTCCCCCCTCTCCCGCTGCGCTGCCAGCAGTTCGGCTGGCTCCTTAGCAACAATGACGCCGTTGCTACGGAGCCACATGACGCGTCGCAACCAATGGGAATTGAGGTGCCGTTTCGCTCAACCAATGGGTATTTATGTGCCGTTTTCGCCGCTACAAACAACGTCTACGGACAACGCCGGCTAACCTCCATGGGACCAGTTAAAGGGCCCATGAAACGATTTTTGGGTTGGGATAAATCATTTTAGATTGGGATTTTACTAATAGCACATAGTTCAGTGGACCAAAAGAAAAAAGGTAGAAAGTCAAAAGCCCGACTTTCAGTGCGAAAATTTGAAAACAGAGCGGACTATTTCGTACCTCCTCCCCTTCGCGACCTCTCTGCCTTTTCACTGTGATACATCCGCGGTCCCAAAAGCTCGTCATCGGGTCCAAACTGACGTCACACGCAACCGGACCTCACTTATTCCCTTCACCCCTAAGCTGACATTGTGCTGGAAGCTACGCGCTTGCCGGACCAATCAGCCGCCTCCCTTTCATCACCTGACTTCATTCTCTGCAGCCACATTTGCCACGCTCACGTGACAAGTGTGGCTGGCCCAACGAGCACGTAGCTTCAACAGCACTGTCAGCTTCGGGATGAACGGGGTGGGGAAAGCAACTTTTGTCTGAATTTTGAACGACGGGCTAATCTTCTAGGGGGACAATGGCTCTGTCCGGCTACACAAACCAGATTCCGAGCGAGAGGGGCCTCTCTTCTTTTCGTCTTCTTTAACTGTTTGGTGGAATGGGCGATTTATGAGTTGAGGAGGAAAGCTAAAACAGGAAAAAGTTGGAAAAGCGTTTCATGACCCCTTTAAGTCTTTCTCATTAAAAGTCATATTTTGTGCCCACAATGTGCGTAGAAACGAAAGCGTAGCACGGCCGCGCAGTGCGGGTAAAATGGTGCCGCCCCGTACCTGAGGACGGCGATGCGACGTGGATGATTCTCATAACCATCGTGTTTTTCGTCGTGATTGCTACGGACGACTGCCACCAGTGATTTGCGAAGTAATTGGGTAATCGCTTTGAAAGGTTTCTAAAACTATTCAACATTACGCGTAGCAATTGGATACTGTCAAAGTGGGATTTCGCATAACGCGAGCAATGTTTGAAAACAAGTATCTCAAGGAGACGTCATGATATTCAGCCCTTCATTACGCAATTCTTGGCGGGACGCAAGGGCTGCCCTCCTCGCTTGTCTTCTGTCGCTTTGCGCGGCACGGCCGGTGGACGGGGCGTCCCGTCTTCCCTCTCCTCGCGGGAAGCGGGGAGAGAACTTTTTTTTCCTCCATTTTTCGCGCGCGCGACAACAGGTTACAAGGAAAAAATCTATGGAAAGTGTCGCCCATAAATTTATCGCTTTAAAAAGTACACCCGCTCCTTCCAAAACATGTTTAGGAGACAAGTCTAAGGTATCTTCATATACAAATGAACACAACTAAATGTGCCCACATGTCACGACCTACAAATGAATCACGAAAGCTTTCCTGCGACCTGCCTTGAGAACACGGACCTTTTCCTAAAAGCACTCCTTCTTTCTGTGCGCAAATATGTGAGCGCTTGCGCGCTCATTTATGAGTAGTATGCGTGTTAACCGTCTCACTAAATGTTCACCCATCGGTATAGATATGGTAATTATAGCACACGTGCAAATGAAACAACAACATATTTTACCATGAAAGCGATTAAAGATTGTGTTTTAAAACTCAGGATTCTAGTCCGTATTTTCAGGGACAAAATTATTCCCGAATGCGTTGGTCAGATATACACTCTTAAAAAAGTTAGTAAAAATCTAGTAACTGCAGCAGATACTACCTCTTTCTGAGCGTTAACAAACTCTCACTAATCATTTACTACCTCAAACGCGCGATAGGTTGTAAAAAGTTAGCAAATGCAGCGATTACTACCTTTTTCTGAGCGTTACTACCTTTTTACTGGATATTTACTACCGCAAAGGCGCGAAGAAGATGGCGGCGCTTCCTTCATACCCGATTGCCAGCGTTGGCGACGTACTTGCTGTTTCGGATCGCAGGGGGAAGTATTCACACGCAATCGTACGATTGCGTGTGGAATATTGTATGAGGGGGCATGTTTAAGGGTTGGAGCTGACTTTATAACGATCGCAGCCTCCGTACCAGCACGACGTGGAACAGCGCTGCAGCGAGCGCAGCAGCCATTGTTGATGCAATGGCCATGCGGCTTACTTTCTTTCCTTTTCGTTTGCATTCGTTTGTGAGCGTTTATATTTTCGTTTTGGTTGTAACAGGGATGAAAATAGCCACGTACCACATACAAAAACGTTTCCGAAAACAAGAAAAGTCCATTGTTTTTTATATTTTGTATTTTTTTTAAACATATGTTTTTCTTTTACAAGAGACGCTTGGCAACATTGTACGACAAGCAAGTTGGGCCAGTCGGAGTTTGCAATACGCTAATTTCTCCGATGTGAACCTGCCTGTTTTTGCCTTGAGTTGTGTGCAGTTCTAGTGTTCCCGTGTTGGAGTGCATAGTTACGTTCGTGCGCTCGACGGGGCGAGTGTGTGCGTGGACCTGGTCTGTTCTGAGGATAGTTCTGACGAGCCGGTGCCGCTGTCACTGGATTGGGTTTCGTCGTCCAAGAAGCTTTTCTCCGCCTCCTCCTACTTGACACTGAGAACTTCTTCACGGTTTGTGTGTGCTCGGTGGTTGAATAATTCTGATTGAGCTGTCTTTGGTTGTGACAGTACACTGTCACAACCGTTGATGTGCGTCTTAAATAGTGTATGTAGCATTGGAACTAATGAGAAAAAACCGTTTTGGCATTCTACGATTCTTTCTGAATTTGCTTATATGTTCCCCAAAAACGCGAGCATTCGTCAGCGTATTACAAAACTTAAGATGCGAGCTGCTCGCGGTATTATTTTGCATGCATTTTCGTAGCGCAGCACGCGAAAGGAGTGCAGCTGCCGTCGTACACCCCGTCAATTACAACCTTCGTTCGCCGCGGGAGACAGCAAGAAAGCACTCTCTCGCCGACGGCGATCGCATTCGTTTTGAAGGCTGAACCGCATGTAATCGATTTAGCGAGCGACGGAGACAGCGACGAGCGATGGCGATTTCTCACGGTCACCCGTCGCGTCGCTCGGTTTTTTAATTTCTAGGAAACGTCGCTCATCGCCTTGGCTGCTTGTTTCCGTCGCTTTCATGCGGTTTGCCTCGTCGCGCAACTCATTTAGCGACTGCGAGGAACTGATGTGCTGATACACGACGCCGACAATAAAGAAAAGAAAAAGGAGGAAGTGGCAAAGTGGGCTAACGCGTCTCAGCTGGAGAGCTTTCGTTGGGAACCTCCTGGGTTCGATCCCCACGGCCCCCGCCCGTAAGATAGCGATTAGAGTGATTAGGTAGGCGTGTGTTTGTGTTGAATGCATTGTGTCGATTGTGTGCTAAAAATGTGGGTGTGCATGTTTAATACGTGTCACTTGCAAATGTGGAAGGATTGATATAAATTATAAATGATCGGCATCCTTTTTTGTGTACGTTTAATGGGACGGTGACCAGCACCGTCTGGATTACTCATTTCCAGTTTCAATTTTCGTTGCGCCTGCCACCTGGTGGTAAGTGGCATAACCCCACACCTTTTTTTCCAACGTAAATCACGTGACTAGTTGCGTTTCCGGTCTTCCGTCGGGAGGTAGCGCTAGTTACTAGCTAGAGGTAGTAAATACATTAATTTTATTTTAAGGCTAGTAACAGCTACTAGCTTCTTGACCTAGTCACCGTAACTAGCTTGATTATTACTATCTACGGCTACTAGGTTCCTATAGTCCGTTGCAACCTAAAAATGAAGGGCCAGAGTAAGACAGGCCGGGGAGGAGGAAGTAGACGGAACGCTAAAGAGAGAAGGAGGTTTCCCCCTCTCTTCTCCAGCGTTCCGTCTGTTTCCTCCTCCCCAGCAGGTTTTAAGAGCGAAACACATGTACGACGAAACCGTCCGATCCGACGTCCGACCGCGCAATACGACGGTCGGAGGCGAGGGTTTTCAACGCTCTCCGATGCTACGAAAACCCTCTCCCCCCAAGGTCATTCCGGCAGTCCGCACGTCGGATCGGAAGGTTTCGTCGTACATGTGCTTCGCGCTTTACCCTCGCCCCTCGTTCTTAGGTTGCGACGGACAATAGTAACATATGTGACAACTGGTTACTAGCTCTTACCTAGTAAATACTATTAGCTTTCTTTTAAGAGTGTAGGTGACAACGCGCATGTTGTGGGCATCCGCAATATGACAAGGAGACGACTAAAAGGTCGTGCAGCCTGTCGAAATATCTTTTTAACACAGTGAGGATCTGACATGGCAGTGCCAGACAAGTAATAATTGGGAATTGGGAATTATCGGGCTCCCCAAGAACGTATTGGAGGTTACTTGGCTCCAGCAATAACGAAATCCCTAAATGTCGTACTAGGACTGCAGACATATGGTACGCGCAAGCTTCGGGCCATCGTGTCATTAAGGCGTATTTCTAGTTTGGGTGAGAGTCAATGTTTAGCAAGTGAAGTCATAGCCACTCTCCAGAATAAACAATTTTCGCTGCGCACGACAAATGCCGTACTTATCGAGGACAGCCCTTTAGAACTACCTCTATCAGGAGTAGCCCATCAGTCAAGTCTTTGACGACATTCGGGTAATGGCTCGTTACCACGTGGACACGAAATGCCGAACACTAACAATCCGCAGAAGGCGGCATATGTTCTATGTATTGCAACCTACAGCGCGTAAGCCATGACAATCATAAACATTCGCGGTATATAGATTGCGCAGCTGCTTGTTCAACGCTGCTTACTCGAGCATGTAGCTTCAATCCTTGGTTTCTTACTTCGTCCTTTCGTCCAAGTCAGAGGCTACATAACGCCATAAGCTTTTGCCATTAGCTTTGACAGCGTTATAAAGTAAATATGAAACGGATTCTGGCGGAGGTTTGAGGGCGCTAACGCTGCTCGTTTTTATTTGTCACTAATAATTTCTGAAAGACAATCAATTCGCCTTTAGCAGGTTAGGGCGGTGAAAGGTTTGTTATCACCGATATTAGGCGAAGGTAAAATAATAGTTTCATATCTCCTTGAATGGAATCTAGCAAACTTCTCGTCTGCAAGATTTTTTTTAATGACAGTAAAACGAATTAACTTTGATAAGCTACCAAATAAATATAGTAGACTTTACACCCAATGGAAAACAAGTCCGGAGTGTCGGGGGTGCTCAAGCCCAACAACTTTTATTTGCGTTTTTTTTTCTTTTATTGTGAACCTTTAGGCCAGCTTTCGAACACACAACTATAGAAGCGAATGGCGACTTTTCGCAGCCGGATTTAGCTTTAAAATTCTGGCGTCAAGATTAGCGACCGTTCCTAAGGCGAGCATGCTGAAATATCAATTTGTCACTTTCGCCCTCTGGCGTGCCGGCGTAGTGCCCACTTCCCTCCTTCACGAATAAACAAAACGCCGCGCGTTTGGCGGCGCCTGACAGACTACACGATAGTGGAAGAGGCGAGCAGCGTGCCATGCCACCTCACCTGTCATTCCCCTAACGATGCAACGACCAACATCAGCAGAACACCACGTCCAAGCCTCAGCAAAGCGAGCCGCAGCCGAAGAGCGTTTTTCGGCGTTTTTTCACACCGCTCGTAGAGAACAGCCGCACAGCCGTACGAAGCGATTGCGAAGGGTGGGACGACTCAACTTCCCCGAAAATGTCTACAGGAGACACTTTACCCGCCCTTTCTCTAAGTCATTCCAGAAATCCTCGTCGAACCCATGATCCCTCGGAGACATTGTGCTCTCTCCCCACCTATAAATTAACCGAACTCACGCCCCTCACCTAACTCATGAATTCATCCACCTCGTGAAATTACGCCTCTCAGCGAGCTCATAATCGGAGCAACCTCACGAAATCATAAACTCACCAAAATCATGCACTTACCGAACTCATGAACTCACCGAACTCATGCACTCACCGATCTCATAACTCACCAAAATCATGCCCCTCACCGACTTGACGCCGTCAACCTCAAACTCATCAGTTTTCGAAGCTTACGAACTCACTTATCCTCACGTCACGCTTCATCGGTGAGGGTGAGTGGGGTGACTGAGTGCACTTATATGTGAGTTTAATCGAGATAGGATTTCAATAGGTCATGCTTCTCCTAACCTGCTGCAAATTAAGTGATACTACCTAATTCAAATGTCAATATTGCAGTCATCTGTATGTTCTTTTTATTTACCGACTTCGCCGCCCATTGATTCACTTGGGTTCAGAATGGTTTAGTTTTCTGGAATTTGTAAGGCCCCGTGTTTATAAAAGCAGCATAAGTTTTGGTACAAGAAAATTCAGTAACATAAAACAACGAAGAATTCGCTACAACAAACAGGTGCCATTACAACTTCAAATATCCTAGTATAACTGCGGCCTTGTCGGTAGAAAGGCCCACAAGAAACTAAATAGGTAATGCCTTTACACTGATGTTTCAAACGGAAAGGCTGGAGTAAAGGAAGTTAGCATTGCGTTTCGTTATATGAGATAAAATTATAATACATTCTTAAAAATTACGTTCTAGAATTCGTCTCTTAAGGAATAGAAGAAGAATCATTTGACGACATATTATGTATTGTGAAGATGTAAATGCAAAACGTATGCTAAGAATATCAGCGAAGTGTTACCTGATTCTTATAGGGAGGTCATCTGTACGTAATTAAACTGAAAGTTATATTTTATGCCATAGTTTACAAAAATTAACTAGACTGTCAGAAAAATAAATGCAGTAAACTGATTAGAAATTAGCAGTTGTGCGTAAACAATATTTAAGCCTATCATTGGTACTAATCATATGTCAATCAGTACGGTATCAAAGAGGGTTTTTTTTTTTCGTGATACACTCATGGCATTTCATGATCTTAATTTTCCGTCAGAAATACATTTTTTCACTATGCCTAAATAGCTTTTTATCTCATTTCCTCTTAACGTCCGGAAAACTCAGAGCTACCCAGTAAATACTGTGGTTATCTAAAAACCCTTAAACTAATGAAAACATTACATTATTACTAATATTATTAATACTTTACACATCAAGGATCTCAAAATTGATCCTTGTTACCATTTGTATTCCCGGGAAAAAAAGTTGAGCTTCGTTAATGCATATTCAGAAGAGGTGCATTCGGTCAACCATGGCATTAGCTAAAAAAACAAAATATCTAAATCGTTTTCGAACAACCTAGAGTATTGCACCTAGTGCGCGTTTTTCCCTTGATGTGAATAAATATAGCCAATTTGTCGTCATCACGGCTTCCGCCTTTAGATTTCTCATTTTGCACCGAGTATTAGATCGCCGATTTCTGTATTTCTTCTTTTCTTCTACACACGCCTCCTGACTCTTTCGGACAACCTCTATCTCAAACAAAATTCTGGCTAGTTATAACATTTTTGTAAGTGGCGCTGGTGCGGAAATACGACACTGATTTCACAGAGCATCCAGCTTCCCGCGGATTCTTCTCTTTCAGTGTGCTTATTCTGCCCGACAGTGTCTTTACATGAACAAAATTACTTTTAGCTCCTATCTTGTTTTCCTATTCTTGGGCTAACTGAATTTTATATGAGGCATATATGTGTTCAACGTACACGCATGACGAGAGAGGTCAGCAGAATAGTGCGATGTCTACAACAAACTGAGCGAGAGTTAAATTTAAAAAAAAGCACCCGAAATTGCTTAGAAGCATGGACACTTTGGGAGCCTTTTAACGACTCAGTGTTGGTAACAAAAATCCGCTATGAAAACGGAAATATGTTGACTTTGCTTGTCTATTTCTCATTTTATTTTATTTATTCATACAGGTCAGAATGTGGTGGCTTTTAAAGGGGCACTCCACCGATTTTTTGAGCTACCTCAACTAACTATATTTTCTGACTCCCCGGCCTTTAGCCTTTCCTGTATGCTATTTAGCATCGCGAAATTCATAATAGGTATTGTGAAATCGGCAAATGAAAATCGTGCAAAAACCAACATACAAATATTCGCGCACTTTTCAGTGCCGTGACGTCAGTGGCAGGCAGGCTTGCCAGTCGAGCGAGCACTCTAAAAATAGAATATGCCATTCATTTGTTCCGTGCTGGAGCGCGGATACGGGAGCGAGCTTCCAAAGCACTCATTTGACACCAAGAAACTGCTTCAAATCCGTTGGGAACAACTTCTGTAGTCCAAAAAGTTAACCCCTGCCTTCCACTGACGTCACTTTGTTGTTGTTGCCAGTAGAAACTTTCAGTTTGAAAAACATGGTGAAGACCAAAACTGTAAATTCAATAACTTCGCGAAAAAACAATATTTTGACCTAATATTTGGGATACTATTTTAGCAATGTTTGTTGGTTAGTTTAGCAATGTTTCAAGCAAATCGGAGACAATGAAGAAACCGGTGGAGTACTCTTTTAAGTGGCAGAAATCACAGTGTATAAAGCATATCTGCACGTTAAGAGATATAATAAACCAATAGTCACCCTATGAAAAAAATGCTAATATCATACCATGAATAAACGAACGATGTCAAACCAAAAAAAAATATACTCTATATGAAAAAAAAAATTTAAAGCATATTAGCCTCCATAGTCTCCAAAATAAAATTGCACTGAAAATTCGCAATATATAGCGGGCAACTAACAAAAAAAACATTTTTATTTTATTTTAAAATGCTTTGAACGGTGTACTATCGGGGAAAAATGAAATGCGAACAGAGGAGCGCGTGGCTCGCGGTACAGGCTGCGCCGCCTGGAAGTGAGCCTAGGAGCGAGGGTGCGTGGCCTACTCCGACGTGTTTACGCCCCTCCCTCTGCGCTCCCCAAGCTTCAGCAGTGCGCCTCTTAGTGCGCTGAAAGCTATCACTGCTATCTTTGCTGGCTCAGCGTGTGCGGTGCAAAGAAGCTCGCCGCACTCGCCGACCAGGCAAAGATAGTGGTGACAGCTTTCAGCGCACTGAGAGGCGCACTGCCGAAGCTGGGGGAGCGCCAATCGAGGGGCGTGAACACATCAAAGCAGACCACGCAGCCTCGCCCCTAGGCTCACTTCCAGGCGGCGCAGCCTGTACCGCGAGCCACGCGCCCCTGTGTTCGCATTTCATTTTTCCCCGATAGTACGTGACACCGCTGTGGTGGAGGGAAAACGAGAGTGAAAAATGGCGCTGGAAAAATAACTTTCTAATAAAAATGTAGCCAGCAATCATTATCAAATTTATATTCTGTGAGATTTCTGGCATCCGATTCGTGCACAATTTAAATTCGATTGTAGCACGAATGATTTCCATAACATTCGTTCTCACTCGGTACTTTTCTTGAGAGCAAAATAATATTTTTCTACCTTGGTACGTTTATTCTACTCTACCTTGTCGCCTTTCAGGAAAACGGGCTGCACTCTAATCTGTTTCCTAATGCATCTTGCCCCTGCAATTTTTTTTTTTACCTAGCAGCCCCTTTATATTCCACAAACTGCGGCAGTTTATTTTCCCAGGTGAAAACATATTTGCTTGTTCCACTTTCTTATCGTCCTTCCTATGTTATATCGTTTTCTTTTATGCTACGTCGTTCTTTCCTTCCTTATCGCCTTGTTCCCCATGAACTGAAACGGGTCAACCGTTCCGTGACGCCTTCTCTCCCTCTTTCCTTCCGGGGAACCTCAACTTTCTGCCTTCTAGAAGGTCGATTGCGAGCACCGACACCAGTTACTGCTCTTGCCCGGGCATTTTATTGATTCCGGGCTTCTGCGAGAATATGTGGCAACTGCAACGTGCGGGGATAAAAAAGGCTCACGGAATTGAACTAGGATACTAACTTTCGCCTAGTGTGTATTTAGAATTCAGTGCTCGGCAGGAAGGAAAGATAAGAACCAAGAGAGCAGAGTGAATAGGGAATGATATGGTGGTAACGAGAAAGCCCTTGCCGAACTTTCAAACCCTTATGCGATGTCTCGCACCCCGAGAAGAGATTTAAGGAAGGAATTCAGCAAACAAAAAGGCCGGTGACCTTTTTCTTTAATATGGTACTTTCCCTCCTTCCATCTCCGCTAGGGTAATCTCCATTTTGGTGCTGAGCATGTGCGTGTTTATTGACAATCTTGGTTGTCTTGAATGAATCTCTTATATATATATTTTTTCAGTGTGTTTTTTTTTTTTAAATCGAAGTTCTTATTTTATTTTTGGCCTCCAAATTGAGACCAATCCAATTATTTAATTACTATCTGGCATGAAATAGTTCCCTTCAGCGGTGTTCGTTGGTGTACACTTTGTATGCAACGGTGAGTTTTCTTAATATTTTTGAAAATACGAAAGTGCCTCAAGTTTGCCTTGCAAAATATTATGTGATTGATTTGCTTTGACATAATGAAAAATACGTAAATAACCAATCTTACAGCTGCAAACTTTTCAAGTATTAACAAGGAGAATACTCTTGCTATGACCCTAAGTTGAACCATTTACGCTATGCCAGTGAGAGTAATTAACAAATTAGTTGAGTAGAAATAGCGATCAAATGAGAAAAATCAAGAGTTTCTTTTTCTCTTAGAGTATCAGGGGAAATCTCTTTTCAGTCCAAAATCAGACATTTGCCTAAACCAAACTTTCCTCTCGCTTGTTTAAATCTAAAAAAGGACGCGCTGCCACAAAACACTCTGCTGCAAAATATGTTTTTCGCATAGTGAATAAATAGCTTTAGCGATATTCGACATCAATATTTTGGTGGCAGACGCATTTGTAAAATCACGGAGGCGGCCAAGCTTGTTTCTTGAGTGCTAGTCAGTACACATATGGTTCATTAATAGTCAAATCTGCCTAATACGATATGTTTCTTAAAACTGTGGCCTAACTCCTGTCTAAAGTACACATCCCCCTGAACAAATAATTGATGTCCTATTGGTTTCTATTAAACGACCCATTTTATAATACAAAATATTTCAGGATAATTTGTTTTAATTACCTTTGAGTTAACTTTGTTTGCAATTTTAAAGGCGTGGTTTGAATTGAACACTTTCTGGGTATCATGAAAAATCCCGAAATAAGCGCGGTTTGCAAAAAAAAAAAAAAATAAATAAGGCAAACTCAAAATTCTACGCTGTTAAAAAATAAGCTTTAGTTACACTCGTTTGTAGGTTTTCATTTCCTACCGGAGCGCCTTTCCGCCGGCGGTCCTGTGACCCGTGGCCAAAGCGCGCAACTACTGCCTTGGCTCTATCGCACTAGAGAAGAAAGTGTGGCCTAAGCTGCCGAAATGAAGATTTGCTGTTCGAATGACATTTCAAAATTAAGCTTTGATTTTTGGGTTTCCCCCCGTAATCCAAAAAATGCGTGACAACTCACATAAATTTCGAGTTTTGGCCACGGCGGAGCAGGACTGGAGTGGCGTAAATGTGTATTTTTAAGAAAACCAAAAATTACACTGCTTTCAAGATATTTTTGTGTTTTTGTGCCGTAACATGCATATATCTTTATGATATGGGCAAATTTAGTAGTTTTCATTATGCTCAACAAGTCTCTAACTGAAGTCATAGCTTTTATTTTATTAACTAGGAAGTGAATTACAGGAAACTAATTGCTAATTCTACCGAACGCAATTAATTTTCCCAAATGGGCCCTTTGCCAGAGAACACTATGATATCAACCTTTTTTCTGGGCTGTGAGCACTTTTTGAAGCAAGAAGTGGGCTTCGAAAAGTGCTATGAGCCCTTTTGAAGCAACAGGTAGACGCGTTACGAGAAACTTACTGTCTAGTCTATAGGTTACGCTTTCTCTTTTGCGACGAACTTTTGAACGCGGAAAGCAGTTCTGATAATAATTGAAAAAGTGGTTACCTAAACATACCGTGACCATGCAATTTCATGTTATATTAATAAAATTGTGACGTTCACTGATGCTAATACTACTTCCAAGGTCGTTTCGTATTGGCAGTTATTAAAAACAACCCTTACAATTAAATGTACCACAGTAATCTACGAGAAACTTGGTTGAAGAAAAAACGCACTTCCAGAATTAGTCTTTTTTGTCTCTTGGAGACAGTGATACTTGATGAACGAGTCAGAAACTATAATGAAAAGTCATCCGAATGTCCCAAACAAATTCGCGTGCTTCATTTTCTTTTTTATAAGTATTTTTTTCCTCGGCCGAAGGTTGAAGGGGGCACTCCAAAAAATGCACTTGAAAATTCCATTTTCAAAAATGACTCCCGTTTGCAGTTAGTAATCATGACTACCATTTACATCGTTTGATGAAGAAGATGAAAAGGTGTGGTAAGTTCGATTACGGGCTTTATGCAGCCCAAGGTCTCGTCCTGCTACATAAATTTGAGCCTCATAACCTGAGACTCGCCCTATTCATGGCCTGCCAACCTTCACAACTCCATGTGTTTAAGTTGCGCATTCCTTTAGCTTGGAAGACTTCAGAGTCTCTAAAAATACGCAATCGTTTACATGCCCGCACGAAAGACTGGAGCGTAAGTTCCTAGAATTACCGGTTAAATTCGAGCAAACTGAAGCAATGGCCTTGTGTACGATAAATACCAGTTAAAATTAACTAGGCTAATTATCGTTTTTATCTTATGGTGACTAATATATTTCCCTCCTTGCGCTGCGGAAGCTATACTTTGCTCCGTCTTAAGGGGGCATTGAAATCCTTAAAAAAACTATTATTTCAAGTGCTATAAAAAGCACGTGTAAAACAAACGAACCATTGCACACAAAAAAATTGAGTGGAACAGTTTCGCCACCAGATCCATTCTGACTTTCGCAACGTGCTTCAATTTCGTACTTTCATTTCGTGTTGGCATGCCGATAGAAAAATGCCCGCGCGAATTAGAAGCAACTTTCTAAATTGCCTATAAATCAAAATCTGTCTTGCGACGCAAATATTGCGCTAACAAGGTTTTTGTGAGATACTGGTCCTATCCAAACCTTAACAAAAAAGTTTAATTTAGGGATTTCAGAGGCCAGTTAAGCCTAAGCGACGTAAACACGTTCAATTTATTGCGCCATTTCCATCCTAATTTGTTAAGTAATCTTAAAGCTGCGCACAGAAAGACGAAAAACAACATGACAGTATATCTAGATGCTCCGTGGTTGGGCTCATTAACATTAAAACCGGGTTTACTCTTACTTACGTTGCAGCTAAGTTTAGAGAAGATACTAATAGATTCATGGTACTCTATGCTTATGGGTTTCTAGACATAAAATCCGACCGCGGCGCTCAGACGACAGGCGTGTAAAAACCTTTAATCTGTGTGCACGCCTAACGTAGTTTTTGCTCCTGAGACGTTGGGCAGTTCTTTCGTCAGGCTCTCATTAATGTTAGAGCATGAAATGTCCCGGGTATTTCGAAGAGAGGTAGAGGTGCTCTAAACGTTGGAGTTTTCGCAACTCAGCTATCCGGGTGAAACTAATCCTCCTCAGCAAGCATTAATACTTGCTAAGGGATAAATCTCAGGATGGAAAAAAAAGTGGCATATGGAAACACGTGCACCCGAATTGCTTGCAAAGCAAGTTTACATTTTGCATTCCCTAGTAAAGAAAATCATTTGTATGAGAAATTTCTTTTGTCCAACAAACACATATGAATCATACAAGATATATAAGAACATATAAAAACCATATAAGAATTATATGAGAACTATATAGGAATTATATAAGATATATAGGAACCTCATAAGAAACTTATAAGAAACTTCCCCACTAGTTTCCTATATGATGCTTGTATGTTCTCATATACCTTATATAGTTCTTATATATTTCTTATATGGTTCTTATACGGTTCTTATATGTTCTTATATATCTTGTATGATTCATATGTGTTTATTGGACAAAAGAAATTTCTCATACAAATGAGAATTTTCAATAGGGTTTCAAGTTATTTTTTCTACACATGCCTTTCAATTTAACGCTTTCCCACCGTCAGTTGAATCCCCAGCCGCCTGTCACACTCAGCTGTTACGCGTGGGTTAAGGTTATAATGATTATAAAGTTGTTTGTTTTTGGTTTGCCAATAAAAAAGGTAAAAGCTACACATATGCGGTGTGTGCATATGATTTATACGGCCAGGCGGTCATTATGTTCAAGAGAAAATGCAACTAAAAGATGGTTAATTAACAAAAATATACTAAATACTTTTTGTTTCAAATAAATGCTTTATGGCACATTCATATATTGAGTAAATTGAGGCAATCAACGTTGAAGGACAGCTCAATGTTTTTTTTTTTAAAGAATCCGTGGTCGATCACGCAGTTGCTGTTGTTCATTGTCAAATTTCGTCCTGGAAATTTGTCGACACCGAAAACAAACGCGCGCTGCCCTCCGAAAGGACAACTTCGTTTGAAGTCGGAGGGCCATGAGTTAATGACGGCATTTGTGACACTATTTTGCGTCGCAGTGCGCCGGACCTGATTGCAGTCGGTACTGCGTAGCTGGCAAACTAAGCCACCTTAGCGGCCGCGACCAGTAGTAGCTTTGTGCGCGATGTCACTGCCAACCGCGTGACCCAACCGCGTCAAACGAGGGTTGACCTCTTCCGACAACCATCGCGTGTTTGAGTTCGATTTCGACAGATTAGCAGAACAAACATTCACAATTAATAACTCGAATTGCGTGCTCGAGCCACGATTTTTAAAAAGTGGGCTGCCCTTCACACTATAAAAAAAGCCCGTGAGTCTGCTTTCCCGCAATACACTCGGAGACCCAATCACCGCAACTTACGGAAGCAGCTCAGCGAATGAGAATGCCGAAACATATGTTTAGAGCAAAAACCGCAGTCTGAGCTGTGACATTAAGCAATGCAAGCGTGACGTTTTGCATTGCTTAATGTCACAACTCAGACTGCGTTTTTCTTAGTTTAAACATATGTTTCGGCATTTTCATCCGCTGAGTTGCGGTGATTGGCTCTCCAAGTGTTGTGCGTGAAAGTAGACGCACAAACGTTTTTTAGAGTACAACACTGATTGCCTTCATTTCTTCAATATAAACACGTGCCCTAAAATGTATTTTTTAGAAAGGAAATATGTATTTTTTTTTTTGTTAATTACTCATCTCTTAATTTAATTCTCTCTTGAACATTATCTCCGCCTAGCTGTATAACTCACTTCCGCTGACCAGATTTCTGTAGCTTCCACGGTTTTGTTTCTTTAGAAAAGTATCTTTCACAACAAAAACACACGGTTTAGGCCCATAGGGGAAATTATCAAAACACGCAATTGAACTTGAGACCAACTAATTCCCAGCCGGATACTATACCGACCGAGTTAATCAGAGCAGGTGCGAGGAGCAGCTAACACTTGGTTTGTAAAGTAAAAAAAAAGTACACTGTCTTGATCGTGCTGACGCAAACTGGGTGACAAAGAGTGTGTCAGGCTACCATACCATAAAAAGTGTGAAAAAGACAAGCGCCGAAAGACCAGGACAAGGTCTTTCGGCGCTTGTCTTTTTCCATTATGAACCAACTGGCCCAACTCACCATTTTGTTGCAATTCATAAAAAGTGTGGTTTGCTATAACCGCGCACACATCAGCCCCACCCACTTTGCATACAGGCAGCATGGGCAACAGACATACATATAAATCAAATATAGATCAACCCATTAGTGTACCACGGAGTTTCAAGTTCGTGTAAATTGTCTAGCTCTAGTTAAATTTACACTAGTATGAAGCTAGCGTAAATTTTCCGACACACTTTTGGCGTAACTTGGCAAATAGTAAAGGCTGCTACGGTTGCAAGCCTATCCCTTGCCTTGCCTGGAAAGTAAGTCAAGACCCTTTAACGATAAATAACGGGATTAAGCGTATTAAATGAATACCAGTAGAAAGTACTTTTTTTTCTAATCCTTTGGGCTTGAGCTTACCGGCTCGCGTATAAGGGCAGAACAACATGACTCGTTTTGAACCTGCGCCAGCTAGTTCGGTGCTTCCTTGTTTGTCGAGATCCTGTTTCCTTTGAACTTTTCTTTAAAGATTGAAGACCCCTCAGGACGCTGTTAGTCCGAGCAAAATAAATGCAATATGGCTTAGTCTTATTTGTTTTTGCTACCGCCCAAAACTAGCAGCGCGGCGCTACACTAAATTACGGCACGCCTTTCAAGAGTTCCGGCGCAATACCGGGCTTAATACCCCCGCGTTCTGGCGTAACTCGAGATGACTTTCAAATTTAACCCGCCAAGAAAACCTAAATTATGTTGAGCCCGCAGATTTAAAATATTATTTTTTTTATTTTTTACAAGTAGTTATGGTTCGACAAATTGCTCCCATAACTTCGTTTGATGGAAGACAGCTGCCTAAAGATTGCGTTCTAACAACTAACTTTTAGTCGTGTGCATTGAGCGGACCAACACAATTTTAAGATTTATTATTTATTTGCGAGCCCGTCCTACTGCAATCGCGAATATTACGACTTTTCTCCCTCTGACGCGGGCTTTACCTCTCTGAATTTATGCGTGAACCATCCTCCGATGGTTCGCTAACAAAGGTTCGCTAACAAAGATGTGAATGCATTCTTATACAACTGGGGCCTCTCTTGTTGTAAGATATAATTTGGGGTTACTTCAATAGACCGGCCCATTTACGAGGAGCTCGCTTTACTACCAAATGTAATCGTGTCTACAGGAGTTCACTTTTCCACGCTTTTTCTAGAGCCCGTATCCCCAAAAGACCAAGCGATTTTTAAAATATTAACTGGAACCGGGACACTTCTCGTTGACGCTAATTGGGATTGGCGAGATACTTTCATTAATCTAGTTGCGTATATATCACAAACGCGATGTCGACTGCACAAGAAAAAAATCATGGATAGAAGAAAACATTTCAAAGATATATAAAATGCATACGTGAAAGCATGAAGTAGAAACGATCTGCATTATTAGAAGTGCCAGTAACAGTCTGCTCCAAAGTGGCCTGGCACTTAAGTAAGATATAAGATTATCAGGAGCCACCTCGTTCCGCGTTCCTAAAGTTGTCCGGGTCTAGTAGCTGACCTTTCATCAGTGCACCCAACAAGGATTGCGAGCTATATCGCACACCACTGGGAATGCAGTACCAGTGGCAAAATATATAGGGATGCCTCTTTGAGACCTGTAGTTCGTTAATATTAAACTGCTATGGTGATCACCCTCCTCGTTCTACCAATGTGATTATTAGTTGTTTTTTTTTTAATTTTCGCGTTCCGAGACAATTTTGGGCAAGTGACCTTGGAAGATACCTAGAATTCAATCTTGTTTGTAAAAATCTTCTTTGTTTCTTTTTTTAATCCAAGAACTTAAATACTTTATGACCATTTAAAAAACGCCGGACGTACTTGCTATCTTCATTCCTTTTGCTCTTTAATTCTACTTTTTTGTCTTTTTTGCGTGAAGAGATATCAGACGCGCAAAACTTTTCACAGCCCAGTGTTTAATCTGTCAATGTCTATACTACGACAATTATAGTTTGCCGGCGATCGCAACCGCGTACCTCTTTCCGAGGGCGATGTGCTGACGGAAGCCAGTGAAATCCATTTTCCATGGTGAATGTGCGGACTCCTCATCTCCCACGTACGCCCTGAAATGTTATTAGTTTTGTCCTGTAGAACACGGAGGGATAAGTAGAACACGGAACATATCATTTTCATCTTCCTTCTGTATATTTCTTCATCACATATTGGTTATTCCTTCGTTCATTTGCTCAGGGTGGATGGCTAGCAGAAGCTCACGCGCACGGGCCTTTGCCTTTCTGCCTATCCTTGTGAACCACGCACAACCCCTCCTCCTCGCAAGTATAGATGATGCTGATGATTATGCTTTTTATTATTATTAATATTATTATTATTATTATTATTTTCAACCTTTCTATGGTTTTATGGGGAGAATTGTCGGCGTTTCCTCACCAACATTTCTATTCAATGACCGTGTCTGCAATGTGCAGCTGGCATCATTGTGAACGAGTGTTTTAATTTTTTTTTCGTCATTGCGGTGTGAATTTGTCCTATTCCGTACGTTCACTATAAACATTTTTGTAGGCTTTATTCGGTGTGCTAATACCAAGACCGAAAGGTCGTTGCCGGATAGAAAATAGAGCTGATTCTCGATTCTTGATTAGTGATCATTATTATCATAATTTTCTCAAAGCTGCCAGGCCGTTCCTGGGCACAAAATAAAACCACTTCTTGACTATTGGTCACCCTATCCGGCACACATATTTCGCTTTGTCGTACTGTGTGTTTTGTCAGGTTTCCCTGCTTTTCAGAATTATTGGCTCAGAGAAATTGGAGACATGCTCCACACAGGAGTAAACACGCAATCTATTTCTTATAATCCCTCTGATGACATAGTCTCGGTAAAGAGGCGTCCTGACACTGTTCCATTTTCGTTTGTTTTCCTCGCGTGCGCATGTGGCGGTATGTCTTTATTTTAAGTTTGGAAAACAAAATATATAAATTACTCCCCATTCTTCTCTTTGTAAAGGGAGGAACATTCGCCTATACTAGACGATTACCTGATAAAAACATCCTGCGTTTTTACAACACCTAGGCAAATCCTTATTTACTTATCATCCTTGTACCACCCGAGGTGACTGTCGCCCTGAGAAATTGGACACCTGCGCATTGATGGAACTCACTGCCAACTTAAGAAACAGAGGGCGTAGTTTAATAAACTCACGCGTCTTTCTTTCTCGTTCGCTTAACGATTTTCTAACCTACTCACACCGCAGTCTCATTGACGGCTGACCGACAATAAAATTATTTTGACTCATCACGCGTTGCGCTTCTTAAGCTGTCAAATATTACAGTTGTGTCGGCTTCAACCCGCATAGTGGCACGACCAGAAAAAACGTGCTATTCGGCGCTACGGTTTTGCGACTCCTGCTAAACGTGAGTGTAATTAGTTTGATAGTCATGTCACCGCGTAATTGCATCTACGGCAACGATGCGCGTCACTGGGGGTACCAGAATCGGAAATGATAAGTTATATCGGGCATAGCTACCTTTACCCTTCTCTTAAATTGTGTCGAGGTAACTTTCGCGTTTCGCCCGTCGTTTATAGACCTTTCCAACGTTTACAAACTCAGAGTACAGCGTGCGATCTTCACAACCCAGCACGTGCGTGTCCGTCGCTTCGGAAAGCGAGCAAAGCACGCGCCATACGCACGAACGCTCAAAATGGCACCGGCCTCTTGGTCTTTCTTGGAAAGGTCCATGCGAGCAAAATTACTTATTCAGAACTGTTAATTGTGGTGCCCACTTAAAAATAACACATATTGTTTAGAAGTCTAACATTCTAGTGATGTAGGAATACGCTTTCAGGGTTCATACTGAGGGGCAGTTTAGTCTGGTGCATAATCAGGTAGACCCGAACAGAAAAACCTCTTGACGAATGACATCAAAAATATTTTCTTTTCAATTCTTATGTCCTACATAGTCCTTATTTAACTTCAAGGTACTTTTTCAAAATAACAAAGTTATGTTACCGTTTTTTTTAAAGATACCTGCAGCAAGTGTGAGGTGGTTGAGAAGGCAACGATGCAAGTTGTCACTTGTCTCGTACCAATAAATCGTCTGTAAATGGCAAAACAAAAACGATATATAATACGGGAACATGATACAATGTGTTTCACGCAGCACCAGAGAAAATGTTCCTACTAAAATTCCATTTCACAAAAAAAAAAAACTTGATCCCACATTCTTCACTGCCGAAAGGTATACACATTGATGTGCATCGCGTTTCGGATAACTAAGACCTAAAGTGATTTGGCGTGACTAATTTAGATTAGTGAATATAAACTTGTAATTTTAAATAGTACCTTGCTTAGTGTCATTGAAGGCCATTAGATCGCTAAATTTTACAAAACGTGTTGGTCTTTGAAATTTTCCGTTTGTCCTACACATGTAAATACGGCTGATCCAAACGCGGCTTATAATAAACAAGTATAACGTGCGGGTCTATCAACATTGAAAGTACTTTTTTCCTACAGAAAATGAAGCATACGCTGCTACGGTTTCTAAAATTGACAACTTCAGTGATTTTGAATTACACCCACTAAATTTCTAATTTAAACAATATGTTTATATTTCATAAGTTGAAGGTATTTATACAGAACAAATTTAAAACCTAATTATCCTAGAGTTTCAATAAATGGAGTGCTGGACAGCTATTAGAGCGGTACTAATATTTCCTCCGTGTGACGCGTAGCTTCTATAGGAATATTTATGCCAATATTAGGCAAGAGATTCCCCATTCGTAATGAGCTTGCTATTGAAATGAATTTCAAACAAAGAAAATATACGTGAAAAAAAGACAAGTCCTACGTCCTCGCGGACTACATATCGGCAGAGTACAGTGGGAGAAAACAAGTTCGGCAAATTGTAGATCGCAGTCGAATGACGGCATTCATTTCAGGATTACGAGGTGGACCTGTACCTGCGCCAGCGGTGGCACGACGACCGCTTCGAGCAAAGCGGCATCACCGGTCCGCTGGACTTGAACGACCCGAAGCTGGTGCAAAGGATCTGGAAGCCCGAGGTGTTTTTCGCCAACGCCAAGCACGCCGAGTTCCAGTACGTGACAGTGCCCAACGTCCTGGTGCGGATCAGCCCTTCGGGGGACATCCTGTACATGCTCAGGTAGCGCCCCCTCGTATCGATTTTATTTATCTATTTATTTATTCTGCTTAATTTGCCCACAAACAGCTCTAGGCCTTATTAGTGCGCACATATTACAAACAATAAAAGAACAGATAAAGACCAACAAACAAGCAAGACGCAATTTAGAAAAGATAAAAGGAAATACTGAGGAATGACGCCACAAGGGAATGATGTATCTGACAGCGCTCCGCGGAAAGGTGCCAAGATGGCTGCCAAGAAGGACATCCGTCCTTTGTGCTCTGATCCATTTTATTAGAACCTACAGTATCTTAATTGCGGTGCATGCCTGCGTCGATATCATTGTAAACGTGTTAATAACGATCGTGGGGACGACTACAACCTTTTCATTGAAGAGGAGACGAGAGGTTTGAAGAGGAGACGAGAGGGACGCATCCAGGTCCAGATCTTTGGGAGCTTTTTTTAATTTTATTTTTATGCACTGAGGTATTGCTATGGTAACTGACGACTTTAAAGACGCAGGCAGGACGTGAAGAGTTCCGAACGCCTTGTAGAGCCGTCGCTCCGGGGCAGGGGGCGCGAGTGCTTCAACAAGACGCGACCATGGTATGCTGGCTGCACCATCCACGCGGCGCTGTAAAGTTAGGTTTTGCACGTGCCACGTTCAAAAAGAAGCATCTGTATATGCGCAATAACAACACGCCCAAAAAAAAATAACAAAATTAAAAAAAAAAAATTTAGCCTTTTTACTCTGGTGAAGAAGAAAGACCAGTGTCGTGTCCCAGCGAGGGACAACGGCAGGGACGTCGTGACTGAACAACCGTCATCAGGCCAGTGATGTTTATTCAGGGTGCAAGGACCCAGCTCGAGAAGGAAAGAAAGACGAAGTGGCATCTAGTGGCCGAGAATTATAGATGTGGCAAAGATGTTGCAATGAAAGAAAAAGTGAGAATACAACATTCCCCCCCCCCCCCCCCCCCGGTTAAGAAAAGAAGAGAAAGAGAAAGAGGAAAAAAGAAAGAAGTAGACACAAAACAAATGCAACACAAATTACATAGGACTCAATGCAATATACAAAGTACGATAGACAAGAATAAATAAATGTACAATCACCACAATAGGAATCAGCACGGTTTGTACATAATAATATACACGGAGTAACTACAAGCTTTGTACAAAAATTGCCACGAACAAAAGATACGAAACGTTATAAACATTAGGCATTTGTAAATCATACTATCAAAAATAAATTCCGGGCCCGGTTCTAAGAATCTATTGGATACGCGAGTGACCAATAGCAATACATAATCGCACATAGTGACATAAAACATTAACATGCCTAACATTCACACAGCATCTCCGAACCTCACAGGTTTCCGCCGCTCACGTCTAGAGCGTCTAACAGCCTCGTTTGCTGGCGCTGTTGCGACGGTGTTAGATGCAGCCGCTGCACCTTTGTTCCCCTGCACAGTCCTGTTACCGGTGGATCTTCGATCGGAAGTGTCCTGATCACCATTAGGCTGGACCGGTGGATCCCGTGCAACAACGCCTAATGGCGTACACTGGGCAGGAACCTGACTGTCATCTGCGACAGGAGGTGATTCAGGAACCCAGTGAACTGTCAGGCTTCCTGATGGCTGATACTGAAACGTGTTTGAGGGCGTCGACTGTTTCTCGGGTGGAACGGCAGCGGTCAACTTGGATGCGTTCCAGGCTCTTCCGTCATCTAGGCGGAATGTCCAACGTCCAACTGGTTCCACTTTTTTCAACGGCTCGCTGAACTTGGATTTATCGTAGCGCGTTTTCTTTGGAAGCCGGTAACGAATTGACCAACAACAAATGTCGGTCGTTTGGCTCCTCGTCGCTGGTCAGTGTATTTCTTGCTTGACTGTTGCCGATGGCACACTCGTTCTCGTAGACGTTTCATCTCCTTTACTGGGTTGCGAAGAAATTCCCGAGGTGACAGACCCAGGATATGGAGACGCGTCTTCGGTTTCCTTCCGTGGAGGAGGAGCGCTGGCGACAGGCCTGTTGTGGCATGTGGGGTACACCGGTACACCCCTAGGTAGTCGGTGACTGCTTCTTGTAACCTACGCTTCTCAGCGGCAGCGAGCTGAATGAAGTTCTTCAGTACTCGATTGAACCTTTCGACGAGCTCATTGGCTTGCGGATAGTACACCGACGCGTAGACGTGGTTTATGCCTCGGTCTTTTAGGAAGTCGTTAAACTGTAAGGACGTGAACTGTGTCCCGTTGTCTGACACGAGACAACCTGGATAACCTTCCCGAGCGAAGACTGATGACAGAAATGTCTTCACTCGAGAGGTTGTCACGTCGTGGCAAAACTGAACCTCTGGCTATTTAGAAAAAAAATCAACAAGAGTGATGGCGTACCGGCATGCTGGCTCTGCTCGTTCAAATGGGCCGACAATGTCGATGGCGACTTTGGCCCATGGCCGCTCCGGAAGTTGAACTGGCTGTAAGGGTGTTGGTGAACCTTTGGCAGGCTTGTCTGTCGCTTGGCACACCGGGCAGCTTCTGATCACACTTTCGGTTTGACGATCCATGGCAGGCCACCAGTAGAGGTCTCGGAGCCGACACTTGGTCCTGACGATTCCTGGATGGCCTTCGTGAGCAATCTCAATCAGTGTATTTCTCAGTTTCGTAGGAATTACAACATTTTCTCCTCTCATCAGCATGTCATCTACAACTGAGAGTTCGTCACGAACATGAAAAAAAGGAACAATGTCGTTGGACAAAAACTTCTGCGAAGGCCAGGATGAAACTACATAATCCATCACTTGACTTAGGATGACGTCATCTGTCGTGGCTTGCTGCAGCTGTTCTTTTGTCACGCAAGGAGTGACGAACGACACGATCTGCTCTTCAAATGATGTCCCACCTTCCGTGTCAGCTACTGGCAATCGTGACAGAGCATCCGCCACACGGTTGTCAGAGCCTCGCTGATACTCAACCGTGAAGTGATACATCAGCAGACGTGAGGACCATCGCGTGATGCGCAGCGGACAATGTCCTGTACCGCGTGTTGACAGAAGGGCAATCAGTGCCTGGTGGTCGGTACGTAATGTAAAGTGGCAACCCCATAGGTAGTTATGCCATCGCTCACATGCCCAGAAACATGCCAGGGCTTCTTTTTCCCCAACAGAATACTTTCGTTCTGCTGGAGTGAGCGTACGAGAGGCAAAAGCAACAGTATGGACTTGTTTCCCCGCTCGTTGCTGGAGGACAGCCCCAAGCCCATATGCGGAGGCATCTGTTGCGACGATTATCGGCAGGGCGGGGTCGAACATCCGAAGCACTTGTCTGGACGACAAGAGAAATTTCAACCGTTTAAAACTTTCGCTGGCCTCGGGGTCCCAAATGAATGGAACGTCTTTGCGCAGGAACCGGTGAAGTGGTTCCACTTCGGTCGCAAGTCTGGGAATAAATCTGGAATAGTATTCCACCAGTCCCAGGAATGACCTGAGCTGGCTAATGTCCCTTGGCACTGGTGTCTGGTTGATGGTGTCTACTTTTTGTTTGAGAGGAGCGATTCCCTGGCTGCTAACTTGGTGACCCAAGAAAGAGAGTTCTCTGACATCAAAGACGCACTTGTCATTCAAGCGTAGCCCCGCACTGGAGATACGCTGAAGAACGGCTCGGAGGTTAGCAAGATGCTCCTCGCTGGATCTGCCAAAGACAATGATGTCGTGTATGTAGAATAGCACACCTTCACAGCCATGTAAAATCCTAGACATCATTTGTTGGAATGTGGCTGGAGCAGAGGCCAGGCCAAAACATACTCTCTTAAATCGGAACAGGCCTTCATGTGTTACAAAGGCTGTCAGGTCTCTGCTATTTGGGTGTAGTTCTACCTGATGGTATGCAAAAGCCAGATCTAGTTTTGAGAAGTGGGTTGCACCAACCAGGAAATTAAGCAGCTCCTCTGTGTGCGGTAGAGGAAAGCTGTCAATAACAACTGCCTTGTTTCGCTTCCTGAGATCTACACACATCCTAATTTTTCCATCCTTCTTCTGGACTACGACGATTGGCGACACCCATTCAGACGCGTCAATACGTTCAATCACGTCATTTGCTTCAAGGCGCTTACGCTCGTCTGAAACTTGCTTGCGAACCGTAAACGGAAAACGTCGCAATTTGCATTGTACTGGTGTAACAGAGAGACGGACTTTTACCTTGCGTACATAGCCTTCGGCGTGACCAAGCTCGGAAACAAAAAGATGCTTGTAGTCAGCACTCAGTGATTTTGGAAGGCGTCCCACTGTAGGTGTTTCAGGTGTCGCTATTCCAGCAGCAACTTGTCGATCTCCGATATGAGGAGGACCACTCTTCGGAGACAGCCGTGATGCGGAACTTGGTTCCCCTACAGCAGCACGTAGACGATCCTCCCACGACGACGGCCGTTGCTGGAATTTTTCTGGAGGGCTGTGTGCTACCCCGGCACCATCCGGTACTTCGTTGGTCAATGAATCTTGCCCCGATGAGGAATCTAGGCCTTTGACCTGAGTGTGAAGACAGCGCAACGCTGTCCCTAGGGTGCGAAGATCTAGGGCTTGTATAGCATCAAGACCCAAGAGAGACGTGCCGATGTTTGTAACATAAAATAATATAAGCGCCGTCTTTTCCTGGTAGGAGACATCTGCGTAAAATGCTCCCAGGACTGTTATTTTCTCATGTGAATAGTTCAGGAGAGCCGTTGGTGGTGAGAAAAGCTCGATGGTCCTTTTCTCCTTGAGGCTCTTGAAAACAGCGTCCGAAACGATGGAAACGGACGATCCGGTGTCCACGAGAAAGTTGACAGCATGATGGAAGACGATGACGTCTATGTAAATGGCCGATCGACGACCACCAGGAGTAACGTTCACCACAACTCCATAATCGTCTTCGTCGTCGTCGGAAAATATCTCTTGGATATGAACGGAGTTCTGTCGACGGTTGGAGCTCCTGCAGACTCGCGCGTAATGTCCGCGCTTACCGCACCCATAGCACGTGGCATTTTTTGCTGGGCAGGCTGCTGTGGTTAGACATTTGTGCAAACCACAGTTTCGGCATTCTGGCAAGGTCTCCTGGTGCGACCTAGGTGCCCAAGGCCCGGATGTGAGCCTCTTGTACTGGACCAACTCCCGGTTATTACGTGGTACTGACCCTGATTGGTCATGAGTGGACGTCCGGGAGAGATTTAAATTTGAGGCTCGACGAGACAGAGGCTGGTCATGTTGCGGTGCATGGGAGGTAGTCAGTCGTTCCGACGTAGGCGGACGCCATGACACCTGGCGCGAGGAAGAACATCCTTTGTTACCTCGCTGCTGTCGATGGGAGGGTCTACGACGTTCTGCATTGACCTCGCATGCTATTGAAGGCTCGTCGGCATATGGCTGTGATCGCATCGCGCTTGCTTCTTGTGCGGCCTTCTCTAGGTAAAGAGCGACGTCGACGGCGCGCTCGAACGTTAAGGCTTTGTCGTAGAGCAGTCGTTCGCGAAGAGAAGTCAAGGATATTCCCGCTATGAGCTGCTCGCGAAGGTCTTCTCCAACGCGGGTTCCAAAATCGCATGTGGTCGTCAATTGGCGTAAAGCCGCGATATACTCTGCGAGCGACTCGTTGGCTTGTTGATAGCGGCAGCGAAACCGATATCGCTCTACAATAGCGCTCGTGTTTGGAGAGAAATGGTTGGCTAAGGCTGCGACCGTTTTTACGTAGCAGTCATGAGAGGGACTTTCCACATGGACAGACTGACTTGACGTCGTAGCTTCTCCAGCCGCGTTTACAGCTGGCCCCGTTGATGGCGGAAGCGTAGCGGTAGCGGGTGGTACAAGACGACTCACTATGACGGCATCATAGATACGTTGACCTTCATCACCCAAGTTGTGAATGAGGATGGATTGACGGCGAACGGCAGGAAACTCGACAGCACCAGCTGCATCCATGTAGCGCTGGAACCGCTTGTACCATTCGTCCCAAAGTACCGGAGGTCGTCCAGGCGCATCCAGAAATTGCTTTGGTGGCGCGAAGTTCGAAAAAGCCATCTTCGGGTAAGAGCGGATCAGCTTGCGGCAATCTGACGTCCTGGTCCGATCTAGCAGGAGGCTGCGTCAACGTTCTCGGAGCGAGGTCTATGTCCGAACGCTGCGGTAAGGCCTAACTGTGCTGAGTCCAGAATTGAGCTGCGGCAGGATCGCAGATCGGCGGACCAAGGTAGGCGAGGACGCGCAGTCCCCCGACGAACTTGGAGGCTAGCAGGGACCGTCAAGCATCCTCGTCGCCAAAAGGATGTCGTGTCCCAGCGAGGGACAACGGCAGGGACGTCGTGACTGAACAACCGTCATCACGCCAATGATGTTCATTCAGGGCGCAAGGACCCAGCTTGAGAAGGAGAGAAAGACGAAGTGGCATCTAGTGGCCGAGAATTATAGATGTGGCAAAGATGTTGCAATGAAAGAATAAGTGAGAATACAACAACCAGCGAAGCCGTACTAAGGTGGGAATGAAGTAATGACCGGCCGCAAATCGGCAAGTCAGAGTGGGAAGGCTCAAAAGGTGGCCGCCATCTAAAAGCGGCGGCAGCAACTAGACAACCGGCAGTTCGGTTGTCTGGTTGCCGCCGTTGTTCATAGGTGGCGGTAGCTGTCCAGAGTTCTGTGTCATAGGTCATTAGAGGACGGGCACGATACTGCGGAAGCTAGCCCTTAACAACTCCACTGTAAAAAATAATTATGAAGATCGCGGCCTCAGCGTCCCATTAAACATTCCCTTCAGATTTAAATTTTGTGCTGCTTTCTTTCATAGCTTCCGTGAGCACATATGTTTCCCTTTACGTGATAGCGCGGCCGAAGCTACTTGCAAAAGCGTGTTCCCCTGAACGATGCACGTAGTGCACGAGCGCGCGTGGTTGGCGGGAACATTAGATGCTCGGAGCTCGCTCTCGTAGCCTCTGCTACGCTGGCACTTATAATGGAAAGGAATATAAGACACTGTAGATGGAAGCGCAATGACGCATCTTTGAAACGCGAGCCACGAGTGTTATGTTTTGCTTGCCTGGAGCGCTGCTCAATACTTGAGAGCTACGTGCGTATTACACCAAAGCTGTGTATGGCTAGGGTTCTGTGGATTTTTCGTGATCAGTTATTAAAAGGTTTATGCTTGCACCGCCGCACGCGCACGTTTTCCGCGTGTAAAAGATTCGAAGCAAGTAACCAAAGCAAAGCTTTGAAGAACGCGCGTGCAAGATGCCTATTGTTTTAGGCTTGTTTTTTTAGAACAGTTACTGCTGCAGACACCGGCACGTGCGGCGCCTGGAACACCATTCCCTGCATTTTCTGTTATGCCTGGGTAATTTTACAATATGTCTATTCAGCAGATTATACTCTGTTTCATACTTAGCGTGCAACGCTGTCAAAGCTGCTGGCGCGAGCGTGGGGCTTGATCTCGTTGATCATTTGCACTCGTTCTCGAGCAAACAAAACCATAAATGAAGCCACGCGCTCGCGCCAGTAGCTTTCACAGCGTTGCACGCTAAGTATGAAACAGAGTATAGATATCAATAGGCACAATTTTTAAGATCAGTAGACTCTCAGGGAGATGATAAAAGATTCTCAAACGGTTGCCGCTGTGCGACCCGCGTCGTCCATGTCTAGGCTCACACCGCCCTCTCGTTGTCGCCGTTCCAAGCGCTTGCGTGCCTAGTTTTCTTTCCTTCCGATCTCCCGGGGTGGCGGTCCCGCCGCGCGTGTCTATTTACCTCCGGCTTCTCGGGGCGGGTCCTTGTCGTGTGTAAACAGCTTGGCTGGTCATCCACCATCAGTGGAATGCCTTATGATTTTGTCACTCAGCACTCATTGAAATTGCTGCATTTTTTTAAAAGAGTTGCGAAGGCATTTATCTAGGCTGTGGTAGAACCCTCGCGTATCATTGCGTGGGTTCTACCATAGCCACCTCTATACTCAAAAAGCCTGGCAGGCCGCAGTTCGACGACAGAGCCATAGAGTGCCCGGTCGCAGATTTGGAGCACGAAGATCTGGTAGCACAGAGCACCTAAGGGCCATTTCTCAGGGAACCTGGACTTCCGCGCACAGCTTCTGCCGTGGCGAGGACCCGAAACACACTTTCAGGTCCTCGGGTCTCGCCGCAGCATCTTGCAGCAGCGGTGAAACGCTGCGTTTCGGCGTTTCGCCACAGCGGGGCGCCAGTCACGTGGCTCTCGTCTCATCCGTTGCCTGCCACTCCACCTTTTCCATTTCGGCGGCCGCTTCTCGTGACAATCTGCCAAGTTTTGTCAGTATATAGGAGGCTATGGTTCGACATGAGCCAACGTTACTAAAACACTCAGTTGGGAAACTCCCATAGAGACAGCTTTGAAAAAGTGACCCCAATCTGTCTCCGAGCACCGAGCTAATGACGAGCATAACGCTACCATTTCTCCCGCAGCGGCCACTCGAGGAACTGCACGTGACTTCTATTTTGGCTCTAGGAACAGATACAGTGGTAGAGGTTACAGGGGTGCCACCCCGTCTACCCGGCGGATGCACCGCGTTCACCTACCGAAGTTAAAATGCACCTAGGGCGGGACGTGCTACCTGAAAGGCCCGCTGAGTCATGGTTGTATAAAAACAATATCAATTGTGCCACAAAACCCTGCAAACTAAAGATTTTAAAAATATAACGCGCCCCTCTTTTTGTACTAGACTCCAATAAATTTAAGACAAAAGGAGTCTTTTTCGTTTGTTTTTACGCAAAAACAGGCTTTCAAAAAGCTCAAGGTGACCACAAAACACACAAATGATAAAGAGTGGCGCTGTTGTCGCATTTAGCTCGGTCTCGGTGGACGCCAGCGGCCCAGGTTTAGACGGCGAGTTTCCCAACTGAGTGTTTTAGTAACGTTGACATGAGCTGAATTAGAATCAAATTGGTTGTTTACGAATTTTTAATTTTGGCTTCCATTTAAGAAAACAAAACGCGACGGAAGGCATATGCAGTAACATGTTGCCTCAATAGGCTTCTGCCTGGAAAAATCTCATTGAGGTGCTACTACCATTCTAGTGTTCGAAAGCGTGGCCTTCGTTTTAATATCGTTTCAACGATATAATGCTAGCTCCGCTTGCACCCTTCCTACCGCTATGCAGGGTGCCCTCCTTAGCCGGCCCAATCAACAAATACGTAAATGTAAAGATGCTTGTACAGACAGGGCATTGGGAAGTTTCTAGATATCTAAACCATCAAATGTTTCTCACTACAATATTTAATTTTGTGAGGTCGAGTGGCGTCTATTCAGAACAAATGGCGATCTATTACTAGCTTTGCTTTCTGAAGAAATTAAGTTATGGCCACGTACTAGACATTTTGTAGAAATGAATACACAAGCCCGGTACTAACTACACTGTCTGACTGTGAGGCAGGAGCATATAAGATGAAAACTACATGAGTTTACACCAGTTAAAATCACCAAATATATTGACAAATAAAGACATCCTCTTGGGTGTCGTGAAACATTATCTCAACTGGAAACACACCTTTAAAATTCCCGAGGTTAATTTGACAATTGTACAAGTAAAAAAACCGAACTCGGGTATATGTAAACTTTCTCATTTACAGAAAGTAAGTATTACCATAATTGGCTGACCTTGAACTGAGATGCTTGGGTTGGCCGTGCAGCTAACCGCCCGTAAATGCGGAAAATGTTGTGCGCTGACCGGGACCCCTGAGGGGGAGACCGAGGGGCAGGACATCTCGACAGCTGGGTGAGACAAAGACAGATTGCACTCCACCCGTCGAAAGCGCTGAGGCGAGGGCCCGCCCCCTTCCCCGGGTGGCGTCGCTTTCATTTCCGTTCTGTCATCCTTTCCAAACCCTGGTGAGAAACTGCTGCATGTGGCGTCGTCAGGCTCTAAAGATTAGTTTTCGACACATTGCTTCGTTTCATTTTTTATATTGTGTTTTCATATTAAGGGAGACCCACGCCTCTACACCACAAATCTTCCCATTCCCGATTTTAAAAAAAAAAAAAAACGATTACTTTTGTTGTTTTCAAGAGAAAAAACAAGAAGCCAGGTATGTTTATAATAAACCTTTTTACGAAAGACTGATTGCGGTCACTCTTATCATAACTGCACATCAGTAATATATAACGCAGTTGCTTTTTTTTGCGCTTTTATGATTTTAAAACAAAAGCATTAACTACCCCATGGAGCGGAGCCGGCGGCGTCCGTAACCACAAAATAAAGCGAAAGAAAGGCCCATCCTCACATTGGCTGAGTGAAGCGGCTCCTAAACAGCCATCGGCGACCGCTTCACGAGAGCGCGCGCTCGACCGCCGCTCTTGTGTTAGGTGTTGCCGGAGGAGGGGGGCTGCGGCCGCTTCTGCTACTCTCGGCGCCGAGGAACGTGGTGGCGCCTGAGACATATACATCGTCGGCGGCCGCAATCTCGCCAGTAGCAAAACGTGACCATCCAAGCCACTACACCACAAAAAAACTAAGGAAGAAGATGAACAACGTTCAAGCTTTCGCTTTCACAACTAATTTCTTAGGTGGCCTCGAAATTTCCCGTATATTTAAGTACATTAGTTTTGGAAGCCAATGTAAGCGCTTGTAGAATGAATTTAAAAATTAACGAACAATCCAAATGCAAACAAATATTTCAGTGGCCAAAAAAAAAAAGCTAACCTTATTCAAAATATCAAACCGTCACTCTACTAGAGGTTCACTTCGGACGAATGAGCAACATACAAAAATGACTTGTATGTTTCCGACATACTGTTCGGCTGACGCAACCGGACGCTGATTCATCTTTCGACTGGCACTCTTATTCAATTAGTGGTGAACAAATTGAGCACTAATCCACGCAGACGCTGACGCGTCACTAGCGTCCTATTTGAAACCCGCATTCGATTGAATAAATGACACGAAGAATTCAGTGCGATTTGTGCTGGGCCAAATGCGAGACCTGCGACGAACAAGCTGGCTAAACGCCGTAAACATTTCGACCTCCTCGCCTGTACGGCTTTATTGTGTGACCTCACTAAATCCGGCAGCGCCGTAATCTAAAATAGAAGCGCTGCAGCGTGCCACTGCCTGGATGAGTGGACGACGCCGCGTTGGTGCTGTACGGGAAGTGACACTGCTTCGTGCGTTTATTTGGTTGCGGTGCTTACTGATTCGATGAATTCAGTAAATTACGACATTATAAACTTTGTGAGAACTCCGATCATTTTAATTCTACCGCCTGCTCTTGGGATTCAAAAACAACTTTACCTAGTTTGCCAAGAATGAATCGGGCGGAGTTCTGTAAGGAGCAGTGCAAACCGCTTGGCGAATGCGGTTGCATTCTTTTGAACCATAAAATGTATTAGAACAAACTTTTTCCAATATTTTCCGACGCTACTTTGCCGATCACGGCTTGTGATTATGCTTCCGTGATTTCGGGGTTTATTGTCATACAAACCCATATTTTTATTTTTATTTTTTTTTTGAGGGGGGGGGGGGGAGATGGAGGAGGTGGATTACAGATTTGGTGTTCTTTCGGTACCACTTTTCGGTGTCGAAAAAACACGGTGATTATCGGGACTTTTGCTGCAGAAAACAAGACACGGGAATTGAATTTTAGAACGACCAGGAACTCTGCACGTGACCTGAAGATTTTGGTGTTGATAAAACGAGGATATGAAATAATGGGCGCTGATCCTAACAGAAGCAGCCTCGCGAACGGCTTACTGGGGCACAGTTTCGGGTGGACAAAAATAACAAAAATAAATAGAGTTTTTTGTTTTTTGTTTTTTTTTTTAATGCGAAGTTGTTTTTTTGGTTTCCCCCCGTTTTTAATAACACGGTCTCTGGGGTAATGTTTCCTGGTTTACCGAAAACCCTACTTGTGATACCTGCGTCCTTAGCCTTCAATTATAAACTCGGAGTAATTTGTATTCGTTTATTTGATTGTAATGTTTCCGGGTGTTCGATGAGGGGCTTATAACGTAAAGGTATTGAAAAAACGTTCGACACGCTTGGTCGTCCTAAAATACGATCGCCATGTGCCCAGTTCCATAATTGTTTTTAGGGATGAAGCTCCTTAGCGTCTAGCCTCGTCCGTCCGGCGTCCGTGCTCACATCGACTGCCATCCCATCTGTCTTCGTAAAAAAAGAAAAAAAAAATGTTTGCGGATTAGACTGGATTCAAACGTGTGCGGGGAGACCCCAATGGAATGCTAGTCCATCGCCTTAACCACTCGGCCACGACTGCGGGACGAGTAGGGCGCTCTGAGATGTGGTAGTAACTCAAGAGCTGGGGATGTCATGAATGAAACGTTGCATGTAGCCGCTCAACGTCCATACAGGAGAGGGCGCTGCGGTCAAATCCGTATATAATCCAGTTAAACTTTGTATGCATTGGCTCAACGTTTATAGACGAGAGAGCGCTGCGCTCAAATGCTCAAATGCGTATATAACCACGCTCCATACCACACATTCTCTTTCTGAGATCAGCACTACCTATGAACAAAATCTGTATCATCAGCACAACCAGAGCTTCGCCCCAATCAACATCATTCACCACGCGGAGATGCGGTAATTTTTTTTTATGTCCCCGTTTGGCTTTTTCTACATACATCTCATTGTTTTGAGTTCGTATGTTCGGCGTAGAAGGAATCAAGTTGAGACTGTCAGGTTCCTCTGGGGTTAAGATGATCACTTGACAGAAAACTGGAGCAAACTAGACGTGCGTGTTTAGACAGGGTAAGGTCGGTCCGCCTTTTAGGTATGGCAGACTGACCTTACTACTCTGGTTTACGCTGTATATGAGAAACTTAGCCAGTGGCTATATTTAGCCATTGGCTAAAGATAGCCAGTGGCTATGTTTAGGACATGCACATTTCCTAAACATAGGCTCTGTGTATGTACTGTACTGTCTGTGTGTGAGTGTTTAGTGTTCAAGCTGTTTCCTCGTATACATGTACCAACTAGCTCAACTTAAACCGGTAGTTCAGCCAGTGGAGTACGACTGCTAGCCTGAGGAGTTTAACGTGCATCGCGCAGTAGTTGTACACGACCGAACGTCTGCACGACGTTCATTCAGATCGAAACCGACAAGGGCGGGGAATGAATCCAGTGTTCCTGGGATTTGCGGTGCGAGCTTTCGCGTAATGTGATTCAAGCTGCGGTGCCTCAGCACGCTCAGCCAGCGATCCGCCTCACTGGATGCAACTAGCGCTCCCGTCACTACACTAATCTAATAAATATCCAAATAAAAAAAGGTAAAAAAGCAGAATTCACGTGAGTTTTCTCTTTATTTTGCGCTAAGCAGGTGCTAAATATACCTCCAGTCAAACGTATCTAATTAAAATGGAAATCTGGATTCATGTTTAAATGGTTGTTCTGTAATAATGCAGTAACTCATGCATAAGCAACAGCCGTCATTAACTCGCACATGAGTTATGACTTAAAGGCGGCGATATTTTCTGTAGCGGTATAATCGCGGCCACTTTGCGTGTTCGACGCTCAATCCTACGACTGCATTTGTCGACGCAGCAAGTAGCGAGTGTCCTCTCCGCCACGCCCAACTATAGTTGTAATTAGTAACGCAAGTTAATTACGCCTCGCCTTCGAGCCTCCACCTTCGATAGTGGGAGTCGAACCATATCTGCTCAGCGGAGCCAAAGCAGTCTCGAACGTAATAAGGGTGCAGTAAAACTCCAAAACGAATAATGAAGGGTTACCTGTTTTGATACCTGAGTTAAAACGACACTAAAAAAAAAAAAAAAACGGAAGAGTAGTGACCGGAAGGGTGCACCCGGCGCTCAGGCAAGCATAGCTGTTCCGGCTTTACCCCATACTCAAGGGAACGGGGTGGCGGAGCTGCTGGAACCAGGCAGACGCTAGGTAGCACCATCAACCCCGCCATTTGAAAGATGGCAACATCTACGTAAAAAGGCCTATATTTCAGTACTGCAGAAATGCCCTTCGCTAAATCAGGATCTATTGATACGCACACCAAGACAAAACGACGCATTAAACTTTTGTTCTTGTTTACGCCTCTGGATATTGTTGCTTTGTAAACGTAAAAATATTTTGTGTTTCGATCGTAAAAAGGACTGCAATATTTATTTGTCGCGCAGCGGAAGTTATTATTTATTGAAGTCATCGGCGTAAGGGACAGCTACTGCTTCCCAAAGAACCTTAAAAAATAGCTTTTTGTTCAATATTTACCGAGCTAGAAATGAATAAGGACATGTTTTGTTTCGACAGAGGGACCATTATTTATTTCTGAGTAGATGGTTGTTGAAAGCTGTACATCACTTTTAGAAAGCTTAAGTTATTGCCCTTCTGACTTGAAATTAACCTGTTTTCTTTGGTTTTTTCTTCTTTTTTTTTTTTCTTTTTACGTTGTTGGTGGGTGAGTTTGCTTTTGAGCATCACTTAAGTACTCGAAACGTTCGGATCGTACACGTTTATTTTCTTTTTTTAACAGATATGTTCTTGTTTTATTTCAATGCAGGCTCAAGCTAACCTTCTCCTGCATGATGGACCTCTACCGGTATCCACTCGACGCACAAGTCTGCACGATCGAGCTGGCTTCCTGTAAGTGTTCGATTAACCACCACCCAGGCGCTGAAGGTTATGGCAACTCGAAGGAAAACAAAAATTGCTTTTTTATAGATATTTTATTAATCCTTTCATAAAAAAATGTTCGCTTGCAAGCACTGAGGAGTAAGACAAAACTGTTGATATATAGTGAAGGTGAAAGCAGTAATGCATGTGATCGTAATATTCCACGCGTGAGGTTGAAATTTGCTTTATATTCCTTTCTATGTACATCTGCCATTCTGAGTCAACACACATTTATAGAAGTGTACAATCCAGTCGGTACTCATTTTGTGTGCTAACTGCCACGCGTTCGGTTGAGCGGTAAAATTAATCACTTAATCTCCCGATTAACCGGTTCGTGAATTATCGTTCATTAATGCCTTAAAGAATTAATCGTACAAAAGTGTGCCGCCCTTTTCTGAGGTTGTTTCTGGCATCATCGTCTCGCTGCTAAACCTAAAATCAAGACTAACTACTGGAAAAATGTGTTGCCCCAGAGAGATTCCATTTTCATTTTTAATACGGATGTCCTTGTTTTATTTTAAAGCACAATTATTTTTTCCTTATGTGAAAATAAAGACATTTCTTTACAAAAACCCATTCTCGCGCCTTCTTATTCATTAAAGGGGCCATGGAACATTATTTGGTCTATCGGTCAAATAATTGTAGCAGTTGTCCCTTGTCACGTCTGGATAAAAGAACTAAAAACAAACTTCGCCTGGGATAGGTCTTTTTTTTTTTTTTTGTCAAATTATTGATTTTTAGGGTGCCTCCAAACCACTCACAACTATTGCACCGTGTTTCGAGTCACGTGTGCAGCGACGTGTTCCCGTGCGCACTGGGGACAAGGAGAATCTAATTGCGTTCTCATTCAGAGCCTCCAGCCCGCGCGGCCTCCGCTTGCGATTCACGCGGCGACCTTGAAGGTCGATCTGAGGTACGTGGGGAGGGCAAGAGGGGAGAAGTGTGTGTGTGTATGGGAGGGGGGGCGTTTCCCTTGCCGTAAGAAAGTTGGACCGACTTAGTAGCAACGGGGCGAGGATCATGGGAGGTATAGATTTTTTGTGTGTGTTTTTTTTTTTTCCACCTAGTAATATAGTTCAACTTTGTGGACGATATGAGGCTTTCGGCGCATTTACTGATGTTGAAACGACAATATTTATCAAATATAGCGTTAGATTGAGCATATAATGGCACATTTCATCAGGTGGATACAATGCATCGAGGTGTGCTTCACGACCGTGTTCGCATTCCGCCCCCCGTGGCTGTAAATCGCGAAATATTCCCGTTCTTTTCTTTTCTATTGCGCAACCGAATCGCAATATTTCAAAACAATTAAGTGGTTTCTCTATTTCTTTTATTAAATCAAACTATTTAAAAACTAAAAGCTGCACATCTTTTCGAAGGTAAAATCGTTGCATCACTCCTTTAGGTAGTTCTACCTAACAACTAAACGTGGGTACAAAGGTTCATACTTTTTTTGCTGTTCTCCCTTTTGTCTGCGTGATAAGCCCGTAGCATTTGAATTTGTTATAAAATGATAAAGTAATGTAATTTTTTATATATATTGTACTTTTCCTGTATCCCTAAAGCTCAAGGAATCACAGCGATTGCATTCTTTTAAGTATAATGATATATTTATCATTTTTCCATATTTTACTATACTTTGTCTCATCCTACGATGGACTAAAGGCCAAAGCCACAAGCCGCCAGGTCCAGTCACGTTCCACGCTAAACTATGACATGCCTAGCATTGATTGGGGTGGACAAATAATGCTCCGAAATAATGCTCCTCATTATTTCGGAGCATTATTTCTATAGCTTCGACACTGCAAACAGCCTGTACGTCGTGGCATTTTGGTAATGTAAAATTGTTGAGTCGCTCACTGATATTTGATTCGAACCACTGTCGACCCGTCCCCATTAGTGATCCGAGACGCGGGCACTGATACGTGCATCAATGCGCAATACCAGGTAATTTCTAAGTGGCTCGTCATTGGACCTGGCGGCCCGTAGCTTTTGCCTTTAGCCCGTCGTAGGTTGAGGCGAAGTATAATGCATCAGCCTTTGTATTATAGCCAATTCACCAAAACATTATTTAAGGAAAAGCCAGACTATCAATCAATAAACAATTCTAAATTGGTACATAGCCCAACATTTCTGGTAACGATTTGTGCGCATTTCCTTATGTGAGTTCAAAGTATATTGTCTAAATTATAGGAATTATACCAAGCCAGAAAAAATAAACGTATGTCAACAAAATATATTTGTCCGTCATTTTGCTTTTAACCACATTCCAGTGTTTCAATGGCCTAAATGACATGTTATGAACAGACCAAGTCAATGCAAATTTGCTTTGTTGTCTTTTCAGTTTCCAAAACAAAGGACGAACTTCAGCTACACTGGTCTGGGATTGCGCCTGTGATTCTATACGAAAACATGAAGCTACCTCAGTTCGAAATTGAAAATGTGACCACTTCGCTGTGCAATGAGACATTCCACATTGGTAAGTGCCACAAACTAGCTCAACCAACACCGCCTAGAAGACAAGGCCGTAATGATGACTTCTTATGTGTCACCAGCGAGCGCCAACGCTGGACACAGATTGGAAATGAGTACTGCGTCAGCCATTGGCTTCGAGTCATGTTTGAGCCAAACGTTGACGCAATCGACGTGTCCAATCTGTGACCAGCGTTGGCCATCGCTGATGACATCTCTATCGGCACTACATCTCTATCAACTCCCTCTTTTCCCCTTATTGTCTATGAGACATTTTGTAACATGTGTATGTCATGTGTTTCATTTCTCGGACAATACTTTGTTATTTTTTCTTGCTTGGTTTCACTACCTTTTGAGTAGTAAATCTTGACCGCATTTTATTTTTTGTGCTTTTAATGCGGATGCCAGGATTATGACACGATGTTGACCATTTCTCCCGCAATGTGCCTGCATGTTTGAGATGCTACTCATTGTTATTGGATGTTCCAGAATAGCGCGTTGTTCCAAAAACTTCTAAGAAAGTGCGAAATGCTATGACCCCCGTATGTGCATATAAATTTCATTTACAAGTAGCACACTGTCACGTGACTGTACAATGCAGAGATGGCGAGAAAAGATAGTTCACAACATTCATTAAGACATATATTGGGAAAAAGTGAAATTGATGAAGCTAACTAAAAATTAACAGCAAAAAGCTATCAAAATCAAGCAGGAGCTACCGTCTATGACAGTGCAATATATTCGAAGACAGAAGAAATAGGAGCTGCGGTAGAAATATAATACGGCAAAAACTAGAGAAGTGTCTACTAGTTAAGAAGAGCTAAGATGTTTTAGATAACTTTGGTGGAGAAACATTAATCGGTGTCCTCTTCATATAGATTGTGCGGTATTTTTTGTTGGTTCATAGTGGCTAGAAGAAAAGGGGAGCCGTCAGCCGTAAATTCTAACAAAAATCAAAAATAGGAAAGCCCGAACATAAGGCGAATGCAGACGAAATCGGTAATATACGATAGGTATGATTGGGCTCATGAGATCTACGATATGTAAAAAGAGGTTGATTGACATTTTTTTTTGCCAAGAGTAGACAGACAATAAGGCCGTAAACGGGATAATCAACTAAAGAACTGGTTAGCTTTTTTAGCATCACTATGCGCGCACGTACCTGCTGCTTGATCAATCCAGTTCAGGGACCTATAGAATTCACATTATACAAATTTGGATGGGATTCCAACCACGCAAATTTTACTTGCAAATAACCAAAAACACTATGTTCTCTCGCTCATAATATTATCAAAACGGGTCTTAAAATTGTTAACTCCGCAGAAAAATACAACATTCTACGCGTGTCACTTCGCGGTTGCAGCTCTAAGCATGCACGGTTCTTTCATTGAGGGGCCAGGCATATTGCTAATTGGGGTACATCTGCAATATTTACCAAGCATTTGCTTATAATCTCCGTGCATAGCATTATTGCATTTAATACAAAACGCAGCCAACGAATTAGTCAGCACAAAAATGAAATGACGAAAATGGTAGCAAGAAGCAGTTTGCAATAAAATAATTCAATGTGATTCAATTTTCAACCTGTGTAAATGGGGGGGGGGGGTGGTGATTATGCACATTTATTTCAATTGACCTTCAAGACCCCCTCAGGGAGGGTATTACAGAAGGTTTTGACACTCGCGTTTTTAAAATTAGTAAAAAAAAACAAGAACAACATGAGTAAAATGACACAATAAAGTATACAAGGTTAAACTGAAATCATTCAAAAACAAAACATTGTAAAGACACTTTCAACTATGAGGCAGCGATGAGAATGACTTCGCTCAATTTCACTTTGAAATGAAGAGTAGAAGATATGAAAATGATACTGTAGGGAAGGTCATTCCATTCCTTCGCTGCGCGCAGAAAAAATCAAGCAGACGAGGTCACTGTTCTAGTTTTGGTGCGCATCACGTTATGTGGATGACCGGTACGATAAGGTGTTCGGGCGGATGGCATGATGTATGGTGAATTTGGCTGGAAATCGTAATAGAATTTATGATAGAGTGTTAGTTTAAAATATTTCCGGGTGTAAAATAGGTAATAGGTTATCTAGTTGAGCACGTTCCTTTAGGCCGGTGACACTTATTTCATATGAATAGCTATAAAAATGAACCTGACTTCATGATTTTGAATTGCTTCTAATTGAAGGCTGAGGTAATGTTGGAATGGGTCTCATATAGCGGCAGCGTATTCTAGCTTTGGGCGGATTAGTGCTTTATAGACGGCAAGTCTTACTCGAGGTGATGTTTTAGTTGTCCAAGTGATCGGTTATACTCCGAGATGACATGGTTCACATGCAGTGCCCAAGATAGGTTCCTAGAGAAGTGCGCGCCTAGGTATTTATAGCTTAGTTCTGATGGAATGATGGCCTCATTGATAGTATAGTTGTACACTCTAAAAAAAGGGTATCACCTTACACCTATTTGTCCCATATAATACACCCCAAAACTTCTGAACGACGCACAGCGCCCTATAGTCGAACAGACGTCCCCGAATTTTACCAGGGGCTTGATAACGGTGAGATATAACTTATTAAATTCCTAAAGTACGTATGAAAGACCAAAGAAAGAAAACACGGAGCTCTTACAGTACGGCCAAGAAAACTCCGATAATCTTTTTTTGTAGTCAATAATACGTACATCAGCTATCTTAATAAGTTGTACCACACGGCTATCAAGCCCCTCGTAAACTTTGGGGCCGCCTGTTCGATTATGGGGAGCTGTACGGTCGAAATGAAGTTTTGGGGTGTATTATATGGGACAAGGGGCGTAATAATACACCTTTTTTTTCTGAGAGTGTAGGTTAGGGGGTTATACCGCCGAGGAAAGGAAACTAATGTACAATTACTAATGTTTAATGACATTTGCCACAAATCGCACCAGGTTTGAAGTCGATTAAGATCATCAAGATCACATATACATATTACAAGTATGTAATTGGGCTTCAATATTATGTGTCTGTCACGAGTGACCTTCTCGATTGATTACTTTGTTTTAGGAGATAATAAACAATACAATTTACTACTCTACAAAAATTATGTTCTTATAACTCGTACTTTCAAAGCCCCTCTACATTGATCTCGCGACTACTTCGAACAACATGTAGTAGAGGTCTGAATGCAGGATACTAATTCCTACCACACTAATACAACTGAGAAAAGCACAAAAGTAAAAAATATATTCATGTTCCCATAAAAGTCAGAAATACAGCTTCTAAAGCTTCAAGCTCTAGTTGTTACGGTAATTAACGCATGCATGCAATCTAAGGCAAGACTGAGCAAGAATCGCATTAGTATTCGAAGTAGTGAGAACAAACAGCACGTTACAAACTATTCGTTTTATAATTTTATGTCAAATAACGTACTACAACCATAAAGAATCATTTCGTCATCGGTAATATCAAAACGTGTCGATTGTTGTATTTCGCAACGCTGGAAGGACCGCACTAAAATATATCAGATTCTAAAGTTTTCTATACATTCTATGGCGCCGTAAGCTGTACAGTTAATTAGCTATTGAAACTAAACGTCTCCAGTAGAGATTTGACAGCCTATAATCCTCCGATGAAGATGGCCTTTTGTTAGGCACTCGCATAGGTCACTTCGAAATACCAAAAAAAAACGAATTGAAGATGCTCTCCTGGCCCACATAAAATGTGCAGTCTCCAGTCTTTGGTCACATACCCCTTCACATCTTAACTGATTTTATTTTTAGAAAGACACCAGACCTATCATAACAATTGCGATTCTAAAACTAAGATTTCCGTGATTTGTTTGTTTTACTTCAGGTTCCTGATGACGAACACTTCACGTTTCCTACCTTGTTTTAAAAGCTTCACGAGTCTGCCTTTGAAATCATTTGAGAGTTATTTTCCCAAGAATGTCTGGCATTATTAAAGTATATATGAAGGATCAACAGGTGTTCAAAAAAGTATTGTGTTGTACAATACTCTTCTGACGCGCCGGTAATTTAACAAAGGTAAGACTAAAAGCAAATATCAGCCTAATATGTTAAGTAAAAGCACCGTTGCGCATCATCTTTCAGGGGTCTGCGTTAAATAAACAGTGTCTTCTACGAAAGGTAGACGAATTCAATATTCAGAAAACTACGCATCGCAACAAAAATGGCTTGAGTCGTTTTGGTCCCAGGCCAAGGGCCTATGTAGAAAATGTATTAAAGTTTGGGATAATTAAGTTGTTCATTATTTTTGCATATTTTTTTAATATTTATCGAGTATAAAGACATGGTTTCATATGGAAGCTTGCTCATCATAATCGAAAATACTAAATAAAAAAATATATGCAATAGAAGATACGCACTGCATTCTACAGTTTTCTGAAAAACCGCACAACTTCGATGGATTTTCAAGCTTCGGTTTGCAATCGGAGCGCTTCTCGGCACCGACGACACCGCGCCCCTTGGAGAAATAGAGCAACCTGCCTCTGCTGCGTCGCGCGAAGACTGCGAATCAGATGTTGATTGCACAATTTCTTCTCCGGGCGCAGTACCGTCAATGCCGAGTAGCGCTCCGATTGCAAACCGAAGCTTAAAAACCCGTCAAATTTGTGCTGTTCTTCAGAAATCTGTAAAATACAGCGCATGCCGTCTATAGCACTTCACATTTCCTTTTATTTAGTAGTTACGATGCTGCTTAGCAAGTTTTCAGATGAAACTACGCCCTTGAACTTAATATTTAAAAGATAAGTACGCGAAAATAATTAACTACTTAATTATCCCGAACTTTAATAATTTTCCTAAATAGGCCCCTTGCCTAGGACCAAAACGACACAATCTTTTTTTCATCGATACATAGTTTTCGGAATATCGAATTGGTCTACCTTCCGTAAAACACCCTGTATATATTGATGTAGTTGTTTCATGGTTGAAGCAAAACTGTATAAATGTGAATTCAAAAAAGGAAAATTTCCCTTTGCGCGATCACTCTCGGGCCAGGCATCAGAAGGTGGGGTATCGAAGTTGCAGTAGTGGCAGCTGAACTTTTTCAAGTACTCGTAATGCTTATAGTCGCAAAGGCTTCGGAGAAAAGAGTCCACGCCATTCTCCATCAAAGAATGAACTCCGCACTTGGATTCATCATAATGTCTCAGGAGCCAACCCAACGAGAAACCTATGGTTCAACTTCGAGCACTTTCCTTTATGAACGCGCTTCGTGTACGGCCTGAAGGTTATACCTCTTCCTGTAAAATCCCTTTCGAAACCAGTAGCGGCACCACAGCGAGATGTCAGACACCCCGCACGGTCGTCGTTAAGGGCATGATTTGTTGTACAACTGCCACTCACGTCGCTCTTTTGTTGTCATTATTTTACGCTTCGGTCAAAATTCTGAAGTTCGTTCGACGTCTCTCTTGCTAGGCAATGTAATGATGCGATAAAAAAACAGCGTAAAGATTGTTCCGCAAGGTCTTCAGTCTGGTTTCCAGTGTGTTAAAAGAAAAAAAAAACCATTAGACTGTCTCCTTTATAAAACACGTCATGCGTGTCAACCTGCGTCTTTCCTCTCGGGTATACGGCTGCCAACTTCAATCACACAATTTTGGAAGAGTGCTTTTTTTGGTAATTTCAGCTAGTGTGTCTTACGCAAGGAAGAGAAAAAAAACTTTACTGAAGAAAAAAATCTTTTTTTTCATCATGTGCACAGACGTTTAAAAAATGGTTATTTTTGTAGGCACAAAGAAATGAAGATTATTGTTGTCGTTGTTATTATTATTATTATTATTATTATTATTATATGACAGCAAAGAAAGTCATCAGGATCTTCAATGTCACAAGGTACTGGACAAGTATTTCTACTACTTTCAATGGCGAACAATGGTGAAAAGTGACGCCAGTGCATTGCGTGTTTGTGTGTTTTTTTTAAATAATTTTCTGACTTAAAAATTTTTTTTGGAGGGGGAGAGCAGTTGCACTTGGAACTGCTGTAAAAACTTAGTGATAATTCTGCGATTTTTTATCTTGAACTAATTCTTTTATTTTTATTCAATTAGTACATAGCTCGTTTTGCCGCACAAGCTTATGATGGCTTTGGCGAACCTACACTGTGCCTTGATTATGCTCTTCCTTCACAAATAAATTTATTATTCTTAATATTATTATTACTATTATTATTAAAACGCTCACGCCTAGGTGGCCTATTTTGAGGCTGTCCCCAATGACGAGGTGACGAATCTAGGAATGGCTGAGGAAACTGAAACGTTTAACTTGTGCCCAAAACAAAAAGTGAACTGAAGATAAAAACAGAGCGTCGCGGGCGTTGAAGTCGGCGTAACAGAAAGATCGAACGCTGGGGCGATACTGATTGCGGCTCGCCACGCCAAACCCCTTCTGTAAACGCGTTGGCTTCTGGAAAAATCGCCGTAGAAGTTTCGGTGGCTAGAACATTTGGAGCTCGAACAAGACACAGGGTTCTCCAATTTACCAGAAGATTAAACGGAAAGTATAAATAAAAGACAAGTAACTGCCAGAAATCAAACCCTGGGCATCCGCGCGAAAGTCAAGCGCGGTAACCACTGTGCCATGCACGCGCTCTCTTGCCGACGGTTGTGGCAGTATATAGTTAGGGTTGTGTATTTTCGGTTTTTACCTAAGAAAGAAGTTCTCGTGATTTCGTTTTTCAGTTAACATCTTTTATTTTAAGTTTTTTAAGGTTATTTTTTTGTAATCTGTTCGGTATTTTTATTCAACCCAAACTGTATATGGTCTTAATTTTTCTTGTCTTTCCGTCATTGCTGGGCGAATATTTCCAAATTGTAGCTTTAATCAAGTGCTATCATGAATAGTGTGCGACTGCAATAGGAAAGGTGACAATTTGAAACCAATGAAATTGGGCTCAAAATTTAACGCGCCAAGTTTTTAAAATAGTATTTTTTCTCGCAGCAGCGTGTACAACATAAAATAAAGGACAAGATACGCCCAGCAACTAAGTATGAAGACTAGGTAGATACACACATGTGCTCTACTCAGGATGAACATAACAAGAAACCTTTCATTTCACTGGTAACCTAGACTGCTATTTGTATATTTGTAATATATTCACATGTGCAGTTTTCGAGGTTATTTATATTAGTGCGTGTCCGTTATTTATTACCTATCACAGTAAGGTTAGGCATCGACTTCTCACAATTTACCACGACCGCTCGGCGCTTTCTTTCAGTACGAGTTTCAAGCTGGCAAGCTGCCGATCCGAGGTACTACACTACCTAAAACTAACCAATCACTGAACTGTTAACACCAAAATACAAGAGGTATCACATTTAAAAAAAACTGCCTACTTCACGTAGTCACAATAGCCTGGTTGCAATGCGGGAATCTCGTCATTAAATGTGATAGAAACTATGATACATTGAGAAGTTGTGGCACATTTCAAACGAGGAAAACATTTAAGCGCCCTTTTTTGAACTGGGAACTTGACATACAAGGCCCGTTTCCAAAATAAGAAAAATGTCATCCCAAATGATTGTTGATTCTCCAACCTCCCCCACCTTGAAGTAGGATGATCCGGAAGATCTGACAACTCCAAGTAAAAGTGCACCACAAGGTCAAACGATAAGAATCGCCCCCCCCCCCAAAAAAAAAAAGAAGCAATATATATATATATATATATATATATATATATATTCTTACGAAGATGACGGAAGCAAAGTCGGGCAATCAGGCAGGAGATAAAGGAAAAAAAGAAGTGCCCGATCTCCCGATCCCTCAAAGTCGAAGCACCCACCTCATCCTTCTCCTTCAACCCTCCTTAGTCTTCTGTAAATAAACCATCCTTCACCGTAACATTCTTTGGTGGAGGTACGTATCGGCCCCCTACCTGGATACACAGAGCAGACGTCGCCAACCTCCGACCGACATGACTTCCAGTTCCAAAACACCACCCGAAGGCGCTCCAGCTCCGCGGCAGCCTTCACTGGTAATCGCCAAACCGTGAGATCTTGACCTTTTCACCGGCAGAGGAGACCAGGAGGTAGAAGACCGGATTGACCTCTATTAACGAATGAGTGTCGACAACCGCTGGGATGGCGCAATCATGCTGGTCAATGTCATGTTCTACTTCCGTGATACCGCCCGTACGCGGGTTGAAACACATGAGGAAGAACCAACGTTGCGGGACCTCTGCAAAGCCAAGTTTGAATACCTCTTCGGGCATCCAACCGATCGAAACCTCTTGGCCAAGCGAAAGCTAGCATCCAGCGTCCAAACGTCGATCGAATCATATGTAACCTGCATCCAAGACGTCCTTCCTCTGTGCACGAAAGCTAACCCCGAAATGTCAGAAATCGAACAGATGGAACACATCCTCAAAGGCATCGCAGATGATGCCTTTCAGCTACTTGTCATCAAGGATTGCCAGACTGTCGACGAGGTCCTGAAAAAGTTCCGCAAGTTCGAAGCTGCGAATACCCGCAGGAGAGCGCAAAAATTCAACCTTTTGCCAAACACCTCGGCAACATCATCTCGTGAAGACTCTGATACTAACACAGAGCGCATCAAGAAAATCGTCCGCCGAGAACTGGAGGTGATGACGCCCGCTGAAGGTATTTTCCGGTCTCCTCACTCATCGACTAACGAGTTATCGATAGCCGCCGTTAAAATTGTCGTTAGGCAAGAAATGGAAAGGTCTCCGGCTCGCCGCGTCCAAGTCTTCGACCGTCATTTGATCAACAGGCACATACACCAGAATCCTGCGCCTGTGAATCTTCGACTGCGACGCCATCCTTCAGATTATATTACCGACGTATCCCCTCCACGTGGAGGACCCCCGAAAACCGACCCATTTGTTTTATCTGTTGTATGGCTGGTCACGTCGCCCGCTACAGTCGAAATCGCTGAAACAACCGACAACCAAACAACCGGACGTTCCTACCCACCAATGACGGTCGTCATTACATAGAAACTTCGCTTCTCCCCCTGATGGCCTCCAGGGCGAACATGCAACATTCTATCGCTCATCGCGGAACCCTCGCCCTCAGTCCCCGCGTCACCGCCAATCATTGTCCCCACTGGTTCGCCGGTCCGTCTCGCCGTCCCGTGATCTTGGATCCTTGGAAAACTGAACCATGCAGCTTTAGGAGGTGAGGCTGCATCGCAGTTTAAAGCCGCAAATGCTCTATACAATATCGTCGCTACATCTCATAATCGACTCATGGTTCATATTGACCGTATTAGCGCGTTAGCCCTTGTCGATACTGGGGCCGAAAATTCCATAATGTGCGAAGACCTCCGACGACGTTTACGAAAAGTACTGACGCCACCTGACACGAAAACGCTCCGCGGTGCAGATGGCGGCATAATCTCACCACTTGGCATGTGCGGCGCTCGCATAATAGTCAACAACAAGACTAGTCAACAAAAAGTAAGGGCGCAAACCAGCTGGTGCACATTGCACATGGTTGAAAAGACCCGAGACTGCGGGTAAACGACACAACACTAAAAAGTCTCTACGACACAACACTAAAAGACTTTTCAGTGTTGTGTCGTTTACCCGCAGTCTCGGCGTTTTTCAACCATGTGCAACAAGACTAGCTTCATCCTTTTGCTGTCCTTATAACCTGTCCCCACGAAATTATTCTCGGCTGGGACTTTCTTTCCTCACATTCGGCCCTCATCGACTGTGGCAAAGGTGAGATTGAGCTCGATACCAGCGAGTCTTGCGACGTTCCTGACTCAGTTGTGTCCAGATTATGTTGTCTTGAGACATCACGCATTTCTCCCTTGTCTCCTGCCTCCATAAACGTCACAACGACCTACTCTATCCAAGACATTGACTACATTAGCACACCGAATATGAACATCTTGCTCCAAAGGCAGCTTGCACTACCACACTGCGTTCCAACCATCCAAAGTGGTGCCACAGATGTATGGGTAGTCAATATTGGGCAGAGTCGTCAAATATTAGCGAAAGGTATGACTATTGCGCTAAGCTTCCCTACAATCAATTGTGTCGTCGCCGCCATTTTCGAGAAACAATCAGAAAGCACCGTCGCTACGCAACTGTCGAGCCCTGCCCTCGCCGGCATGACAACCATGATTGATCCGACTTTGGACGAGGATAAGATCCATCAACTTCACGACCTGCTTTCTAAGTACCACACCCTCTTTGACCTTCAAAGTCGTCCTCTTGGCCAGGAAATGCAGTTACTCACCGAATCGACACCGGCACTGAACCTCCAATCCGCCACCGTCCTTACCAAGTATCACCGAGCAAACGCCGCGCTATCCAACATGAAGTTAATGATATGCTGTCACAAAACGTTGTCCAGTCCTCGTTAAGTCCTTGGTCTTCTCCTATCGTCTTAGCAAAAAAGAAGGACGGATCACGGCGCTCCTGCATCGATTACCGCAAATCAAACAAGATAACAAGAAAGATGTGTACCGTCTGCCCCGTATAGGCGACACTCTCGATTGCTTATATGGCGCTGAGTATTTTACCTGCATTGACCTACGGTAGGGGTATTGGCAGATCAGCATCGGGGAATCGGACCGCGAGAAAACTGCGTTCATCACACCTGACGGACTCTTCGAATTTAAGGTGATGCCCTTTGGTCTTTGCAATGCGCCAGCCACGTTCGAAAGAATGATGGATTGTCTCCTCAAAGGCCTAAAAAGAGGTAACCTGCTTATGCTACCTCGATGATGTAATCATTTTCTCTGACCCAAACACCTCGAACGCGTGCAGCAAGTTTTTTAAAGTTTTTCGACAATCTGGACTACAGCTCAACTCATCAAAATGTCGGTTCGCAAGCCAGCAAAATAAAGTTCTGTGGCACCTCCTCAACAAAAAAGGTATCCTGCCAGACCCAGAAAAAAATCAGGCAGTAAAAAATGTTCCCAAACCTCAATCAACGAAATACGTTAGGAGTTTTTTGGGGGTTTGCTTCTACTTTCGCCACTTCATTCAAGACTTCGAACACATCGCAGTCCCACTGTCCTCCCTCCTCAAGAAAAATCAACCTTCCGAATGGCACCATCAACACCAGTCGTCGTTTGCGTATCTCAAGGCCGCTTTGACATCAAGCCCTAATCTCTGCCATTTCAACAACACGGCACCCACCGAAATTCGAGCCAACGCCAGTGGTCACGGTATCCGAGCTGTTCTTTCGCAACATCAACTTGGAACAGAACCAGTAATTGCTTACGCCAGCCGGCTCCTTTCACCAGCTGGGCGTAATTACACCATCTGTGAGAGGGAATGCTTGGCTGTGGTATGGTCAATTTGTAAATTTCGGCTATACCTCTTTGGACGTCCCTTCCGCATCATAACTGATCGCCACGCGCTCTGCTTGCTGTCGTCACTGAAAGATCCTTTTGGCCGCCTCGGCCGCTGGTCACTTCCATCGCCTTCAAGAATATGACTTCACCATCGTATACAAATCCGGAAAAATGCACCAAGATGCTGAATATTTGTCCCGCTATCCAGTGAGCCCAATCGGTTACTCAGATAACACTGAACTGACTGTCCTTCCGATCTCAGACCTCCTCAGCCTTGCCCAGGAACAACGCCGTGACCCAGCTCTTTGAGCTCATATTGAACATCTAACGTCAAAACTAAACCAGCCATCCTCAGGACTCTTTCCGATGCGGAACGATATTCTATACCGGCAAAACTTCCGACATGATGGAATACCGTGGCTTGTAGTGGTTCCTAAACACCTACAGGCAACTATTCTTAACCAACTACACGACGCCCCTTCATCAGGTCATCTCGGTCTGCTTCGCACGTACAGAAAGGTTAAGGAACGTTTTTATTGGCCTGGAATGTACCAACTCTTAAGAAATATGTCTCCTCATGCGACATGTGTCAACATCGAAAGAAACTGCATACTCGACCATCAGGACTTCTTCAACCACAGCACCCTCCGCGCAGCCCATTCCAGCGACTCGGGGTTGATTTCCTAGGACCATTCCTTTTGTCACGCACTGACAACCGTTGGATCGCAGTTGCAATAGATCATACCACTCGTTATGCGATCACCCGCGCCCTTCCAACCAGTACTGCTGTTGACCTAGCCAAGTTTATCTTGGACGACGTCATATTTAGATTCAGAGAACCTCGAGAACTTCTCAGCGATTGCGGGCGTTCTGTCCTCTCGCGCGTGGTCTCAGAAATACGACAGTCCCGCTCCGTGCGCCACCGAGTCACCAACGCTTATCATCCACAAAAAAAATGGATTGACCGAGCGATTGAACGGGATATTATCCGACATGCTGTCTATGTACGTCTCGTCCGATCACAGCAATTGGGACGCCGCCTTACCCTATATCACTTTTGCATATAATTCTTCACGCCACGACACTACAGGTTTTACCCCATTTCATCTACTCTTTAACCGTGAACCTCCCTTAATGATTCCCTCCTTCCACTTCAACCAGACGCTTTCCTCACAGCATTCGCATCTGATGCATAAGTCGAGCCGAAGACGCCCGCCAATTAGCTCGTCTACGCACACTTGATTCTCAAGAGCGCCAGTGCACCCGGTACGACAGTTCCTACCAGCATGTTAGTTTTTCTCCCGGAGATCTTTTACTCCTTTGGACACCGCGGCGCCATGTTGGATTGGCTGAAAAGCTACAACATCGTTACAGTGGACCCTACCGGATCTCCCACAAATCTAGTGACGTCACCTATGTCATAAAACCCCCCCATGAACAAAATGACGGGCGCCGCAAACAACGAGACACAGTGCACGTGCTTCGCCTAAAGCCTTACATTGCACCATCGGCCCCGTAGCTCAACGATAAGACGTCGTTTTTTTTCCGAGGGAAGTAATCTTACGAGGATGAAGGAAGCAAATTCGAGCAATCGGGCAGGAGATAAAGGAAAAGAAGCAGTGCCCGATCTCCCGATCCCTCATGGTTGAAGCATCCAGCTCATCTTTCTCCGGCAAACCTCCTTAGTCTTCTGTAAATAAACCATATTTCACCGTAACTATAGGTACAGACACACATATATATATATATATATATATATATATATATATATATAACGGCTGCGACATAATACTGACCTTGTTTGGTTAAAATCTAATTCTGAAACAAATTTTCGGCAAATGTTAGCCCGTTTTTCTCAGTTAAAACGGATAACGCAAAACCCTAAATATAAAATCTGATAATGATCGCATTGTAGATTATAATGCAAATAACAAAAGTAAGGCTTTATACATTCTGCTGTAAGGAACACAGATTAAGGGGTTAGGCAGTTGCGTTGGAAACCATGGAAGGACACACGAATCAATATGCACCATCTGTGATCTTGGATGCGCAAATAAAGTATTGGCTCCACGGCAGCTACACCACTAACGTGTTTTTTTCTTTTTCTTTAAGAATGTATTCATTTTTTCTATTTTTTAAAGAATGATTTAAACAACAATTTGGGAACACTCATCTTGAAAGATTGCTGAACTCCTGCTGCGAGGACATGATTTTTTTCATTCTCTGATCTTATGGCAAATAATCCCGTGGCATCAAAACAGAGAGAGAGGGGGGGGTTATATGGGATTGTTTTTTAGACATTTCAATTTTTTCCCCAGTAAACAATACGGAGAAACCACCAAACTCGAGAATATTAAATGCAAGCTGGTTTCTGGAAATTCAAGCAAAATTTAACCGAGTATTAAGTTCATCCGTGCACAAAAAAGTAGAAGTAAAAGATTGTACGCAGTCATTCTACATGCTCATTAAGCGCATCTTGTATCTTCTTTGATACCAAATGTAGGATCATTTCTTCGCCTTAGAAGACGGAATACCATTTTTGGCACGGTGCATAAGCAACGCTTCGCAAATATTCTACCCTATTGCCCTTTTGAATGACAGAATATGATTGAAATACTTCTCCACGTACACTTCTCAGAATAAAAACGTGAAAATATAAGAGCAGAATTACTTTGCCTACTACAGAACGCCATCCAACGGCAGGACTAGTTGCAGTGCACCTGCCGGTCTCTGTACTTCCTTAATGTTAGACTGGCTGTTTCAAAAGCGTTCAGGAAGACCCGGTGTGCGAGAGCTAAACTAACACAGGTAGCTCGCTCAGGTTTCTTAAGGTGACAGAGCCGCCATTTAATGACACCTAGCTTCATTCCAATTGTATACGTATTTATTTTTATTCTACTTCATTGGGCAAAGCACGTCTGTTTGCCCTTAGGATTTGCTTTAATATAGATCTGTTGTGCTCCACACAACCGAAACTTGGAGAGGAAAGTATCTACTGTTTCTTTTTTTTTAACTTACATTGTGATAAGAAACTTGTTTGAGAACGCAGTTTTTTCTACATCTAAATTTGACCGAATATGAATGTTTATAAAAATACAAGAACACTTCTACAACGCTCATCGTAATAAATCCCTTGAGAGGTAAGAAAGCCTGACAAACGTAACGTTTACCATTTTCTACACCACCTGAGACTGGGTGGAAGAAACACAACAACGTCTCAACGTGTTTCTTCCACCCAGTCTCAGGGGGCCTAAAAAATGGTAAACTTACACCAGCTCGCCTGCGCCCTAACTGTTTTTTTCATAAACGTAACGTGCTGTTTACCTTGTTCCGTGCATACACCGCTCATAATCCGGAAGCTACGAAAAAGAAGCAAGTATAAGCTGGATTCATTTCCAGAAAAAACTGAGTGTGCAGGCGACTTGGTTATAGTCATGATGTTTAAAACCCGATGCTTCTTCTCCTGTGCATTTTGTTTTCAACTTCAAAGATTCCTATTTTTCCCTCAACACAGTCTCGGGTTTAAAACATAACATTTTGTAGAAAAACTATGTATTTACAAAAAAAAGTAGAACTAGTTGTACGATATTTTTTTAAAACATTGAATTGAAAGAAACTAAATTGAGGAAATAGTCAAATAACATTCAATCATAAAACCAAACGTTCATGCGATCAGTGAGGGCTCGTTGTATGCAATGTTTCAGGCCTAATTGTTTGTTGCTGTTTTTTATTGAACGCATTATAATGAAACTACGTCTTCTTTACCGCAGGAGAGTACAGCTGCCTCAAAGCTGAGTTCTTCCTTCAGCGCTCCATCGGTTACCACCTGGTTCAGTCCTACCTGCCGACCATCTTGATCGTAGTGATCTCGTGGGTATCCTTCTGGCTGGACGTGGAGGCCATACCGGCCCGGATCACCTTGGGAGTCACCACACTACTCACCATCTCGTCCAAGGGAGCAGGCATCCAGGGAAACCTTCCTCCGGTGTCCTACGTCAAGGCCATTGACGTCTGGATGGGCGCCTGCACAATGTTCGTGTTCGCAGCTCTGCTCGAGTTCACCTTCGTCAATTACCTCTGGAGAAAACTTCCCTCCTGCGCGGTTACACCACCACCTGTTTCAGACAGAAAAATATCTGTGGTAAGTTTACATTTCTTTTTTCTTTGTGAATACGCTGAACATGGTAATCAAAAGAAGGAAACAGTCTTGCGGTACTGCTACGTGTACATGAAGAAAGCCTTTATTAGCTAAAGCTCATAATTCTTCTCAAAGGGGTGTTGTTACTTACGGGTAGTAGTACCATGTTTAATGCCGGCAATTTGTTTTCTTGAACTGCCACGCACTCTAAAAATTCAGATACCAAGTACTATGTCTTTACGCTGTGGAGTCTTACTTTGTTTATTTGTCAAAACATTGTAAACAATTATAGTTCTAGATGAAGTCAATTCTAACGAAAAATATGTATTTAGCACCTACAGCGGAGCGCACTTTGGACCAATTAGTCAATTACGGAACTGCTTCAGAAGACGACCTTGGTCTTGCCTTCAATGCCGCCACTTTTTCATAGTCTCCGCATTCCCTTGTCGGCGCGATTCACATTGCGAATTGGGATTTCAAATATACGTTTTTACTTTTGATACTTTTGACATAAAAATGATAGTTATCAGAAGGCAGGAAACATTAGGTCTTGTCTTTCGCCCGAGAAAAATTGAAAACTGCCATGTCTTTATCTTATAAAACGATTGCATGATGACGGCATCTTCTAGAGTGCTTCACTGGTCATGAAGAACCTAAGGCATTCTAGTTACTGACCAACAATCCAGAAGGTGTGCACTGTGCGTCATCATCGGGGAAACATTTCAGTCTAATGAATCCAAAGTTTGACTTTTAAAGATTCCAGTTAAATAAAACACTCCCCTAGCGTAAATCTAAGAAATATGAGAAAGAGCGCTGTCGCGATTTATATGATAATTTTTTTTTCTGTTGAACGCATCATATTTTCACATATCTTGTTTAAATATATACAACGCACATGTGACAAGTAACGTGTAACAGACCTAAGCTATACATTAAAGTAATCTCAGTTTAGTTAGCGCGAACTCCAGAAGTCTTTTTTTTTTATTTAATTGAAGCGACATCTTACTTTAGTTAGCAAAAGAAGTTTGGAGATGCTATGAAAGATATCTGAAGTAGATTGCCGTTTTGATATTGAATAACCCTTCCCGTACATGCTCTCGAATCTCTTGATACGTTAGGTAATATTATTCTAATGTACGTACTATATAGAGATGCACACTTTATGGCCTAATACTGACCTCTACGTTACATAAAAATGAAGTTCAGCAACTCGGAAAGTTTTCTATAATAAGTGCTCGCACAAATCATGCCTTGTGGAAGTCTTTCTGGTAAAGTATAAATGGCAAATTTTAAGGCGTAGGCGCATTCGTGGGAAGTGTCAGAATACCCTTTATTAACTTTGTCAGTAGCGGACGCCAACGCAGAATACCGAGTTAACTGAGGGTTGTTTTAGTGTCATGAACTCCGATCAGCATAGCAAGAAAGCCATGGCACTCGGCCGAAAGCAAACAATCTTGTTGTAAGCTTGCTGTGTCCCCCGGGGGATGGCGCTCAAAGCACGACCATTGATCAACTAAAATGCCCGCGTCAGTGCCCACCCTTGAAAATTTCATGAGTGTTGGCGTAATCTTTCATAAAAACGGAGCTACGCCTTGAAACTCCCCAACGTAAAGTTAACCACTGGAATACACCAGTGGTGATGTTTTGAGCATGTAACGTGTAGGTGATGAGCCTTCCGGCCGATTTTTGAAAGAGCCCAACAATTCATACCACCCTATCTAGAAGGGCTGTTTTTTTCTCAACTTTCAATAACCTGAGTAACAAACAAACGATAAAACGCTATCTAATGCACGCCCATAATGCACAAACATACTGCAACTACTTTTCCACATAATCACCACAGAGATTTATAACGTTATTATGACGTGGCACAACCTTTTTGAAGCCCTTTCCAAAGAAAATTTCTACCTGTGTTTTGTGTTCTAGACTTCTGTGCCGTGTCGTCCCTCACTCTACCTAGTCTCCGGATTTTGATCTTATGTTCAATCGTCACTAGCTCGTTTGTGCCCGACCTTTCTGCTTAGTAGTCACAATACCGCAGAGGATATTGCTTGGAAGCTTCACCTGGTATGTAACGTTCGTTCCCTGGTACCCGTGTCTGGCGTGCTGCCGCCGGCCGAGACATTTGCGTTCGCTCGTTCTATTCGCTAGCATGTCTACGATCAACCCCCAGGACCGCGACATCCAACAGCATGATGCTCCTTCTTGTGTCATTTATTGCCACTTCAGGACCATTTCTTATGTATACAATGACCCCCTAGCCGTATACCTCACGTGCACAAGCCTCATTAGTGTAGTTGGCATGGCGTTTTGTTTAAACAAAATTGTTAAGTTCAAAAAGTAACATGCTCTATATTATGATGATACTATCATGGTATATTTTTTTAGACACGACATTCATGAGCGAATAAATAAATTAATGGTACAAAAAACATTATAAACGGATCTATCCTATTTCATGACGGTAGATGGAACATACAACCAAATACTGCCTCCATAAAACAAGCCCATTTCTACATATCAAGATATTCTAAATTCGCTTTGCTCACGCCCAGTCACCAATGAAGAACCCCGACTGATGAAGGCGGTGTGGCCCTCATTTTTTGACAATAAAGTTTTGAAATACAGACATGTCATAAATAAGTTAGATCATCTGAAGCGCCTCGGTGTTAGAGTTTCCGGTGACATGTTGTAGAACAAACATGTAAACCTCTTGCTAGCAAAAATAGTTCAAATAACTGGCGAGTGGGTCGCATTAGATACGTTCTTTTTTAAAAAAAAGAACGTATCTAATCGTATCAGTTATAAAGAAGATCGTATCTTCTTTATAACTGAAAGCTTACTCACATTTAAACAAATGCAATCTAGCGAGGGGAGGGAGTGGTCGGTCAATTAAAACTTACAGCGTGTTCATTTAGAACAAAAATATATTTAGCGTCTCTATAACCCACTGCATTAAACACCAAGTTATATCCCCTTTTATTGCGTCCGCATGTGCACCGCTCACAACCTATATAGGCATAGTTCTAGTGTCCGCTATGAATCAGAAACCCAACAAAATATAAATAATAAGTAAACTTAAAATGGTCCAATCTCAAATACAACTTTTTAGCTACTCTCTTCAGTAGATTGTTTGAAATAGGAGGAACCTACGACTCTGCTAAAAAGCTCCGGAGATAAGTGCCTCAGTTATTCATAACCATGTCATTTAGTTACTGCAAGTATCTATAAGTCCAACAATGCGAGCAATGGTGTACTTTTTTTTTCATTTCATTTATTATGTCTCTCAGAGGCCGAAGGCATTACAGGGAGGAGTGGGGCACAGTAAATGGAACAAAGCAAGTAACAACCAAAAAATAACAAAATACTTACTAACCACCATTTAACACGTTAGTAATGGAACAGTACATGGAATAAAACAAGTAACAATGAAAAGGCAAAAAATACAAAAAAATACTACTAAACATCATGTAACAGGTTAGTAATGGCGATCTTAAATTTATCTCAGGCAGTGCTTGTGACAATGGCTGCGGGAAGGCGGTTCCAGTCAATCGAGGTTTGAGGCAAAAACGAGCCATTAAAGGTCGATGTGCCGCAATGGGGGATCCCAACTTTTAATTGACGATCGGTGCGTCATGATATGTAAAATGTTTAAGAAAATAGTGCTTGGCGGAGAGTAGGGTTATAGTGACATATCTTATGGAACAAGCATATATTTCGACGAAGAGAAAGAGTGGGTAAGGGTAGAGATGCTTTCATTAAAGTGGTGCTAGTTGTGCGGTCATAGGTAGGAAGTATAAAACGGGCGGAACGGTATTGAATGGATTCTACGGCAGATGCAAGGGCGATACCAGGGTTCCAGATTGAGGCGGCACATTAAAGTTTAGGGCGAATTAAGGTTTTATAAATTAGACGCTTTAATGAAAGAGGGGCAAGGAAAACGTTTCTTTGGGTGTATCCTAATAATTGATTAGCGTTTTTCGTGACATAGACGACATGAATATTCCAGACAGATCATTTGAAATTTGAACACCAAGCTATTTATAGGAGGACACAGGAAGAAGGGTAGAGTTATTGGTGGAGTAGGAAGGGCAAATTTTAATTCGACGAGAGACACAGATGGATTTACATTTAGAGATATTAAGTTCTATAAGCCAGTCGTTGCACCATTGGGTTACATTATTAGTATCGGTCTAAAGAGCATAGATGTCGGAGTCGTTAAGGATTTCTTGGTAAGTAACACAGTCGTCAGCAAAAAGACTAATAGAAGAGGTGACACGGGTAGGGGAGATCATTAATATAAATAAAAAATAGTAGTGAACCGAATACAGAACCTTCTGGGACACCGGCGTTGACAGGCGAGTATGGAGAATTAGTTCCGTTGGCGTGTACAAAGTGAAGACGGTTAGTCAGAAAGGCGTCTATCCAAGCGAGAATGAATGGGCAGGTGTTAAGGCTACTAAATTTGTGGAGAAAAAGGGCGTCAGGAACTTTGACAAAAGCTTTGGAAAAATCAAGGAATATGAAGTCAGTTCTGGAACCCTGGTCAAGTGGGACATGGAGATTATGATTAAAGGTAAGAAGTTTGGTTTCGCATGTGTAAAACTTCCGAAAACCATGTTGTGATGTGTTAAGGAAAGAGTTAGAATCCAGAAAGTTTTCAAGTTGAGAGTAAATTACGTGTTCAAGGTGTTTGCATGTTATACTCGTTATGGAAATGGGACGGTAGTTAGATGGATTTTGTTCATCGCCACCTTTGTGTACAAAAACCACCTTCCCTGCCTTCCAATCCAATGGCAAGACACCATTTTGAAGTGACTGAGACAAAATCTTGGACAGGATAATGCTAGAATGCATTTTAGTGTTTTTCAAGGATGTTGTGTTAATGTTGTCAGTACCTACCGCAGAAGACATTCGTAGGTTTTCAATAATCTTAGCAAATCCTTCACAATTACAAGATACATAGGCAAAAATCAAGGCGGTAAATACAGGGAAACAAGACCTAACTGCAATAGAGAAAGATTTAGTAAACACTTCATTTAAAACAAAGGAACACTGATCATTGGATAATTCATGTCCATCAGCATCCCTAAGCGTTATATTGGAAGAAAAATATAGATTAATAGCCTTCCGAAATTGACGCGGGCTATTTAACAACAAGGAGGGTAACGTATTAATAAAATAATGCGATTTCGCATCTAGAAGTTTTTTTCTTCTTATACACACCAGCTGCAGTACGGTCCGCTGACCATCGTTGTTCGTTGTCGGATAGCTTTGCAGCACGAAATATTATGTTTTTCTTGTTTGCTAGCCTTTTTAAAAACACGTTATGCCAAGGCGATTCAGGAGAGGACGAGATAGTCCGAAGTGGCATGTGCGCTTTCAAGAGGTGCGCAACTTGTTTTTTTAAATAAACACCTGTTATTTTCAACTGAGCGCTCATCAAAACAGTCCAAGCAAAAATCAAGAAAAAGTAAAACGTTCCTATTAATGGAATCAAAATCAGCTCGTGCATAATCAGAAATTCGCTTAATTACTTTCGACCTAAAGCATGTAGGTAGATCTAAGGAAAAATGCAAAAAGGAATGATCACTAAGACATGGCAAATGAGTTAACGAAGAGATGAGCTTAGGCGATATTGTTAAGATGAGGTCTAAAACAGAACAGGTCGAAGCACCAATACTCGTAGCTTCGTTAACCATTTGTGAGAAATTAAAATCAATGCAGAAGTTGACGAATTCTTTGCAGTTAGACGGGAAGGAACAAAGATGAGTAGAAACCTCTGACCAAACTATGGAAGGATAATAAAAATTGCCCAAAAGAATGACTGGAGCATTTGGAAAGCGAACAATGACTGTGTTGATTGCATCGTGAAGTTTAGAAACAAAAGTATAACTTCTATTGGGAGGGTGATAAAACTCGCCGAAAATGTATTTCTTTATTTGAGGTTGAGACCAACCCACACTAGCTCCAATTTAGATACCACGTTGACATGAAATGACGGTATATTTCCTGATACCGCAATCAATACGCGATCACCGCTTCTTTCAGCCCTGTCATGACGGTATATAAAGAAATATTTCGGACAATTTAAAATCTCGCTGTTACGTATCTTGCCGGATAACCAGGTCTCAGTAAGAACAAGAACGTCAGCATTAGAAGAATTAATGAGAGAAGGTAAGTCATCGTTCTTGTTCATGGCGCTTCTAATGTTAGTAATAATAATCGGAATAATATTAGTAGACGTGATAATATCACAGCTTCCACCCCTCTCTGCATGTTATTGCGGAGTTTGATTGCGATTAAAGGCATGATGTGGAGCAAACTAAAGTGTGGTAGAGAAGTTGAATGAGACTTGGAAACTCCGGTATTATGTTAAAATGAAGTGTGCTCTGGCTCCCGGGAGGTCAATTCAATAACAGAGTCAGAGGCAGGTACATAGACATAGCAATTATTGCCAGTTGGTAACTTGTCGAACCGCAGTTTAAAAGGCGGTCCCCCTATTCTCGCAAACCGGAGCAGTTTACGCCGAGCGAGACGCAACGAGGAGGTAAAAACTTCACTTACTGAGAAGTTGTGCCCTTGAATTTATAGGCATTTGAAAGTACCGCCTCTTTATCTTTGTAAGAAGCCGTTTTTACAATATTAGGGCGACACCGCTGCTGATTGAACTGGCCAAGGCGATGAGCTCTTTTGATACATGACGCGGGAAGTTGTAAACCTAATCTTTTGAGGCATACATCAAGGACAGCCTTTTCGGATTGCACCCAAGTTCCTGTCTCAGTATCGCAGAAGCCAAAGAAAAGAAGGTTAGCCCGGCGCGCTCGGCTCTCAGCGTCATCACAGCGTGTTCTGAGCTGAGAAATCTCGGCGGCGGCAGACTCTATCAACTGAGCAGAACTGACGCTGCTGTTTATGCCGGTTGATTCGGTATCGGAAAGGTCAGTTTCTAACTGAATGACCTATATTGTGAGCGCAGTTAGTGATGCTGCGGTGCCGGTTTGTTTTATTTTTAAGTCTCTAACTTCCTGAAGGATGTTATTTTGGCCTGCCCGAAGTGTCGTTACAATATCAAGAACTTTATTTAGTAGAGCTTCTTGTTCTTTGGTCATTGGACCAAGGTTAGACTCAATATTGCCACCGGGGAGTAAGAGCACCCTGAATCTAACACTGTCGGCATACGTAGAAATATATGCACAGGCAATTTTGCGCAGGTCTATGCATTCGAGATACAGCTCAAAGCATGCCTTGGGACCCGGCAGCACAAAACAACACAAGTCATTGGCTTTGAATTCAAGATATTCAAATTTACTAACCTGAAACGAGACGACCAAAAACTTAGGCACCTTGATAGTACAGTTGCTGCCAGGTCCACCTTTTTGGGGTTTTGTCTTAGAGTTTTAAAGCGTAGGTTGTTTAAAGCGGCAGCTTTATCGGGCCAACCAATCCCAGGAGCCACGTAGGCACGAAATTGGTAGGTCGTCAGACCGTAACCGCTAAACAACTTTAGAAAAACGGCAAACATTACCACGATGTTACCCCGGTCACCTGCGCGGAAGCTGAGGGCGTTGCTGACTGCTACGGACCTTGCACGCCGGAATGAGAGGAGCAGAAGCAGGTGGTGTGAGAAAGCGCGTGTAGCGGAGAGGGATGAATAGCGCAAGAAATAGTGTAGCACAAACAGGTGGTGTAAAGAAGTGCGGGAAGCGCGGGGTGAAACGGGCAGGAAAGCTCGCTTCCCCGCTCTTGGCGCTCCATACAATTTAGTGAAAACGCTTTCTATCCGAGTGGTACTGAAGGTCAACGCACGCAGCCTCACAAAGCGAAAATGGTGTGACGTGATCTGTTTGCATACCAAAGACTACCCCCCTGAACTAAGAGCGCCACCCACCACAGGCACTGAAAGACTAAGGGTAATCCTGCCCTATACTTCGCTTCAGCTTAGATCAAGACGCAGCCGACGCTACGATCTAATGGAACAAATCAAGCAGCTTGAAAAGCGGAATTCATTGAGCCTGTTTTGTTTATGAATGGTTCAGCGATGGTATAACACGTACATAAACATGAGGAACACTATGGCGGTGCGCTTTTGACGCTGTCTGATTGATCAGCTCGTAGCGTCGGCTGCGTCTGGACATAAGGTGAGACGAAGTATAGGCACCACCCGAACTCAGAGCACTTCCCCACTTGCAAAGCTACCGCACATAAACGCGTTTGGCAAAGTGACAAAATAAGCAACCAATTATTTTAGTATTTTTTATATGTTCTTGTTTTAGTTGGCGTTTTTCAGGGAGGCAGGACCTCGTAAAGCTGCAACAGCAGTTTTTTGTCCTGGTTACCTCATTTTTGCACAACCAAAAAGGGAAATAAAAAGCCTTGGTTTTAAATAGCCATCACCTTGTTATTTTTATATTATATTCGCTTCCAAGTGCAGGGAACTTCGAGCATTGTACGAAAGGATGGAAACGATTTTTTTTTATGAAATGTCGTGCTACTGTGATATGCGAAAAATAATTTTGTTCATTTATCTGTTTTTGTTTGTTCTGTTCAGCTTAATAATTATTTTATTATAATGCATGCAAGTGTTACTGTTGTCATTTCTTTTGTAGGTATTGGTTGGTTTTATGATGAAGTATCTTATATTATTTATAATTTCGTGCACTCGTTCCATTTGTTTTCGTGCCAGTTATTCGTACTTGTGCATTCAAGCTGCTGGAGCAGCGTGTTTTTCTCGGATCTATCCATACTTACACGGTGACTAAAGCTATTAAATAGTCACTATCTGGCCTATCCCATGCCTAACAAAGGGGTATACCATAGGGTTATCTCATACCCCCCCTGCTTTCGATCCTGGACTTCTCTAGGCTCCTTCGCAGACTACAAAAGATACCGCGCCTTCGCTCTACCATCACATCGGTCAATGTCTTTATATAGACTATGACAGGGAACGTGTGGTAACAGCGAAAAACGCTCCCGTGCAAAGTGGTCATCTTAGAAAGCTATTTCGACAGCGTAGGCTTTCCCGGAGATGACAAGCTACGGAGACCTCGACTCCAAGTGAGAAAGGTACACGGGAATAAGCAGCAGAATGCACCGAGCCCTGTAAGCTCAGTATTTGGGACCCAGCAGGATGATCCTGGAGCTGGTTGTCTTAACTACTGAAACCTTCTCGTACCTCTCACCAATCGGTTCGTTCTAAGAGCCGACCGTCCGCCTGGTGGGAGCCAAGCAGCGCGCCTAAACGCGCGGACACCAGAAGCCCTAGCTGAAAGCAACCTCCTAAATAGCAAGCACCGCCAACTCGTGCACAAAAACTGCGATCCAAGACAGAATCCTGCGATCTATATGGGCTAGGCCCCGCACTCTCTGTCGGCACCCGCCTGCTCTGTGGCGATCCCCAGTCTGCCCTTAGCTGAGGCGCTCCCGGGAGGTAGTTCGATCAAGGGCGAAGAAATGCGCGCCATCCAGTTCGCGCGATGTACTATCATAAAGAATGAATTCATTCAGACCATGCTCCCCTAAATCTTCTCAGACTCTACCATGGGCCTCAACAACTGTAGCAGACAAAAAAAAAAAAAAAAAGCTGTTTACAACTTTCTGTAACACCGAATTCGAGCGCAGCTCTTGAGGAGGAGGAGGGAGGGTACTGAGGAGAGGGTATGCCCCTCCTCCCTCCTCTTCACCTCGTGATCCTGCCTGCTACTCCTCCTCTTCCTGCTTCTTCACCTCCTCCTTCTCTCATCCTGCAACCTCCTCCCCTCATCTCCTACTCCTCCCCTCCTCCTCAAGGGGGGTCACGTGACCTGGGGGAGTCACGTGACTTCGGGGGGGGCACGTGACTTCAGGGGGGGGGGATCACGTGACTTCACGGTTACGCCGACGCCGACGCCGCTCAAGCCGGAAATGGGCGCCTAGGACCTGCGCTCTAATATCTTGAGCAGACGGTGTAAGGAATTCAAGAAGTCGGCCTCTAAACTGATCGTTGACTCCACCGATGTCAAGTTGCCTTGAACTCCCGCCCGTGCGGGAGTCGAAGACAACGACCAGCACACTCCATCACTCCCGCGCAATTCAGGAGCCCCGCAAGCCTTGGAGTGCGCACTTGTACCTGACAAACAGTAACTACTTGTTCGCACCGAACCTCGGCGGGGACAGCGAGGATGAAGCCATGGCGACCCTGCGTGCAGCCCAAATCCACTGTTCTTAGCCGCTCTACGTCGAATTGGGTAGTGTTGCTCGGGTACAGCTGCGCAGAATCCAAACTGACACGACATGAACGCCAACCATTCGAGGTTGGTGGATTTCACCGCCGACCTCTTTTCATTTCATTTCATTTATTATACCCTCAGGGCCCGAAGGCATTACAGAGGGGGAGAGCAACAAGAAGGTTAATGCAAATAACATAATACATATTTAGACACACTCAGTAATAAAGTAATTAGTTATTGTACTTTTAAAGAGCTCAGAGTCCGTGATAATGGCGATCGACCGGGGAAGGCGGTTCCACTCCTGGGATGTACGGGGAACGAAAGATGAATAAAACGTGGTTGCGATAGAGTTAGGAATGCCCACCTTATGTTGATGATCAAGACGGGAGGAAACATAGACATGCCGAGCAATTAATTTGTCGCGCAGGAAAGAATTATGGTGATACATTTTATGGAATAGGGAAAGACGAGAAATTTTACGACGTAGGGATAAAGGTGGTAATGAGAGAGTTGTTTTCATAAAGGTGACGCTAGCGGTGCGGTGATAGTTTGTGAGGATGAAACGAGCGGATCTGTTCTGAACGGCTTCCAATGTAGATACGAGAGTGACTAGTCCGGGATCCCATACAGAAGCTGCATATTCTAACTTGGGACGAATTAAAACTTTGTAAAGAGTTAATTTCAGTGAGACAGGGGCTAATGAAAAATTTCGCTTGATGTAACCTAACATGCGGTTAGCGTTAGCTGAAATATGCTGAATATGTGTTTTCCATGAAAGGTTAGAAGCTATATGTACGCCTAAATATTTGTACGAAGATACCGGTTCTAGATGAGCATTATTAAGGAAATAGTTAGGAGAGTCCTGAGACTGGCGAGACACACGCATGACCTTGCATTTGTTAGTGTTAAGCTTCATAGACCACGAGTCAGACCAACGGTAAATAGCATTAATGTCTGATTGGAGTATACAGGTGTCATTACGATTGAGAATCTCACGGTAAAGTACACAGTCGTCAGCGAACAGAGACACGGACGAAGAGACACTAGTGGGTAGGTCGTTAATATAAATTAAGAATAGCAACGGCCCTAAGACTGTCCCTTGCGGAACCCCTGACGCAACTTTTACAAAAGAGGAGTTATTGTTATTCACAGTGACAAATTGAGACCGTTGAGTTAAAAAAGACTGTATCCATGCGAGAACGTTATTGTCTATGTTAACTTTGGAAAGTTTTAGAAGCAGAAGATTGTGAGAAACTTTGTCAAATGCTTTGGCGAAATCCAGGAAAATGCAGTCCGCCTGGGATCCTCGGTCCAGAATGTGATGTAGGTCATTCGTGAAAGATAGCAGTTGGGTCTCACATGAAAATGTTTTTCGAAAAGCGTGTTGGGCATTGTTGAAGAAGTTGTTAGATTCTAAGAAGTTGACGAGGTGAGAAAAAATTATATGTTCAAGAAGTTTGCAAGGAATGCTGGTTATTGAAATCGGACGATAATTAAGAGGGGAATGTTTATCTCCAGCCTTGTGAATGGGTACCACCTTCCCTACCTTCCAGTCTGATGGGAGAACAGCGTCTTGTATAGATTGTTCAAATAATTTTGTTAAAATAATTGAGGAGTATTGTTTAGTGTTTTGTAAAAACTTGGAATTAATGCCGTCCACTCCTGCTGAAGATGACAGTTTGAGTTTATCTATGATACGACCGACGCCAACGTAATCAAGAAAAAGAGGATCCATGGGCAAGTAATCGGCACTCTCTAGCGAAGGGAAATCGTGCATGTTATCAGTAGAGAATGAATTTGCAAAAGTACTATTTAATAAATTTAAACACTCATCGCTGGCTATACAATCACCATTTGCGGTTTTTAGTGTGATAGATGACTGCGTCTTTTTGTTTATTGTGTTCCAGAATTGTCTAGGATTGTTGATCAACATTGCGGGTAGGCTATGAGTCATGAATTCTAGTTTGGCGTTTTCAATTGCTTTTTTGTACACCTCAGCAGCAGTACGATAACGCAACCAACGGTGCTCGCACGTGGATAATTTTGCGGCGCGAAATAGACGCTTTTTTTTGTTTGATAAGCGTTTTAAGGCTCTGGTGAACCAGGGTGACTGAGAGTTTTCGATAACTCTCCTTAAGGGAATGTACTGATTTGTTAGTTTATTAACTTCGGTTTTGAAAAAGTTCCAGTTTTCTTCTACTGAGCGACTTGAGAAGAGTGATAAATATTCATCGAGGAAAGTTGCAAGGTCAAGATTAATTTTATCAAAGTTAGCTTTGGCGTAATCTCGAATTTGCTTTACATTAGTTGATGGTTTCGGTACTGCTGCTTTTACATTAAAATGCAATATGGAATGATCACTAAGCCCTGGAAGATAGGAGATGGGTGAAACGAGTTCAGGATGAGTAGCGAGAACAAGGTCTAATACGTTCGCCGTCAATGGGGTCACTCTGGTTGGTTGGGTAACTAGTTGCGTGAAACAAAAATCTAAACAGAGGCTAACAAAATCATTGCATTCAGATGAGGCAGATGAGGGTGTGCCTGTTGGTGGGTTATTACCTGTCCACACAATATCAGGATAATTAAAATCTCCCAACAGAAAAATTGGCGAACTGGGAAAGCGAATGACGACCAGATTTATGGAGTCCTGCAAAGCTTTAATTAAAGATGATGAGCACGAGGGCGGCCTATAGCAAACTCCCATGATCCACTTCATGTGATTAGTACCAAGACATACCCAAACTATTTCTAAATCACTAGCTATGTTTAAACAAAAAGAATCAATATGACTTGCAATGGCAACTAAAACGCCCCCACCGCACCTATCTTGCCGATCGTTCCTATAAATATTGTACCTTTTAGGTCCATAAAAAAGTTCGCAATCACGCACCCTCCCAGTGAGCCAAGTTTCCGTTAAAACAACAACATCAGCAGCTGTTGAATCCACAATAGAAGACAAGTCGTCTCGTTTTTTAATGAGGCTTCTAATATTTGTAAAAAGTACCGATACATCAGAGACAGGTGAAAAAGACACTCTACCCCTCGCGGCCTGTTATTGCGATGTTGATGGCTGAGATGAGTCATTAGCGGGCAGGGAATTCTGTGTGACAGTAACAACCGGCGTAGTAGAGGGACCAACCTCGTACACATTTTCGGTGGTGAGATCAAAAGCATAGCATTTATTGTTAATGTGAATTCTGTTATGTCGAAGCTTAAAAGTGCCGCCTTTTTCTTTCGCGAAATCGATTAGTTTTTTTCGTGCGATACGTGTCCCAATTGAGTAGTCTTCGCTTACTGTTATGCGTTTTGCTTTCAGGGGGGCTCTTGAGAGAAGAACGTTGTCCTTCAATTTGTAGGACGCGAATTTGACGATGACTGGGCGGCATTTGTTCTGACAAAACGTGCCGATTCTATGGGCCCGAACAATAGCTTCGTCCGATACTTGTAGATTAAGCGACTGTCGAAATATGTTCAGAATTGTTTGTTCTGTCTGCGCCCATGTTTCTGATATTGTGTCGGCCATCCCGAAAAAAACCAAATTATCACGGCGTGAACGATCTTCAGCATCATCTAGGCGTGTTCTTAGGACTATGTTCTCTTTCTGCACTTCTTCCGCCAAGCTTCGCGCTATGGTTACTTCAATCTGAAGATTAGGGACTGGAGCAGTTTTATTTTCAACCTCGTTCAGTCTCGTTTTTATTTCCGTTATGGCCCCCTTGATTGATTCTTGACTTTGTTTAACTTCGTTAAGTGTAGCAATTATACCCGATTGAGCCTGATCCATCCTAAGGCAGCGCTCGTTAACGGCTGTCAGCATTGAGTGCATCTCGTTAAACAGTTTAAGTTGGGCCTCGTTCATCGGTCCGGGATTAGATTCCACGTCTCCGGAAGTTTTTAGTAGAAGGTACACCACATCAACTGAGTCACAAACAGTTTTTTGAAGCACTTGTGAGCACGGAAACAGCAATAACCATATATCGCTAGTTTTCTTAGCGTATAACGAGGGAGGTGGACCAACCTGTACGAGCAAGATGACAAAATGAGTGGTCTGCATGGTTCGGCTGATCCCGTGCTCACTCAAGGGCGGAAGACGTCCCAAGCTGCTTAAATGGGCGTTTGTAGGCGGCGTAGATGACAGTGTCGCTGACGATGCTCGGTTGATGTCGAGGGAACAAGGAGAGATTGCTTGCAGATTGTCCCACAGATAGGTGGTAGCCTGCCGATGTCGAGGCGATCCAGCACGATGATGCGAAGAACCGCTCACGAGAACGGCGGCGTCACGGCTGGGCAGGGACTCAGGCACCTGAAACTGGAGGGCCGAAATCTGTACGAGCAAGATGACAAAATGAGTGGTCTGCATGGTTCGGCTGATCCCGTGCTCACTCAAGGGCTGAAGACGTCCCAAGTTGCTTAAATGGGCGTTTGTAGGCGGCGTAGATGACAGTGTCGCTGACGATGCTCGGTTGATGTCGAGGGAACAAGGAGAGATTGCTTGCAGATTGTCCCACAGATAGGTGGTAGCCTGCCGATGTCGAGGCGATCCAGCACGATGATGCGAAGAACCGCTCACGAGAACGGCGGCGTCACGGCTGGGCAGGGACTCAGGCACCTGAAACTGGAGGGCCGAAATCTGTACGAGCAAGATGACAAAATGAGTGGTCTGCATGGTTCGGCTGATCCCGTGCTCACTCAAGGGCTGAAGACGTCCCAAGTTGCTTAAATGGGCGTTTGTAGGCGGCGTAGATGACAGTGTCGCTGACGATGCTCGGTTGATGTCGAGGGAACAAGGAGAGATTGCTTGCAGATTGTCCCACAGATAGGTGGTAGCCTGCCGATGTCGAGGCGATCCAGCACGATGATGCGAAGAACCGCTCACGAGAACGGCGGCGTCACGGCTGGGCAGGGACTCAGGCACCGGAAACTGGAGGGCCGAAATCTGTACGAGCAAGATGACAAAATGAGTGGTCTGCATGGTTCGGCTGATCCCGTGCTCACTCAAGGGCTGAAGACGTTCCAAGCTGCTTAAATGGGCGTTTGTAGGCGGCGTAGATGACAGTGTCGCTGACGATGCTCGGTTGATGTCGAGGGAACAAGGAGAGATTGCTTGCAGATTGTCCCACAGATAGGTGGTAGCCTGCCGATGTCGAGGCGATCCAGCACGATGATGCGAAGAACCGCTCACGAGAACGGCGGCGTCACGGCTGGGCAGGGACTCAGGCACCGGAAACTGGAGGGCCGAAATCTGTACGAGCAAGATGACAAAATGAGTGGTCTGCATGGTTCGGCTGATCCCGTGCTCACTCAAGGGCTGAAGACGTTCCAAGCTGCTTAAATGGGCGTTTGTAGGCGGCGTAGATGACAGTGTCGCTGACGATGCTCGGTTGATGTCGAGGGAACAAGGAGAGATTGCTTGCAGATTGTCCCACAGATAGGTGGTAGCCTGCCGATGTCGAGGCGATCCAGCACGATGATGCGAAGAACCGCTCACGAGAACGGCGGCGTCACGGCTGGGCAGGGACTCAGGCACCGGAAACTGGAGGGCCGAAATCTGTACGAGCAAGATGACAAAATGAGTGGTCTGCATGGTTCGGCTGATCCCGTGCTCACTCAAGGGCTGAAGACGTTCCAAGCTGCTTAAATGGGCGTTTGTAGGCGGCGTAGATGACAGTGTCGCTGACGATGCTCGGTTGATGTCGAGGGAACAAGGAGAGATTGCTTGCAGATTGTCCCACAGATAGGTGGTAGCCTGCCGATGTCGAGGCGATCCAGCACGATGATGCGAAGAACCGCTCACGAGAACGGCGGCGTCACGGCTGGGCAGGGACTCAGGCACCGGAAACTGGAGGGCCGAAATCTGTACGAGCAAGATGACAAAATGAGTGGTCTGCATGGTTCGGCTGATCCCGTGCTCACTCAAGGGCTGAAGACGTTCCAAGCTGCTTAAATGGGCGTTTGTAGGCGGCGTAGATGACAGTGTCGCTGACGATGCTCGGTTGATGTCGAGGGAACAAGGAGAGATTGCTTGCAGATTGTCCCACAGATAGGTGGTAGCCTGCCGATGTCGAGGCGATCCAGCACGATGATGCGAAGAACCGCTCACGAGAACGGCGGCGTCACGGCTGGGCAGGGACTCATGCACCGGAAACTGGAGGGCCGAAATCTGTACGAGCAAGATGACAAAATGAGTGGTCTGCATGGTTCGGCTGATCCCGTGCTCACTCTTAGAGCTGCCTTCACTGCCAAGTTTCTCTAAAGGTTTGGAAATAAAAAAAAAAGGTTCTAAGCGAGCTTCTGAACTTTGTTCACGAGGCGGTCCTGATCACTCATTTCGAAACCATATCCTTCTTCCCCCTTCCTCCTGTACCCCCTCACTCATTCCGTGAAGCCACCAAAAAGGTTCCTTTGTTCTCCCTTCTCTGTTTGACACGACTCAACATTTCAACTGGCCTATTAACATCGATTATGTTGATTTAAATTTGAGAGGTGGTATGGTGATGGATATGTAAACTTGGATTATTTAACTTAGACCGTGCAGAACACCGAGGAGGAAAACCACCACTACCTTTGGGCAATAGAAAGCATATTCCTATCGAAGGATTAGCAGGCGACATACAATTTGTACTCAGCATTAATCGGCGGAATCTGTTGTCATGAGAACTGAGACAGTTCAGACCATCTCCCTGGTGTGAACTCCCCAATCGCGTGGAGAGACGGCATGGGAAAAAGATGGCGTTATACTGGAAGCTAAAGTTGTCATATACATAATCTCTAGTTTTAACAATCCTGTCAAGTAGGCTCTAAAAGCACGAATGAGCAAAATATATTAGAACGAACAGTTATATTATTAATCTATAACCATTTACTGCACAATTTGCACTGACGCAGGGGCAAAACCTAAAAACAACTGTCTGATCTTTTTGCCTCGAAGTCAATCTTGTGTTTCAAGACATTTTTCATTCCAGCTACAATCAATAAAATCTGCGTTGGCAAAGTGTGCTAGCCTTACAAACTGCGTCGTTTCTAGACGAGAAACATCTAAAAAACGTTATTTTGCGTCTGCAGTATACCGAGCCATTGAAACTGGCGACAAGGAACATCCACAAAGCCTGAAGTGGATAGAAGGTAGCAAGCTGTCGAGAAAAGCAATAACGTCACGCATGACCAGAGGGATAGAGTGAAACGATCAGAATACAAAGAAACGAAAGTAAACACGATATATGGCTGCGGCCTTATCAATCTAGCGCCAACGCTTCATCGCGCAACTTATCGGTAGAGCTATCAAAGCCACGGGAGTGTGTACCGAGTTCCGAAAAATTCTTTGTTTTCGCGGGGGGCTTATGCAAGAAACGCACTTTGTGAAATCACACGCTGTCCCACTTTTACATATCACTACGCTGGGCCAATCCCCTGGGATAATGCAAAGCCAGACTCGCACTTCTTGCATCATAGACGGTTTGAAGGAGATATTGAAGTATGCGAATCGCTGGACAACGTCAGGGCCTTTTTTTGAAACAACTTTTGTGCTCTTTATGTTCGGCTTCGTTACCACGGGAATCTTGCGCACATATTGAGCAAACCCGTGCGATTGTTGACGCATTTTGTGTGCGATTTCACCTCCTTGTCGGCTAGCTTCAGTGCATTCTATTGCGCTTTTTAAAAAAGAAATAGTTGCCATCGATTCCACAAGATGCGGGTCAGTACGGTGCCCTGCAATTGCTCCTCAAATACAATGCTAATAAAAGTAGGTAATCATATTAAAAACGTTTTACACTTTCTATGAAGCTAGATTGTATTCTTGGGCTACCTTAACGATACAGTCACCAAACCTGACGAAATGAGCGGTTGGGCTAGTTGGTTTTGCATATTTACAATGTAGGGCAAAGACAAAAAAGGAAGAAGACAGAGTTCAGAAAGAACGCGAAAGAGAGGAAGGAACGAGAAAGATGGGGGGAAAGGGCGTTCTTTCCTATCTCTGTCTTCTTCCTGTTTTGTCTCTGCGCAACATTGTAAATAAATAAACAAACGTGTCGGTTTTATAAACCGCCGTTTGTTGCGCATGGAGCAGTGTAAAGCCCTTCTGGAGAACCTTTAGCCAATATTTTTCTAATTGTTTTCAGGATTTGTTATTTGCAGCAGTTTGTGGTTCTGTCGACAACAGAAGAATGTTGGGTGGCGTCGCCTGCAACGAAACTCGATTGGGCATGTATTCCGCGCGTGCTAATCCTTGCTTGCTCCGCTTACTTTCATCTTTGATCTGGTTATTCTTTTCTGGTTAAATTTAGTGGTGAAACGTCCCGGTTAAATTAAGAAAGGAGTGCACAAACAATGTATTCCACGCTTTACGGGATCTGTGGGTTAAAAACCAAGCTGCATTATTTCATCGTTTTATTCCTCGTCGAGGTCCTCCCAGCGCATCTGCCGGGACAATATATGGCCCTGAATACGCTAAGCATAAAGTATGTGTCGATTATGCGACGTCCAGGGATTTAGTGCATACTAAAAATTGTTTCGCCCATAATGGTGTAAAAAGGGTTCCCAAGAGACTTACAGCCATGGCTTATTTTCACTACCTTATTTTGAATACCACATTGTTGTAAGCAGAACATTAGAGGCTGTTGTTTGGAACACCTGTAATTTTTAATAGTGCATAAAGGGCGTACAAAAGGGTGTAGAAAAGAGTGCTGCGTGCAGTGAGAACACCCTTCATTTTTCAATGGAGCTTCCTACTTTGCTTGCTACTTTTATTGAATATGTCGAATAGTTCTTGTTTTCGCCAAATATTTTGACTTTGAGATACATTCATTGAAGTTAAATATATTATGATCTACGTGAAATATTCAAGTCAACTAAGCAACATACGTGCACTCTTCGTAATTACGGAGAAGGTCATCTGCGAATGGGTGTCTTTGAATTGTTTTGTATATAAGGCGGTAGAGCAGTCATCAAGGTAGAGACTCCTATGTTGTGAGTGATTTATTGGGTATGTAATCGCTGTTTCTGCGCCTGTGAGAAGTCCATGGGGTGCTTGTGACTTGTAAACGTATGCCTATAGAATGCTGCTAAGATCGCCAGCATCCTACATTCAGTATATTCACCAGCGTCTTAGGGGCGTTAATTGCCTGGGACAAGTTGAGTTATACCCTGAAGCTTGTAAACATTCTAGTTTGTACGTTGTAGGAAGTTCAAGCTATATCGTCTGTGTCCTTTCGCAGACTCTTCTAACATTTCTGAAGGGCGTAAAACCGTATACTGCGATTTCAGATAAAGATTCAGATGACTAACAACAATGATTATAAGGAGCAAGATGGCAGAAGTATTATTGCTCTGCAGCGTAGCATATGAAGTGAATTTAGCTGCAGCCTTAAAAGCCGCCGACGTGCCGACATCTCGAGATATGAATAGTTCAACTCCAAATTAGCATAGGTATCTGTCAACATCGAATGTGCCAGCCGATGCACCTTCATGTTGCGGCTACAAATGCCGTTCACGACAAAACAAAATACGTTAATGAGCTTAACATTTTTTTTTTCTTCTGCGGAATAGAAAACACAGAAGTGTGTGGTTCACCGGTACCGATTCACATGAGTGCTGGAGCCGTCTTCTAAGGTCTAATGCGCTATCTAACAGGGAAAAGTTTAGTTATGAAAATTCACTGCACGCTAGTGCGCGCGAGTGGAAATTCAGCGACTGTTCGATGTTTGTCATCACTCCCCACGCCGCGGGCAAACTGCTGCTAACTCAACGACGACTTCAGTGCTAATTTTAGATCAAGCGTCTGGCGGTCTTGAGAAAAAGGCGAGGGCGGTGGCTGGGTGATACAACCGGGTCTCCCAGTTAAAAAGGTAGTGTACGGACGATGAATGAGAACACCCTAGGTTAATAAACGAGGAAGCCCTTTGTAAACACCGAGTATTTTATTGTTTCACCGAACGCGTGGCGTTACTTGCTCCTCTTGCGAAACATCGTGCATTGAACTAAAAGTAGTGCCTAGCTCTATGTTGACTCAGCAGCACTGGCAACTCAGCTGAGATGCCGAAAAGCAGTCAGCTGCTGAACTATGGTATGTGACCGACTCCCAGTCGTTGCTATTTTTTTTTTTTTTTTAATATTCACCGACTTTCAAAGAAACGCAAGGCGCACGATTGCTTTGTGATTCGTTCTTCGCCGGTCTTGTCGGCTTATGGTGCGGTCTCATAGACTGCGAAGTGATAAGTAGTGCACAGGAATCGTCTGCGTTTCTTAAGATGTAAAGAAATGCATTTTATTTTCCTTTTGATTCATTTTACCCTCAATGCCCGAAGTCACTACGAGGGGTGAAGATGGGGGGGGAAGAGGGGGGAGGGAAAGGGGGGGGGGGGCAACGGTAAAGGGTTACACCAACAACAAAATACAAATGAGGCACACTCCATAACAAGGTGGTCATATCAATAGAAAATGTATTAGCCACTCTCGTCAACAAAATTATTGGTGATGGCACATCTAACAATATCAGTGTTGTGATGGCAGCTATCGACCGGGAAAGCTGGTTCTACTCCTGGGATGTAGGAGGAAAAAAAGATGCATAAAACGGTGTCGTGATAGAACTTGAGTTGCCCACTTTATGCTGATGATCAAAACGATAGGAAACAAAAAATGGAAGAGAGATTCGTGTGCCGCGTAGTATAAAGTTATGGTAATAAAGTTTATGAAACAAAGAAAGCCTAGTAACTTTTCGACGTAAGGACAAAGGTTGCTATGAGCATCAAATTATAAGCCCCGGCCTCTCTGACGCCATGCGAGTGTCAGTTTAGCTCAGCTAGCACAATTGTGAAAAAGCAGTCGAACTCGTTCTTGCGGAGAATATCAACGAACTTATTTGTCTAGCAGCTGGAGCAAAACGTAGTTTCTTTGAACTGTTGCCAGTGGAATGTAAAAGATGATCCTCGATTGAAATGTATATTTTTTTCGTATATTACAACATAAAAGATATCAACATAGGTAAGAATTATAGATTTCCCTCTTTGGAACTATTTTGCCATGACATCAGCAAACCGGGTTAATCCAGAAATTAATTCATTAAGGGGTGAGGCTTAATCATATTACTCTTTTTACTCACTATCTGGCCTTACTTTTTTACGCTGGTGTTTCAATACGGCGTGAAAGATTGCCAGCTCCTGGCACACCTTGTGGGTTGGTTTACCACCGACTTCACCCAATCACAGGGCGAGCTTGCCTGCCTCGTCATTGCTCGTTATCTACGCGCTCCCTGTGTTGTCTTTTGATTGGCTTGATCGTCTTTGTACTCTCAGAAAAAAAAGGAATATAGTCTTGCACCCCTCGGTCCCAGATAATGCACCCCAGAACTTCAGTTCGACGTATAGCGCAATGACATAAATTCGACCGTACTAACTTTCATGAGCGGCTTGATAGCCACTCTTGAGTGGTACAACTCATTAGAATAGCCTATGTACCTGTTACTGACTACAAAAAAAATATCCGGGGTTTTCTTGGCGCTATTGTAATAACAGTATTTTTTTTTTTCAGCAGTCTTTGATACGTATTTCAGCGGTTTAATAAGTTACATAGCACCGAAATCAAGCCCTCGTAAAAAGTGGGGCCGTCACTTCGACGTCCGTGCGCTGTACGTTGATCTGAAGTTTTGGGGCGTATTATATTTGGCAAGGGGTGTAACAAATAAATAAAACGTAAAAAATAAACATAGCGATGAACAGAACTCCATATCAGATAGCGTTTTGAGACTGCTTTGCCACGTGCTGTTCTGTCCGTTCCTATGTTTATTCCTTCAGTTTTATTTAACTTCCCCAACGCGCTCATGTCGAACTAAGGTTGTAACACTATACTTTTTTTTTCTGAGAGTGTTCGATCCGATGCCCGAAATACGCATTTTAGAACACTTGCACCCCAAATAGAGAGCAGTGTTGCGGAATGGACACCCCCATTCCATTCCAATTCTATTCCGGGGAATTAGAGTTTTCGATAATTCCATTCCTTTCAACTCCTAGGAATGGGGACACTGGGCCCACTCCCACTCCTGGAATGGCTGAATCGTTCCATTCCATTCCTCTAATTCCTAAACGTAAAAACTGGCACTTTACATTGCGTTGCCGGTATAAGCAGCATAAAGCTGACATAATCAAATGCAGAGACAATTGCAAACAAAAAAAAAAAAAGCTATTTTGTTTTAGAAAAGCTGTGATTTTACTTAGCGGGCTGCTGGTGGAACAAAGTGTTTATTTACAATGTACTGCAAGCATCGAGAAAGCCCCTTGATATGTCGATGCTTGTTGAAGACATCGGTCTTGCGACCACGTGGCTCGCAACAAACAGCAAAACTTAAAACCACCCATTTCCTTTTCCTTTTTTAGCTTTTTTGCATTTGACTTTATGGACATACGCGGCCAGCGTGCTTTTTTGATAAGACCATAAAAATATACGGTTCGTGCGTGGCGCAGGAATAAGCTATATTGCTGTATTCTTCAAATACTGCAAGACGTCTAGTGCACTGCTGGAAGCGACTCCATGCACAGCGGCAACAACACATCCTCTGACAAAGTGCAACCTCTGCGGCTCAGCACGAGGGACCGTATAGTAGTGGAGTAAAACTATCGATAGTATCGATAGTCGCCAGAAATCTGACTATCGATAGTAAAAATACTATCGATAGTTCTATCGATAGTCGACTATCGAAAAACTATTGATAGTTGGCTATCGATAGTTCTGCGACGCTATTGATAGTTTCGGAAAAACTATCGATAGTCAAATTATCGATAGTTCTGCATCACTACCGTATAGGTCACGAAACCTGTATTAAAACGCAGAAGTTCACGCTTGCCTTACGAATCTCGACATTTCTTATCATATTCAATTAAATTTTTGGCTGGTTCGCCTTCCCTTTTCCACCCTTTGCATACTCATTCTCGTATTTCCTCTTCAGATGGCGAATAAAGTTCGATGATATACGCCGACTGCACCGCGTATAGTTTCGTTGCATAACTTTCAGCGTGCAGCTTGTTTATTTTCTTCGCGACTAATGTCGAAAAATGTCTTCCACGATGCCCAGACTCGATCTGTCCTCTTCGCGCTGATCGAGAGGCGGGTTCAAGCAGCAGACGGTACCAACCAATTCATTCTTCTGCCTGGGTGTCGTTTGTTCGCGTTGTGGAGACGGGTCGCGCAGTCAGCGTCGACAAAGCTAGCTTCAAATCAAGATACAATTAACGGCGTAATACCGCACCGTACGAATTGACATTCGCCGTGTTTCCTCAACAACACCGTCCAACTGACTTCTCTCCGACTCAAACAGGGTGCAGGACAAAGGGCACGAATGCAGACCGGACACCCGAGACGCGCGGAAGCCAAAACCTCAGTGGCAGCTAGCACCCAGCTCTCCTTCTCAGTTGCCCTCACAGCAACGGTCCCGCCTCGTCTGGCGCGGGACGCTCTTTCGGCATGCAGGTCTAGTCAGTTCGGTCACGCCAAGAGCGGTGACGATAGTCTACTTCACCTTACGATGAACCTCAACAAACAGCACGAGAGCCATCGAAACCAATCCAGTGCCTTCTGAGTGTCGCGTGACCCTGCAGTCCCGCTCACGGTGCTGGATTGCCTAGGGCGACTCGTAGCGTCCGCAGCGGTCCACCGCTACGTGAAACAAAGTATGCAGAGACTAAAGTCAAAGGAAATGAGCGGGAATCCGCTAGCTTGCTTGTAACCCCAACCCACTAAAACATATAACACAGAAAACAAGCATCGGAACAAAGACTAAGGAAAAGGTGGACTTACACTACAAATGCAGTATAAAAAAACAAGCCTCGGAGCAAAGCGCAAGACGAGAAGAGGGAAGTGAATCTCGCTTTGTTTTAATGCCGAAGCAAACCAATATTTCGCGCTTCAAAGAAGTGCGCACGAATTAACGTTGAAGGCAGCACTGTTGGCTGCCTGCTAAACAACGCTCCTCGAACTATACCTGATCATCTTTCGCCGGCGCCCAAGTCAACCAGTTATCAAAGCTCTGCGAGTTATGAGTTGCATCCGCTCCCAGACCTCAGTCTGTGCGCGCGCGTGCATTCTACAAACCCTCGCAACAATAACGAAAAAAAGCATGACAAGAAGAACGATGAGGAGCTGTGCGTGGCGGTTTCTTCCTTTGCCGCTCCCTTTTCTTTTGCTTGGTGCTTGGTTTCTTGTTTCGCTCTCGTGTAACGCCATCGAAGCCCGACGCCTGCGCGTCCGTGAAAGGCGCCACCGTTACCCCCCTTTCCCCCTTTGCCCTTTTGTTTTGGCGCTTGTTTTTTTAATTGCATTTCTTTTTTGCGTATAAGTCTGTTATGTCTCCACGCGGGCTAGCAGTTTCCCACTCATTTTATTTTTGAGCAACCGATTCGCTGACTGGCTCAATTTAACTAACTGTAAACCCTAAAAAAGAAAAAAAAAGAAGAAGAACCGTGCTCATTCCATTCCCATTCCATTCCGGGCAAAAGGCCCCTAAATCCATTCCCATTACATTCTTCTCAACGTTGCCGCCATTCCATTCCCATTCCATTCCGGGGTCGTGAAAATGCGGAATGATTCCGGAATCATTCCAACTCCGGAGTGGCAACTCCGGAACACTGATAGAGAGTACGCCTGCTTTTTCGCTGAGCATGAGAATAGCCAATCATTTTCGAATCGGGGAAAGATCATTGCGGCTAGATGGACCAGTTGCTTCATCTTGAACTTTTGTCGTCTGTCATTGTCTCTTTAATTTCAGGTTCATTTACCACTTTTAGGGAGGGAGCACAGCACATGGCGAAACAGTCTCAAAACGCTATCAGATTAAACGCTGACGGGACAACGCAAGGCCCCAGCAGTCCCAACACCTCTTCCCCAAACGTCAACAACGCACTTGTCCACCACCTCCCAGGATAGGAAGACGTCTCAGAAAGCAGAATAGGACCAAAATAAGACTGCCTCCGCATCATTCGTCCCGTGTCACCACGGTAGGCGACCTTTGAGCGCCACGGTCAAGCCTAAATATTAATGCAACGCGTGGGAAGAAAACGCCGTCATAGCCAGCTTTTATTCGTACAAGCCTGCGTCCTCAGTATCGTTTCGTGTTTTCGGTAAATACCAGTAAACCTCGATACCTAACCTCAAATTTGGTATGTCAAAATTGCGAAAAACCGAAACACTCCGAATTATGGCTGCGAATAAGAAGAAATCTAAACCGCGCGGAAATAAATTGTTACAGCTTTACTTTATGTTGAACGGGAACACTCACCCCTGAACTTTCCGCGAGGCTGCTGCTTTCTACTAAACTACACACCTCATCTCTTTCCCTTCTCTTATCGGTATAGGGGCGCTTCCCATCTATTCGGGTCACGCGTACGTTTCCTGGGGATTGAGGAATTTGATTCCGGAGTTCTATTTACTTCAAAATAGGCCCCAGTGAACCACAATAATTTTTTTTCCACTGAATTTTTTGTTGCACATCAAACCGTAAAATGTTGAATCTATAAAACAATATAAACCCCGAAAACATGAAACCTTAGTTGTTAGCTCAAATTAAAGTTGTCCGCAAAAAAAAAAAAAAGAACTCAAATATTTTCACACAGTCAAAAATACTACTCCCTACAATTTGCGGTAAGAAATGCAACAAGAAACTACGACCATCAGGACGACTCGATAATCATGTCGTTAATTTAAGAAGACAACGTTGGAGTTTGTAAGCAGACATTGCTAAGACAAACAGGACAGGACAGATCACAATAACAATCATGTAGTTACTGCATCCTTCCATTCAACTAACATACTATTCATGATTAACAAGTGCTCTGCTTCTTCTCTGGGGCTCGAGCTTTCATAGTGGGAGAAAATTCGTATACAAAGAAAACTTTCAAATAAATTATAGTTTATTCAGCCAGAATCAACATGATTTCAACTCATTTTGTAGTTTGGTCATTGTCACAGATCATTTAGGTCTTAGCGGGACTTCTTTCATCTGTCCAAACAAATGGCGCAGTCAAAAGAAAACGCAAAAAAAAAATAACATAAAAAACACACGAACGGCTGCAGAAACGTACGGAGAGCATTCAATGGGCAGCAACGTCGTCGTCCCGAGTGACATCGTTTCCGCTTCCGCCGTGACTCTGGCTTTTAGAGCGCAGCTCTTAGGCGCCCGTTTCCGGCTTAAGCGGCGTCGGCGTCGCCGTCGGCGTAACCGCGTGGTGCATTGTGGGACGTTTCCCTTGATGACGTCACATGTGACGTCACGTGTTACGTCATGAGGGTCACCAGTGACGTCGTAGATGACGTCACCGCGCGTTACATTATGGGTAAATTTCCCTTCGAAATTTAGCGAAAAAATTTCCCCGCTAATATCAGCGGAAACATTTCCCCCTTACATTTAGCGGAAAGCTTTCCCCGCTAAATTTAGCGGGAAAAATTCTCCGCTAAAAGTATCGGACAAAATTCTCCGCTAAATTTAGCGGGAAAACTTTTAGCGGAAAAACTCCCCGCTAATTATAGCAGAAACAATTTCCCCGCTATATTTAGCGGAAAATATTCTTCGCTAAATTTAGCGGAAAAATTCCCCCGTTAAATTTAGCTTAACATTTTTCCCGTTATGTTTAGCGGGAAAATATTCCCCTAAATAGGAGGCGAGTAGCAGAGGAAGGAGGGACGGTTCGGATAAGGAGGAGGGTCATACCCTCCTCTCCGTATCTTCCCCTCCTTCTCAAGAGCTGCGCTCTAATTCGGCGTTACAGGGAATTGTAAACGCCCTTCATTTATTTTTTAATAACTTCTCTTCTGCATTATCTCGTCGTATCTCTTGAAACAATCACCAACTCAGACATACAAAAATACTCCAGAACCGGCGACCGTATGCAGAAAGAAAACGTCGCGCTGCTGTCAAGTAAGCGCGAGACAGCTGCAGTCCCGCAGGTACGTGATCAAAATAGATACAAAGTCGGTACTCTTGAATCTCGTGCGGCGTTGTTTGTTACATTTATAGCGCAGAAGCACTAAATTATGCCTACAATACTGCATGTGTTATGTGTAATTAATGCCAGAAAAATGCGAACGAAGGGCACAAAGAGATGACGTGAAGCCACAACGTAAAAAATCAATTATCAACATATTTTTCCTCGTGCCAAATTCTGCAGCTTCTCTCAACTGTCAAGACGCGGATTGGGCGCAAACGCTGCCGCGATCTTCACTCTACCCTTTTATCTAGTGAATATGTGTCAATTGCATGGCGTCAGGCAATGTGCGTGATGTTGTTGATTTTTTTTCGAATGTGCACAGGCCTTGCATTATCTTAACGATACATTCATGCGGCCTATTATCTGGCTTGACTCGCTTAACTTAATTTTCGACAATTATCCGCAACCGTTTTGGAATGTTCCCATTCCGTCCAATATTCCTGTGTTGTTTTTTTTCTTTTCTCTTGGCTGTTTTTTGTACACGCGTTCCGGTGTTAGTATCAATGACTGCATGTCCCCGTGTTTTTCGGCATTGCCCTCAAAAATAAAAGAAAACGTTTTCTGGATCATAAATACTTACAACATTCTGCATTCAAATTGATCAGATAAATTTGAAAGATAAAAATAAAACAAGATGCAGGCGAGCTGGTGAACCTTCACCATATTGAGCATCTGGCACTAGGAACACAAAGTGTCTTGCCGCCCCTTTGTTCCTAATCTGGGTTGTTCAGTGCGTTCGAGGTTTGGGAGCTAGTTTTCATACTGTGTAGAATGCCGGTCAGAGCTCAATTTTCTATATACACCGTTCAAAGCTGCGCTTCCTAGCCGGCGCCATTTTAACGAGTGTAGCGCCGCCTATCCTCATCCGGGCATTTGGGAGAATTAATCTGAACCCGCCCGAATGACCGACCGCCATTACTGGACTGTTACCCTGCTCACCGAGTCGCACCGATCGCGGCTGCTTCTGCCGGCACGGCTGTCGTATTCGGCGTCCTCGGCTCATCGTCTTCGTCCATGGAGGAAAGAACTATCCTAATTTGTATGTCAGGCAGGGGGAAAAGTGCATCCCGCTTTCCTGGCATTTTTTTGTGGGTAATTTTTAGCGCGGTTGTGGGGCAGTCGTCGCTCCCGCCAACCCGAACTCGGCATTTCGATCGCTAGCGAAATTGGGGAGCGCTAGCGAAATTGACGATCGCTAGTGAAATTGAGGATTGAACGAAGCCAGGGGATGGCACGAATTACGGCATGTGAATTTGCGCTAAACTCGAGTTGTCGCAGTTTGGGGGCGCCGGGAACATTTGAACTAACTGCGCGGTTAGCGGCTCAGACCTGCGTTGCCACGTCTGCTTTGATTTATATAGTAGAAATCTCAAATTTAAATATGAATCCATATATAAAAACCGAGTACAGATATACTCTGTTTCACCTTATGATGTACCGCAGGAAAGGTTACAAGCGCGAGCTCCTTGCTCTGGGGCACATCTCGGCGACAGAAGCTCTCGTGACTTAAGAGCGGCTGCCAACGCCATGAGCTAGCGCTTCTAGCCTTCGCTGCAATCCAACATAAGGTGAAACAAAGTATAGCGAGTGCGACAGATCCGGTTTTTTTTTTTCTGATTTGGAATCCAGTGTCAAAATATTGGCAGATTGATGTGTCTCTCTGTAATCGCCTCGCGTGAGAATTATTTGTGCGCAAACTGTGTCGTGGCGTGTACTATTAAATCAGTAGACCAGGAGTCACGCAGCTGTCTTATTTTTTCAATGTCTAAGCCGCCCTCCGCTAACCTTTCGGTCGTAGCACAGGCGAAGGAACGGCACGGTGTTCTCCGCAGTTCGCCGGCCGTCCAAGAAATGGTCGGAGCACACACGACTGCCCTTCGATGGCAAGAAGCCTTTCCTGTTTAAATTCGCCAGTCACCGGCGTCGCAAGTCTGGAGCAGCGGGGAACCGGTGCAGCAGAAACATGCCGCGCCCATATGCATCCTGTTTGGCAGCGTGGGTCTCGCACACTGAGCCGGCGTTGACTTTACTTTTTTTTTGTTGTTATTATTTTTGCAAACAATTACAGCACAGTGCTGCCCGGTCGATTCTTCTCTTGCATAGGCCATGTCACGCGCGAAAACACGCTACAATATGAAAGCGGCGCGTAACACTGTCGAAGCAACTTGCCTCCGAACACTGCGCACGTGCTTTCTAACAGTCCACTCCGTGAAGCAGACGAGCTTTTGAGGGAAAGGGTAAGCGGAGGCATTGACGCAGCGCTCTAGTTCGAGAGTGTTTTTCCCTTTCTGCATCGACCTACTTGGAACGGTGTGTAGGTTGCAAGAATTTGAATACGTATTACACACTTTTATTTTGCTTGGGTCAATCTTTTTTGTAATAAAATGGTCTTGAAGTGTTCAGAATATTATTTTACTAGTTTGCGTTTATTTTGTCACAACCTCACGTTTGTGGGTTTCTCTAGCTTTGACGTTGATAGTGTAGCAAAGAACATCTGATAGGATAAGTACGCATTATAATAAACTGCAAACGTTTAACAACTGTCGAAACTTAGCGCTCAAAGTTTCAGCAAAAGTGCCTAACATTCACCTTATAACTTCTACAACACAGAGCCATGAACAGTGAAAGAGCAGTAAGTACGAACACCTAAACGGACCTTACGATTTCTAGTCCAGGAAAGTAGATCCTGAAAATAATTGATTTTGAAAGATTACCGGCTTCTAATGTTGTTGTTGTTTTTTTTTGTTTTTTTTTGCAGTTTGGTTAATTCGCCAACAAATGGTTTTTCTGTTTTTTTTTACGTTTAGCGTCAGAATTTATTAAATATGCCGAATACATCGCTGTAAAAGTTGTGAAAGTTTTATATTTCATCTTTGCTATGCTCGCTCCCTTCCGACAACAAAGAACGCCTTTCAGAATGCCGCGCTGTACTTAGGTTTTTCACTTCTTTCGGTCGCAAGATTGCGACATCTTCCTAAAGCGCGATGTGTTGATCTCACCGCCGGAAGAAATGCAGCGCTTTCAAACCACGACTTCTGCACTCGTAAAGTTATCTCTTTGTGTGGTGTAAAGCTCCCACATCGGCCGCTCTTCAAATACCGAGAATAAAACATTATAAGCGGCTTTCTGCCATCACAGGTCGTAACACTTCGCGCAAGAAAACATAATCACGGCGTGAATTGCGACCGTGAAGGTAGACAGACAAATCTTAGCCGCGAAATTACATAAATAAAAAAAAAAGAATGTAAAAAAAAAGAAAACAGGCAGATGGTTCACGGACCATATTATGGCGTTGTTAATTACCTGACTCGCAGTATCTTCTCGCAGCCGCATGCTGAGATTTCTTAATGTCCAGTGTACATCTAAACAAGCGAATGACAAAACACTTCGCGCCTTTATACATCAAGGCTCTGTCGCAGTTTAGCATCGCAAACGTGGCATTCGTAATGACCAACTCTCAGCAATAATTCACATTGCGTAACGGAGCGTATCTGCATTTCGCATTACCGGAGAGTAGCTTTGCGCAAGTAAAAAGTCCTAGAGATAGAAAAAAAAAAGTCATCACCGAGTCGCATCCCAGTCACTTAAACAGGAAACTAGCCCAAGCATTTCTCGTCTGTCGGACAACCACCGAGGCGCAACCGGTAAAACTGCCGAATCGGCCCGTCTTTCAAGGGACAAGGTTTTCGCTCTGGGCTATCTACGAAGCGGCGAACGGGAGAACTGCGTGCTTGGCTCCTTATTTCACTTCCGGTTCTAACCGTAAACGGGCTCAGACTGTTTTTATGGGCAGCTGCAGATGCCGGTGTATCCTCGGGAGGATCACGCGGTAAACTGGTTCTCCCTCCCTGATGTCCAGTGCTTTATCTAATGACCCATTCTAGTCCTGCAGAGGAAAAGGCATCACGGCGATTGCCCGTATTTGTTCTCGATTTCTGAGCATGTGCACACACAGGTTGCGTGACCGGGTGAGCCGGTCGTTTTTTGTTGCTGTTTTAGTTGTTGCTTTTTCTTCGTGCGTCTTAGTTTTGACGCACTTTGTACTTAATGCGCAATCAACTCGAGGGAATCGCCTCTGTCTTTTTGATGTGACCTTTGATATAATCTAACACAAAATCGCTCCGCTGATGTAATCGCGAACGTGTAATGTTACGCAAGTGTATCACCTGCACTCATGAAAGAAATGTTCACGTGGAAGCTACGAGAACATGAATAAACATCTGTGGACAATGGAACGTCACTAGCGATGCAACGTTATTTAAAGTGAAATCGAGTAAAAAGTATGAGCCCCTTACTTCCAACCTCTTGGAAAATATTTGGCGCTGTCGTCTTAGATTTATTTGGATTAGCTTCACTTGCAAATATAATATACAATGTTTTAGAATAATTAGCCCGATATTTACCTAACTGGGTAAGCTACCACACCCAAACATGCATCTAAGGAACAAGTTCGTTTTCTATGAAAAACAATCGTTTCTGCCCTTACGCCTACCGAATTGAAGACCGACAAAAGTCCTCTCTAGGCCAGCATCACAGCGATTGAAATATCTAAATACAATTCTAAATCAGCAATTTAGCAAGCCATATCATTGTTTTCAGGGTAAAGGCAGTGGGTTAAGAACAGTTACAACAGTTTGACATTTCGATCATGGTGTTCATTTGCTTTTCAATTGCCACTGCCACCCATTACCATTTATCTATTTTATATGTGCTTTCTCGTTTTAATGAGGTGTCTCATCTGGGGTGTCTGCTATCGTGTGAGGAATAAATTGTAATTGGCGCTACTGGCGCCCGGAGATGTATTCGGAAGAGCATGTGGATTAAGTAGACAAGCCCAATTCGGCACTCTGATAGCCGATCTCGTGGACGTCACATCGTCTGGCTTCCTGGGTGGGAGAGAGGTGGCAGGACAGAGGCTAAAATAAACACGCCTTAAAGATTCACGCGCTAGCCTTCAGTCGGCTCTCAGATGGGCTTACGCTTATCGAGTAAGCAAATATGTTAGCTGGCTAAAGGCTAGCCCGTGAATCACTGAGGCGTGTTTACTTAAGCCCCCCTCCCCTCTTCTTTTCCCCACCCCGTAAACCAGACTATTTCACATCCGTCAAAACTGGGAAATCACCCCGTAAACCAGACTATTTCACATCCGTCAAAACTGGGAAATCAAACTGCTGGAGTTGATTGTGGACTTATTCCACAAGCTTCTCCAAATGCACCACCCTTTAAGTGGTGACATGTTTTACTGGAGCCCTCTTACGGCCTTTAGTTGTGTACTTGCCAAAAAAAATATTCACAGTGCAGGTGTTTGTGCGAGTGTCATTAGAGGTGCAAAGCAGCACGGCTGAGAGTGTATGTAAAACAACAGATGTGCACACTGAAGCACGATTGCTCAACACTTGCATCACCAAGTCTATAAACATAACGAAGCACATTATTTACACTATCATATGAAGCATACAAGGTCCAACTTACCAAATCGTAGGAAACCCTAGACTTATAATGGAGCATACTTTTTGGGCACGCGCGTCGTCTAAGAAGGGATATCACTTTTGAAAATATTCGTTACTCGGGAGGACTGTTTGATTTCTGAATCAGACCTTTCTGGGTATTATTTAGGTGTTTGCGCATTTGGCCTACTATTTGTTTTTACAGCGCCGCTCTCAAAAGCCCGTTTCCGGCTTGAGCGGCGTCGGCGTCGCCGTCGCCGTCGGCGTAACCGCGCGGTGCATCATGGGAAATGTCCCATAATGCACCGCGCGAGCCCCCCACCGGGGTCACGTGATCTCGTGGGGGGCACGTGACCCCCCCCCCCCCGAGGTCACGTGACCCCCGCCGATGTCGCGTGACCCCCCGATGACGTCATCGTCACTGATGACGTCACCGGCATCCACATCGTCATCGTCATCATCACTGATGACGTCATCATCACTGATGACGTCACCGGCATCCACATCGTCATCGTCATCATCGCTGATGACGTCACCGGCATCCGCATCGTCATCGTCATCATCACTGATGACGTTACCGATATCCGCATCGTCATCGTCATCATCACTGATGACGATGACGATGCCATCAGTGAAGTCATCAGTGACGTCACTAATGACGTCATCGGTATCCGCATCGTCATCGTCACTGACGACGTCATCAGTGACGTCAGTGATGACATCATCGGCATTGGGGGGTCACGTGACCCCCCAAGGTCACGTGACCGCCTCTGGTTAGTTTAACCCCCCCCCCCCCCCCCCCAGTGCCCTTCCCTCAAGAGCTGCGCTCTAATTCGGCGTTACAGGGAGTTGTAAGCGGCTTTCACTTTTTTAGACACTAACTTCTCGAGAATTTGGTTCGCGTATTGTTTTTACGCAAATTGTGCCTTCTACGGAATACGCTGTTTTTTCTAGCTTTAGAGATTCGCTTAAAAAAAAGTCATAAAAGCTACACTTACACGTTTTTGGCAGTTAAGTTATACGGCCAAGGGGACATAGTGTAGGGGCTAATCATAACAATCAGTCAGTTATTTAACTATAATTTGTTATTAAACTTTTGTAGTTAGTATAAATATAAAAGGTTCCAATTAGAAACTTGCCAAGCACCATCGAAAGTCACTAAATCAACTATACCAGGAAGATAAGACAGGGTAGCATTTTACAGTGTTTTGAAAAAACGCAATCAAAAAGTTAAGTTACCAAGTATACTTAATTAGCTGAGTGATTGTTACTATTAGCCTTCTATACTATGTCCCCCGGGCCGTATAACTAACTCACCTGCACAAACCGCATAAGTGTAGCGCTCAGGGCTTTTCTTAAACAAATTTGTAAAGCTTAGGAAGAACACCCCGTATAATTCGTGTATAAATATTATGAAACGCTGTTATGAGCAAAAATGCCCAAGCGCTGGCTTTCTCACAAATTACTCGCAGCGAGCAATCACCGCAATTATGGAATTCAGTGAACTAAGCAAAAAACCTCTTTCAACTGAACACGAAATCTGCAACGTCGGACTCGGCCTGAAGCACGGTGGAAAAAGAGAGAGGTGGCTGAACGGCACCGCCTCGCCGTGGAGCAAGTTGAGCGAAGGTTCACAGTTATAAGAAGCGCCGTGAGATGGCGTTACTTGTATTGGGCTCCAAACGGATGCTCGAGAACTGTGGGCTGGAGGATTGGCGGACGCTCCGCAACTGATGCTCAGAGATGAGACGTATCTCCATTTCTGAACCAATTTAGTTCTTACTTGTTTGCTTGTCTTTTTAATAGGCTTCATCTAAAGAGTTCCTCCGGACACATGTCTTCAGACATACGAAGGGGGTCAATGAGAGTCAGCCCAGAACCACCCTTTGCCACGTTTGTATTGTTTCGTTAGTAATTTTCCTGTACTGCTTTATAGAACCTTCTGACGGGCAAAAGGCGTTTTGTTTCCTAGGTCATGTTGAGGCAAAATATGCTGCGGAGAAGTTTAAAAGAATTTTTGCTTTTAAAGTTGAGGCACAACTAAACCTCTGGCGGCGTGCAATACAATACAGACGAAGGGCTTTCAACCTTCGACGAAGGACCACGTTGGTGAGGGGCATTTCTAAGCTTATCCCATGCATAAGCCTAGAGGATCGAATGCAATTGAAACGTACGCGTCAGCATACCTCCACAGGCATCCTTGCCAAAGAGAACCGTACCAACGAATTTTCCAGTTTGTCCGTCTCATCTGCCAAAAACTCCGAAGACCAGAAAGCGGGGGCCCGCAGAAACGCAGCTTTTAGGACCAGCGGAAGAAACGATTTCCGTATCTTGTATGAGCAGTGACCACTGATGTCCTTACTTCTTGCACGCCGTTAACGTCAGAATTCTATGACGACAACATGAACGATAACGGTGAACAACACGGGCCATGGACGAATCGACCCTGAACCATCTACGACAGCAGTTTTTTTTATTTTTTAACTTGCTTAATAACTCGGCCCTTTCATGTCTGCCTTTAAATTATTGGACATATTTCCCCCCCAAACGGTCGAGGTGCGAAACGTTCTAGTGCAGAAATACATTATGTTTTAGGTCTTCAACAAATAGCCTGTCATAGCGTGTTCACCAACCACGCTTACAACTGAAACACAAATTATTTTGCGCATGGAAGCGGTCGTGCACACATTCATGAGGTGAGGAGCACCAAAAGCACCCTGAAACAAGAACAGTGCGCTCGTCACCACCTAGGTATGCTAAATAATGCTGACTACAGTGCTCCCCGAACTCTGCTGCCCTGCGACCCACCCAAAATACAAAGTGTCGCGACCCCCATTCCCCTTTCTCTTTTCGGCTTCTCGTGATGGCACAAGCTTTTCGACCTTAGTGCGTGAAAAGTAATACAAAAAACTGGTGTTGAAATCAGCTAAAAAGGCTACATACATAGCCTTTCTATGCTTGCGATGGCTAGAAATTATCGCAAAAATATAACACGAATGTCAGTAGGAATATCTCTTACTAAGCGCTGAAGTGAGCTCAGCACAATCTCTCAAATCAACGCCAAAGTTTGGACACCGCACCTCTCAGTTCCGGCGCGGTATTGAGCTTCGACCTGTTCTTTGATTGATTTGGTTCGATTTTGGTCGGAGCTCTTCTGTCTAAACCTAATCTATTAGGAAAGCGCTGTCGTCGAACGTGGTATCGGACATGCCTGACTCAATATTGCCGCCCCGTGCGAGACTTGAACCCAAATGAACCAGTTCTTCCTGCGGTTTCTGCGAATGATTCATTTTACGGAAATGAGAAAAGGCTCGGCACACTGCAAGACGGCCTGAAGGAAAGAAGTACCCATTTAGACGCACTGCACAAGGGCACGCGGTCTATTTTAACGGTACCGTCCTTATTCGCACATGCATTTGCACGGCCCTTCGCACCACGCGTGCGCGGCCCGGCTAGCACGCTCTTCAATTCAAAGACTTCTAAACCGTCAGTACTTCTGCCGGGAAATCCGGGAACCCCGAGGGAATATTCGCCAACGAAGCTGACCTCGTTCTGAAAACCTCTCTATTTTTCCACCGTGGCCCGAAGTGAGCACGGTAGCCATAATGCTCAGCGCCGCAAAGCAGGCTTTGTTTTTCAGTCAATATTGATTGCGTTCACACGGCTTTGCCCTCGAACAATATCTCATCCCACATTGCGAAATATTCGGGGCCTCAACTGTTCTCCGGGAAACACCGCGACCAGCAATTGTTTCAAAACGCAAATTTGGAGCATCAAATCCAAGGAGCGCGACGTTAATCAAATGGCAAAATGAGGAAAGAGCAAATACCACGCGATGATGCGGCAGCCAAGACCGCGTCATCTTTGTGTGCGGCCGGGGGGGACGGAGGCACGTGGCAGCATCTGGCTGCTATCCACATGCACGAGGAGAGCAAGGAGCTGGCGAACTTGCACACCGTACAGTGTCTGGCAGTTTAAGGAGCGCATAGCCCAATAGATCCCGAGCACCTCATTATCGCTGGGCAGCCAATAAGATAGTGGAATTTCCGATTTAGAACACCAAAAAAGAAATGTTGGAGCAAAATGCGTTAACACAATAAGCAACACTCTTGGGCTGCTTAACATTATAAATGTTCATTGACGTCTAATATTTAACGCACACGTTTACCTCGGTTGTGATTATTCAACTTTCTTCTCTTCTTTTTTTGTTTCCTCTATTCGCCTAAAACGTTTTACAAAAAAATGAAAGACTTTTAGAATTCTCTGTTATGCCGAATTAGAGCGCAGCTCTTGAGGAGAAGGAGAGGAGGGTTCGGAGAGGCGGGTATGCCCCTCCTCCTCCTCTTCTCCTCCCCCTCCCTCGCTCCGCCTCCTTCCCTCCTTCCTCGTGACGTCACTCATCACCCTCATGACGTCACTTATCACCCTTGTGACGTCACTCGTGACGCTAGTGGCCCTCGTGACGTCACTCGTGAAGGCCTCGTGAGGGTCGTGACCTTTGTCATGACCTTCACGAGTGAGCTACGTGACGTCACTTGTGATCCTAGTGATCCTCGTGACGTAACTCGTGACTCTTGTTACGCCACACGTGACGTCACGTGTGACGTCATTATGGGAAGCGTCCCATAACTCAACGCGCGGTTACGTCGACGGCGACGGCGACGCCGCCCAAGCCGGAAACGGGCGTCTAAGATCTGTGATCAAAAATGTCAATAGCGAGTTTTAGTAGACCGTGTTTCCCTCTCCGCTAAGCCCCTCCGCTACCCGAAGTCTACAGCCAAGGCCGTCGGCACGCAGGCGCAGTGGCGGTTTCTTCGTAGCGAAGGGTTAGCGGAGGGGGAAACACGGTCTACTAAAACTCCCTAATACACCGGTGGAGCCTGCGTCCCCGCCAAGCCTCCTGCGGCTAGCACCCTTCCCCAGTTTGAGTGCACTAGTCTGAAGTTAACAATTTGCTCTGAATTGTCGCTAAAGCGGTCCGGGTCAAGGTGTGGAGGGTATACTTTATAATGATTGCAGTAACAAAAGGACACGATCCATTCGATGTGAAGGTAGACAGAAGGCTGTCATTAACCACGTCGGCTATCATTTCATGAGACCGACTCACAGTGCCGTGCTAAATGTATACGTTGTTCTTTATTTAGAATATTAACGAAAAGCGCGTTCTTATTATTATTTCGGTACTAAAGCCCGACTTTTATCGTCACAATTACGAGCGAATTCCTCGTTGAATATACGATACACTAAAATATAAATATATTTCGTGCATTTAATAAACACTTCTGAGGGGATAACTAATAATAATTTTAGCGTGTTAAAAATGTTTTGAGAAAAATGGAGAAATCTTGAGATCATATAAGCACTTACATACATCTGATACAATCTGTATAAGTTCCGATACGCTTATCGAACCAAGCATATAATATTTTTATAGTGTATTAACTAATCATCATCAGCCTTCATGTACATAATATCTATCATACTTCTTTCTCGTCATACCCTTTGTCATACCCCTTACAAAGCAATCAAGATGCCTCACTGATATTATCCTAGTGCGCTGTATTTTTAGTGTGCTTTCCACTGTTTTCGGCCATTTCATTTCGTGTGACACAGAAGCGTCGATCCTTAAAGGCCGACGAGAAGCCAGAACCAAGTAAACCGCCTCTGGAGTCCTTCTTTCTGCGGCAAACAGCTAAGAGATCAGCTCGTTTCGGAAGCAGGCTGGGTACGGGCTTTCTTCCGCAGAACACGATCTCTTTAGGGCGACCTTTAAGGCGGGCACTGCTACCCGACACGCTACGTTTTCTTTGCACAGACACCGAAACGGCAGCACAAAATAAGCATCGTCTACTGCCTTTTTACAAGCAGATTCAACAGCTCCGCTGTACAATGACTAGAGTTTTATTATTTAACACGATTAGACTTCAGGTCATCTGTCTCCTAACACTTAACTCCGACTTATTCTGGTCAAGACCTAAAAATGCATGTTCCGAAAGATTTAGTGCAAGTCCTCTTCTTTTGTCGTTGTTTAAGAAGTTATGCGCCACCAGGTGCACCAGCAAGCAATACCCGGGATGATTAAGGCAATCGCTACATATTCATGCGAAAAGTATTCTATCATATAAGATTTAAATCACAGAAGTAGCTAGAAGAGGAGTAGTGAGAACGGTTGATCGGTAAAATAAACGAAGAACGTACCTTCACCTTCTACTTTTTGTTTCACAGTTACCCGTTTGGTACATTTGTGTGCTAGCACATGTTTGTGCGTCTCAGACTCCTATTTGTTTACTGCGCCGCTAGAATATTTCTCTTCGGAGCTGTCCGCGTGTGCACGTTTTTTCCGCGAGTCTGTATATGTATGCACGTACGTGTGCTTCCATTATTTTTTGAAACTACAGACAGCCCCATTTTTCAGCACAGCGGACGTCACGCTTCTCAGATTTAACGTATTGGTCCGTACTGGTGGAAGCGAGTTCACGGGAAAAAATGACGCTTCCAGGCGCATTAAGGTCAGCCGAGTGTCCGAGAAAAAAAATATCAAAGAAGAAAGACCATCGAGGCCCGGTGGAACGGACGCCAGATTGAGGGTGAAAAATGGTGCTCCAAAGCCCAAGGCCCCCGTTGTTATGATGCCGTCCAGTCATCTGTTATCTGCGAAACATTTCGCATTTTTCTTCTCTTATATGCGCCCTCCAGGTTGGAACCAGACGTCAAAATTATGGCATTCGGATGTCTTAGAAGTTGGAACAGATGGTCTTTTTTTTTAAATTTTGAGTTTGTGGGAGGACCTGCGGCGGGCACAGTAATAAGTCAAGCGCCTGTGAATGACTTTTTCGTAGGGACTTACGTGTATAAATATATATATATATATATATATATAATATGTGACTAAACTCTTAGGTTTATATGTACGTAAGGTAGTTTTCTTGTTTTTAATTATATTATTAAGTCAGCTTGAAAGTATTAAACGACACTAAAATCGACTCCTTCAATTTTCTGTGTGACATAATCTTAGTCACTCAGGCTTTCCGAAATTTCTTGCGATGAAAAAATTGCTAACGTAATCTCCGTCATCCCCGCTCACAAGACGGGTACAGCCAGCTAACCAGTAACTGCCGCCTTATTTATCTCACTGGCGTTTCGTTTAAAGGTCTGAAGTATATCTTCACCTAAACATCGTATTTTTTTAAACTCTTAAAAACGTTTTCTTCTTCATCAGCGTGGATTTCATGCGGCATACTTGTGCGAAACTCAGTTAGTAGCATTTCTCACCGATATTTATTCAGGTTCACACTCACGCCATTTTAATTAAGTTTTGAAGGCTTTATACAAACTCCTCATTAACGTTTGCATTAAGGCTTCGAATCTTTAATATTCTCACCTTTGTTGACAATTGAAGCTCTGGATTTCTGATTAACTGCGCCCCGTACTCTTCTATTTATAACGTGAAATCTCCGACCTGCACGGCAACGTCCGATGTTCCTCAAGGAAAGGTACTTGGCCCTTTTTTTATTTATGATATAGAACAGGGGTGGTCAAACCGCGGCTCGCGAGCCGCATGCTGCTCTTCGCTGGTCGAAGTGCGGCCCGCGGGTCCCTCGTAAGGGGTCCCCCCTCCCATTCCGCCCTTTCCGCGTTTCCCAAGGATTTCAGAATCAAGAACAGCGTTCAGTTTGGAAGCCTTGTGCCCCGATACGTAGAGTCGAACCGCTTTACACTCGTATGTTTCCGCAGATCCTGTTTCTTTCATTGTTCGAGGGAGTTTGCCGGACCCTAGGAGGAAAGGCATCAAGGACAGGGACTGTCAAACCGTGCATGCACTTTGGCTTGGGGTCGAGGAAATGTTCAGTCTCGCGGCCTTTGTCACTCGCCGGTGATACTTGTGCCCTTTAGATAACGGATGTTCCCTATCGTCTCTTGCTGAAGGTCGCGGAAGCCCGAGTTGACGTCATTCATAGCCGCCCCCCCCCCCCCCCCCCCCCCCAAGGCGGCTCTTACAAGTTTCTTGGTTTCGTTTGCGGCTCATAGGCCGGGTCAGCCTGGCCACCCCTGATATAGATTAATGACCTGCATAATAACATCATTAACCACTTATTCTAAGTGCGCTTATTCGCCGACATTTATTTACATTGCAAAAATATTAATTTTACACGATAATCAGATTTGTTGTTTTTTTTTTTTCAGAAAGGTCTCTCATTCATAACTCAGTGGTGCCTAAAATTGCAAATGGATCTGAATTTTAATAAATGTAAATCTCTCTCGTTTTTACACCCGTCATTTATTACGTCATTTTACTATCACCTTTCACTCACTTCAGTGGCGCCTTGTTTATCATATAAATATATTCGTGAATCTATCTTACCTTTGTTCTATCATGACCTACTCATATGATCTCTTTCATTGCTGACGATAATCGTATACTCTCAGGTTTTTGCACCGATACCTCATACTAGCGACCATCTGAGTAAAGCGACTAACCTACGATTCATTGATAAGATTCAAGCTAGAATGCAACGTGGTCTCCGTAGCAATCATATTTAAATAAAACACATTAGAAGCCGTTATTTATTCGGACTACTCTCCGTAGGCCTACACCCGTCTGCTAACCTAGACACAGTTTTTCTGCTGCTTAGTGTAGAATCGCTCTCTCTTATTCATCGAATATTTTATCACAACTACAGTTTCAGGAAGTCTTTCCAATCACCTCCTCACTCTATGTTTCATCGTCTTGACAATTCTTGTATATTACGTTAAATTTCTGCCTCACGGTCTCTTATCAAGCGTCCACATTACCATTGACAATAGAAGACTGGAAGGCAGTACCTAATCAAAAGGTTTCCATAAATAACTGTCATATTCTTTGCAGCTGCTACTACCCTCCTCCTCTCTAACCCCTTAAATAAGATTACAGTGTTTTGGCATTGTGCTAATGATGTGTTTTAGTGATATATCTACTTCTGTACATTTAAGTACGCCCACTTCTTGTGTAATATTTTTCTTGCAACCCTTGCGGCTCCTCAAGGAAATTTAATAATACTAGTTTATAATTCTCTCTATACAGTTTTCTTTTATGCCTTACAGATTTGTTTTAACAAAGCCGGGAAACCTACACTTAAGCGGTTCGTGCAGGTAAGTTATACAGCCAGGGGGACATAGTATATGCGGCTAATCGTAAAGATGAGCCGCCTGGTTAAGTAAAATTTGTTAATTAACTTTTTAATTGTTGAAAATAGACATATATTAAATGTATTGCAAAATCCCAATATATTAAATCGATATTATTTTTTAATAGTTGGAGCGCGTGGCAAACGTAGTAGCACGCTAACGGTACTACTCGTGCTGCAGATACAAGGCTGGAGCTATGATAAGAGCTATGGAGCTATGATAATTCCTACGGGCGCCTTATCGCGCCTCTAGCCTTGCTCCTGCTGCGCCAGTAGTAACTTTAGCAAGACTTCTCATGCACTAAAGCTTTTCTGAAAATTATTCATTTAGTGTTTTTCGACGACGCTCAGCACGTCTCTAATCGGAACTATAGCTCTATTTGCACTAAAAAAACGAAAGACGTTTACAACTCCTTGTAAGACCGAATTAGAGTGCAGCTCTTGAAGACGAGGGAAGGGTATGCCCCTTCTTCTCATCCATACCTTCTCTTCTTCCCCTCCTCTTTTCTCCTCCCGTGCTCCTCTCCTCTTCCCCTGCTCCTCCTCCTCCTCCTCTCTTGAGGTGTTTCCAAAAGCGATATACCGTGCTAAATAATTTGAGAAAGATATATATACGTATATAAAACGAAGTGAAAAACTCACGGTGAGAAACAACAAACAGCTGAAGTTTAATCGACAGTTTCGCCGAGAGACTCGGCTTCGTCGGGAAATGATTTACAAATGAGGGCATATCGCTGCGGCAAAAAAAAAATGTTCAGAACTAAAATAAAAAACAAAAAAAACGTAACACCACACTTAAAAGAAAATGTGTAGGAAACGTACGCCTTGACACATAGCAAAGCAACTTGACCTGAGCCCGCTCCTCCTGCGGGGCGGCGAAATACAAAGTGCGCTTGAACCCTTACAGCAGTGGCTACAATTGGCCGTGAACGAGCGACGTCTTTTTGGCTGATGGCCCTCAACGAGCCAATGCATTTCCGCGACGGTCACCCCTGGGGCACCGCGCGTGTCAAGGAAACCGAAAAAGTAAAACATCGTAAAAACAGATTTGACCCCTCTTCCAATAGCCAAAAGAAAAAAAAAAAGGAAAGCAAAAGAGGAGAAAAGGTACGGTGATTTTTTTTTCTTTTTTTAGGGGGGGGGGGGGGAGGGGCGGGTTGTGAGATGTGGTTAATGAAACACGCGTGTAAGAAAAAAGCACAGGAACAGCACGGTTCCACAGAAGATAATCTCCGTCTCCCAGAGCATCGAAAGAATGCTCTGGGAGACGGAGGTGTTTTGAAAGAGTGATGCCTGGATTAGTTTTAGAGTGAGATCTGCGGTTGTTAAAGCGTAGTCTAAACGCTGTCTCGGTCTGTCCTACGTACTGCTTTTTGCATACCCTACACTCTAGCAAGTACTCTACGTTTGAAGAGGTGCATGTCAGTTCCCCTTTAATTTTCGTTGAGCACTGTGAATGCGTGCATTTGGCTGTGTCTGTTTGTGGAATTTGTAGGCAAATTAAACACTGCGGTGTATTGCAGGGCCTGCATTCGTTGTGTTGCGCTGCAGAGTTTACCCGAGAATTTACTAGCGTGTCTCTAATGTTGCGTGATCGTCTACAGATCACCCCCGGTGGGGAGGGAAATGCGCGCTTTAGGCGGTCACTTTGCTCGAGCACGTTGTAGCGTCGTCTTAAAATATTATTTTCGTTAGGGTAGTTAGTGCTATATGTGAGACATAGATGTGTGCGTTGTGTGTTGCTCTACGGGGGCGGTCCTCCAGAAGATCGCTGCGGTTCAACATTCTGGCTTTATGGATCCCATTATCAATCACACGTGGTGGATATTGTTGATGTGTCAACACGTTCTTAAGGTTTTGAGCGCTCGCGTCGAAGTAATTTTTGTTTGAACAGATGCGTTTGAAACGGTGGGCCTGGCTATAGGGTGGGCTGTTCCTGCAGTGACGTGGGTGGCTGCTCTTGTAATGAAGGTAATGTTGCCGATCTGTTGGCTTGCGATAAAGCTTTGTTGTTAATATCCCATCCTTTATTGTAAGGGTCACATTGTAAGGGTCACGTCTATGAAGTTAATGTCGGTTTAAGGGTAAGTGTGAGTGAAACGGATGTGTGGGTGGACAGCGTTGTAATTAACTATGAAGTCTTGCAGGTCCGCCTCGCCGTGTGTCCAGATAAAAAAGTGAAAGCCGTTTACAACTCCCTGTAACGCCGAATTGGAGCGCAGCTCTTGAGGATTAGGAGAGAAAGGTACTGAGAAGAGGGTAGACCCCTCCTCCTCCTCCTCCTCCTCCTCCTCCTTCTCCACCTCCTCTCCTCATGAATATGCTCCGGGGGGTCACGTGACTTCGGGGGGAGGGGGTGTCACGTGACTTCGGGGGAGGAGGGAAGGACACGTGACCTCAGGGAGGGGGTCACGTGACCTCGGGGGGTCACGTGACTCCCCATGGGTGTCACGTGACCTCTGGGAGTCACGTGACCTTGGGTGTCCGTGACCTCTGGGGTCACGTGACCTTGGGGCTCACGTGATCTTGGGGGGGTCATGTGACCTCGCGGTTACGCCGACGGCGACGCCGACGCCGCTCAAGCCGGAAACGGGCGCCTAAGAGCTGCGCTCTAAAATATATCATCTATGAATATTTCGTACAGTCGTGGTTCTAATGGGTATTCACACAAACATTTTGACTGCAACTTCACCATAAAAATGTTAGCATAACTGGGTGCCATCGTGGTGCCCATTTCGGTACCGCTAATCTGTCTAAAATATTCATTATTAAATATAAATACATTAAGTTCTAAAACAAACCTTGTTAGGATCGCAAGGACGTGACCATCTGGGCTCTCTGGTTTTCTTTGGGACTCGTACATATCTATTGAAGAAGCTATTCTGTCGTCGTGTGGAATGTTCGTGTACAATGAAGACACGTCCAGGGTTACAAAATAGGATCCTCTCGGTATATGCGATTGTAATATATTCCTGAGGAAGTGGGCAGTGTCCTTGACATGCGAATCGAGAGTTGTAGGTATGTGCCGAATTAGGTCGTCTACATAGCCCGATAGAGGTTCCGTTGTTGCTCCTATCCTGGATATGATGGGGCGGCCTGAATTACCACTTTTTTAAAATTTCGGAAGCATGTAAAAACGACCGGGGGTAGTTGTTTTGGCTTAAGTATTCATTAACGGTTATCTTGCCTCTGTGTACAAGTTGTTTGAGCTCTGATGTTACGCTCTCAGTGTGGCGTTTCGTAGGGTTGCCTATAAGACGCTCATAAAACTTTGGATCGTTTAGTTGGCGATACCCTTCCTGAACAAAATCGTCAGTACTGAGAATCACAATCGCCCCTCCCTTGTCTGCGGTTTTATTGTGATGTCTTTTCTAGTGCTCAGTGATTTCAAAGAGGTTCTCTCGAATTTAGTTAGGTTGTCCCGTCTCCCTTTGTGCCTGTGGTATTCTCGCATGATATACTGTTGTACAGTATATATATATATATATATATATATATATATATATATATATATATATATATATATATATATATATATATATATATATATATATATATATATATATATATATATATATATATATATATATACATATATATATATATACAACACGGGCACTTCACACCATCGTACGTGGTCTCCGAGGAGGATATGAACGAATATGTGCAGATGAATGAACCGTACTTAATCCAATGAATCAAAGAATCAAAGTTTCCAGAAACCCGCCGAAAGCCAAAAATTGGCGGAGCCAGGATTTGAACTCTGAGCCTCCCAATGTCCGGTCGGGTCTGCTAACCACTACACAACTCCACCTTGGCTTTCTGGCGCTTCCTACCTGTCTTATTAATGCACAAGAAACGAAATGTATCCAATCGGAGGTTTTCTGGAAACACACGCGACCGCGTGGAACGCGGTACGACGCTTAGTGTCACGTGGTACGTGCTCGTTTGTGCTCCAGAAATCCTCCCACTGTTTGTCTCGCCCCGTGTACATGTAGTATTCTTTGTTTATGAGCTTTAGAGACACGGTATCATCATCATCTGCGAGAATCAAGAGCCACGTTATTGAGTATACAACACGGGCACTTCACACCAAAAAATTTCCGCGCTAAATCTAGCGGAAAAAATTTTCCCGCTAAATCTAACGGAAAAGCTTTTCCCGCTAAATCCAGCGGAAAAATTTCCCAGCTAATCAAGCGGAAAATTTTCGCCGCTAAATCTAGCGGAAAAAATTTCCTCGCTAAATCTAGCGGGGATATTTTGGTCACGTGACCGGGGGGTCACGTGATCTGGGGAGTCACCTGACACCCCGAGGTCACGTGACCCCTCCCGAGGTCACGTGACCTTGGAGGGGGGCATGTGACTCCCCCCACGTTACCCCACCAAGGTCACGTGCCCTCGGGGGGGGGGTCAGGTGACCCCACCCCCCCCCCCCGAGAACACGTGGCCCTCAGTACCCTTCCCTCCTCCTCCTCAAGAGCTGCGCTCCATTTCGGCGTTACAGGGAGTTGTAAACGGCTTTCACTTTTTAGAAAGCCGTAAAATGCTTTGCGTGCCTTCTATCGTTCTGCAATACGTTGATTTAGTGTTTTTCGACGATGCTGAGCAATTTTCTAGTTGAAACCATGCCCTTAAACACAATATTGAAAAGTTAATTACGCAAAAATAATTAACAACTTAATTATCCCGGACTTTAATAATTTCCCTAAATGGGCCCCTGGCCCAGGACCAAAACGACGCAAGCCTTTTTTCGTTGCGATGAGTAGTTTTCGCAAGACCGATTTGATTTGAATTCTCTGAAACACCCTGTATATAAATATCGTGGTATTCTCGCTCACCGCTTATCCGGAGAAAGTAAATATAGTTCCCGCATCTGGAAGCTCCACTCTGTCTGAAGTTCTAGCGGTGCCAGGAAACAGGACAACAGGAGCAAGGCGGGAGAACGAGACAGCGTTCGAGTCAACACTTTGACGAAGCACTTGATATTCTCGATATCATTTTACTTGATGTCGGCTCTTTCGAAGACTGCTCGGCGTTTTTGATTTGCTCTGTATTAGTCTTGAGCATCTTCCCCCGGGATGGCACAGCAGAACCGCGAATGCACGTTCTCCGGAACCAATGGGATGTTTTTCAGCATGAATGGTATGAAGTACCATGCACGAAATAGCTACTGAGTGCCGTAGGCGAGAGATACAGAGCTACCACGAGCAAGCCGTTGTTGACCTTGGCGGCATACAAATTACCAACATCGTCTGACGTGCCACAGAGATCGATGGGTACAGGACACACCAGTACCCATGTAGATGGCCACTTGGATAACGAGTACACCACGTTTTCATACGTGCACGCCTCTCTGTGATTTATGAGTGGTGATATCACTTGCCTGCACAACGAGCAGCTGGTATCTCCTCATCTCCTCCCTCCTCCCGTACTCGTACCTCCTCCTCCTCCTCCTCCCCTCTACTCCCACTCTTTCCACCTCCCCTCCTCCTCACATTGCATTATGGGAAACGTTCCATTATGCAACGCGCGGGACCCTCGTGATGTCACTCGTACCCTCGCGATGTAACACGTGACGTCACGTGTGACTTTATTTTCGGAAACGTCCCAAAATGCAACGCGCGGGTCACGAGAGAGACCCGCGCGATGCATTATGGGATGTTTCCCATAATGCACCGCGCAGTTACGTCGACGGCGACGCAACTCAGGCCGGAAACGGGCGCTAAGAGCTGCGCTCTAAAAGGGAAACTAACAAATTTTACTTAAATAGCCTACAGACATTTACGATTAAGCCCCTATGCTATATCCTTCTGGTCGTATAACTCACCTTCACAAACCGCATAAGTGTAGCTTTCACAGATTTTTTAAAGAAATCTGTAAAGCTTCAAAAACACTCTCTTTGTGTATATTTATTTCAAAAGTATTTGAGATTATGATTTATGCATAAACATTGCATTATTTTCTGTCGAGACAAGTTTTGTAGTTTTCTGGGATATTCAGTGCCCCGTGTTTCGAATCTCGGTCATGTTAACGTTATCTCTTGAGATTTATCCACGACCTTTCACGGGGTGAATCATGATTAGCTGTTACATATAGTGTCACAAAATGAGTTTGCTCCGAATCTCCTCAAGTAGTTCGACAGCTATCTGAGTGATCGTCGATCTGCTGTGGGTGTCTTAAAATACTTTGCAAATCATTTTTGTTCATCATCAATAGCACCACAGGGTTCAAATCTAGAACTTCTTTCGTCCGCGATTCTCATTAACGACATTTCCACATGCATAGTTAATTCAAACATGTTGTTATTCTCGGAAGTTTTTTTTTTTTTTTAATGTACTCATTCCATCAATGATTGGGAGCTTTTTCAGGACGATGCTATCTCGTATACTAAAGAGGTGTTTAACAGGTTTTTTTTTGCGTATTAATCCAAATAAAATTTATAGTCCTGTCGAGTTGTAAAACAAAACTCTGTCTGTTTACTAGACAGTAAGCTAATCACACGTCTGTCAGTGACTCGTGAACTTGAAGTGCATTTTTAATGTTTTTTTTTTTTCTTTTTATCGTGTAGCTGCCATGTCACTCATATTGTCTGCTTTGCCGTTGAAATGTTGGTACTGATCACTCGCACAACTCAGAAGTTTGTAAATGTTGCATTCATACTTCGTTTATTCTAAGCACTTATCAGAACTACACTTGAGTTTGGCTTCATTGTGCGGAATTCGCTCAGCGCATTTGTTTCACTCCAAAATGGGTTCATTTGGCGACGTCTTGTATGTATCGTTCATCAAATCTAGTTTGACCAAAGTCAATTTATATTTTCACTGAGGTTTATCAGTCAGAAGGTTGTCACGCGATTTAACGTTTTGAACAAAAGAATTCACAATGCTATAGACTCAGAGCTTGTCTGTACATTGAATATTGGTATATCTGCTCGTCTGAATGGGAGTGCTTTTATATTTTACGTCCGCAATCAATATATGTCATCACCAATTACAAGAATTCAGACATGTGCAAATAATTTCGAAAATGCAAACTTCGGTGCGTTTCGCGTATATGCTAATTATAGGTGCGTATTTAATTCTGGCTTCTGAATTCTTATAAATATTTAGATATATATAAGGGAGAAAGGTAAGTTTAACTACTGTAGTCCTAGTATTATTGCAAACAAAAGGTGGTGAGAGTAAGATCTTGAATGTATTAAATGTATATTTTGAATTTTATTTATTTCAGCACATTTTATATTTTATTTCGTTGTACCACATTACCAACAAGGTAGTGGGCCTTAGAGCGATAGGCTTGCAGCTGAAGTGACCCCCAATCGGCCACCCCATGTTGCACATTTTTGACCATTACACACGTGACCTTATAGTTTTACATCTGGATTTTAATGAATTACTACGCGCAAATAATTGCTTATAGATCTTTAATAACAGTACCGCGATATAATTTATCTTTCGTTCGTTTTAAGTTTAAAATGTTCTTCTACGACAAAAAAACTCGGGCAGCTTGGCAATGCCTCCGCTCGATGCCGTCAGCCTCGGTGCTGTATTTTGGGTTTTTATCGGAGCTTGTAACTACTCTCTGGGGCTAACAGTATTGAAAAAAATAGTTTATCCTGTTGTTTACACCAATCGCAATACAAAGTACTGCTCAGTTTTGCGTAAAAGCCTCAGAATTTGGTACGGTCACGTGTCTAGTGGTCAAAATTGTACAACATGGCGGCAGCCAAGGGGGGGGTCACTTTTGCCTGGTGTACAGGGTAGCAGTTTATCGCTCTAAGCCCCTCTACCTGGCTGCACATTACCGACAATTGTCGTTTATGAACTCAAAAATTAAAAAAAATGATTATAATGATGATGTTGGCGGTGGTAATTTTGGTGATGATAATGGTGGTGCTGATGGTGGTTATGATGATAATTGTGAGGGTGATAATGGTGATGATGGTAACCACAATTGTGGTGATGATAGTGATGATGATGGCGCTGTTGCTGCGGCTACTGTTGATGATGGTTGTGGTGGTAATGATGGTGGTGGTGGTGGTGGTCATAATAATGATGATAATGATGGTTGTGTACTCTGGCATTCCCAATTTGACGTGCTGACCAATATCGAACAAAAATTGAAACTTTACATTCTTTAGGAACGCTACGTGTGTTCGCAGCTTCATAGCAGACATTTTATTAATAGCTTTTTTTCAAATTTCTCGTTCTAAATGTTTTCAATCTAGACGCAAAAATCATGGCCAGAGATATACTCGGCGATTGTTCTTTTGTTTCGCGTTCTCTTCTAAAATTTTCGTTCACAGCGGGGGCCCGGCGCCTGCTCTTATGCGATTCCCTAGAAAACAAGGCGTACGGCTCCGGGTGCTCATTGGACAATTTATTACGCCTTGCAACATTAGAGCGCATCTATCGACCGCATGAAGCTATTCGGTTGTAGTGTTGGTGCCGGACGCTAATCGGATCACCCGGGGCTGGCAAAAAGAATGATGATTGCTTCTCCGTATCGCGAGGGTGCTTCCGAAAGTTTTGTTTTGCAGGCGGAAAGCATCTCCCAAGCTGCCATTTCTAGATTAACGGAAGGGCCCCGTCTGTTGGCGCTTTCTGAGTGGCGTACGGAACTGTACAAGCAGAAACACGAGCCGCTATCGGGGCCCAGACAGGAGTCACCGTTACGTCTTCATCAGCAAGCTAGACGTCTGCGTTTATATCCCGGTGCGTTCGGAAATGGCTCTCCCCTTTCCATTATGAAAGGAGGCATCGCATGGTGATTGCATCGTGTCAAGCTTATCGGCATCTGATGGCAGGACTATCTTTTTTTTGTCCGGCGAAATAGCCTCCAGGCCAAATAATATGCCGTTGTCTATTGGCTGTAGATCTCAGTCTTAGCTTTGACCCAGTCCTCGTCGCCCTTAACGTATCTGCTAGAAGAACCAAAGCTTTTTCCGTGCCCCCTTTCAACGCAACGGTATGCACACGTTCCCATCAACGAAAACACAATACCTATAAGAAGACCAGGTATCGAGTGCATTGGCAGGCACTCTGCAGTTCCGTTCGCTCTCAAGACTAGAGTAAAATCCCACAATAAGAAAGATTTTCCGGCTGAAAAGAACAGTGCGAAGTGTAGCTACGCAAACAGTGGCAAGATGTTACTGGGAACGCGACAGAACAGCACACGACAAAACAGCACGTGACAAAACAGAACGGTTAAAACAGCACGCGTCAAAACAGCACGGCTTTAAAACAGCACGGCGACAAAACAGCACGTGCCTAAATAGCACGCGACAAAACAGCACCGCGTCAAAATGGCCCAGCGACAGAAGAGCACGTGTCAAGACAGCACGGCGTCAAAACAGCACAGCGACCACACAGCACGCATGTAGCGTGCTGTTTTGTCGGTTTGCGTTCTTGGAGACATGCATTTTTTAACTCCATACGCTATATTTATGGTGCTGCGTTTACGGCTTAAATCGAATAAAACCGGTAAAATTACGCCGAATTGATTTTTCCAAATTCGGTTTTAACTGAAAACGGTCAGTATTTTCGAGATCGTTTGGAGGGGTGGGTGGCTGCAGGAGGGGGGGGGGGGCGATTTGTGAGTCATCACTGACCGTATAACCACTTCCTTTTGCAGTTTTCAGCTTGTCTCCGAGATCGGTTCAACTTTTAACAGAAGGTCCGGTAGCGCAGGTGTCTTCAGGATGAAATCTGGGTTTTTCGTCTGATAGGGATTTGTGCCGAATTCTTTCATGTTGAAAAACAGCGCGACTGGGACGAGGACACACAAAGACGAAGAGAACACAAGACAAAGCGCTGACTAGCAACTGGTTCGTTATTACAACATAAGGAAGAATGACAGTGAAATGAAAAACATGGAGTCAAATGTTCGCGCGCTTGCTTGGCGCCTCGTGGAATATGCCACTTTCTTCTTTTTTCTTTTCCATCCGATTGCAGACTGGTGTTCTTCTTTCCTCAGGAGCTTGGGTTACCCTGAATCCAAAAATTTCATCTCGCTGGGAGTCATAGTCAGCGAAGGTTGGCTTACACACGAACTGTTGCTCTTCATGATGTTGTAGGCTTCTACAATCTCTCGACTTGTTTGGTCGTGGTGTTGAAATAATATGCTGGTGTTTTCGAACTGTGGTTCGCAACCGCAATCTCTGCGATGCATCGCTAGATGTGAATTAGCGCTGCCTTTCAAGGAGCTGTGGTGCTCTCTTAGTCGGATGTTTCAGCACCGGCCAGTCTGCCCGATATAACAGCGCCCACAAGAGAAGGGAATGCGGTAAACCACGCCTTTGACGCACGACACGAACTTTATCCCATGGTTTACCTTACATGTGTTATATTCCGATCTTGCTATCCCCTCCCTGCGTGCACGTACAGCGGAACATAATCTACTTAGTTTGTTTTTGGCTGAAAAAACAACGTTCACTTCGTATCTGGACGCGACTTTTTTAAGTCCGTGTGAAATGCGGTGAAGATAAGGAATGACCGAAACTTTCTTTTTTTCTTTTTTAACTGGTTCTTCCAGCATAAAATTGGAACGAATCTTCACGAGTTTTATTAAACTATCGCATGCTGATGAAATATTTGAGTCTCGGTATCCTGAATCCCAATCAGCATGCGATAGTTTAATAAAACTCGCAAAGATTCGTTCCAATTTCATGCTGGAAGAATCAGTTGAAAAAGAAAAAAAAGAAAGTTTCGGTCATTCCTTATCTTCACCGTATTTCACACGGACTTAAAAAAGTCGCGTCCAGACACGAGGTGAACGTTGTTTTTTCAGCCAAAAACAAACTAAGTACATTATGTTCCGATGTACGTGCACGCAGGGAGGGGATAGCAAGATCGGAATATAACGCATGTAAGCTAAACCATGGAATAAAGTTTGTGTCGTGCGTCAAAAGCGTGGTTTACCGGCATTCCCTTCTCTTGTGGGTGCTGTTATATCGGGCAGACTGGCCGGTGCTTAAACATCTGACTAAGAGAGCACCACAGCTCCTTGAAAGGCACCGCTAATTCACATCTAGCGATGCATCGCAGAAGTTGCGGTTGTGAACCATAGTTCGAAAACACCAGCATATTATTTCAACACCACGACCAAAGAAGTCGAGAGATGGTAGAAGCCTACAACATCATGAAGAGCAACACTTCGTGCGTGAGCCAACCTTCGGTGACTCCCAGCGAGATGAAATTTTTGGATTCAGGGTAACTCAAGCTCCTGAGGAAAGAAGAAGAACATCAGTCTACAATCGGATGAAAAAGAAAAAAGAAGAAAGTGGCATATTCCACGAGGCGCCAAGCAAGCGCGCGAACATTTGACTCCATGTTTTTCATTTCATTGTCATTCTTCCTTGTGTTGTAATAACGAACCAGTTGCTAGTCAGCGCTTTGTCTTCTGTTCTCTTCGTCTCTGAGTGTCCTCGGCCCAGTCGTGCTGTGTTTCAACATGAACTCTCACCAACTCGCCCAGTTATCGATCCTTACCGAATTCTTTGTTCAAATAAGAGAGATTAATCGTGAACTGAACAATGAAAATCAAGGGCGTCCGTAAATGTCGCACATTTTTTTAACAGCCCTAGCTTCCGTCTGCTAAAGGAGAGCATTAATACGATTGTTTTATTGTTTTATTGTTTTATTATTATTTTATTGTACACACACACCTGAAATTGCTGCACTCAAGCGTCGATTGTCCAGTGATTCGAAGCATCGATGTAGCTTTCTTTAGAATCACATTTGGCACTTTTTATGCCGTCCGAATCTTTCTTCCTGGAGTACAGACTGCAGTCATACTAGTCCGCAAAAATCATCGACACGCACGATGGGAACGAAACAGTTTTGAAGGGCATCCCTCCAACGAAATGGGAACTGCATACCCGCGAGTGTGGGATGGTTTTTCAGTTCGTCCCATGGGCGCAGACATATGTAGGCGTTACTGGTACAAAAACAAACACAGCGCACAAAGCGGCAGTGTGGGATACGTCAGCCGTGCCGATACGTGGCAGACATTATCGGGAGATCGAATTTCTTGGATCGTACGGTACGAATCCATCGTTGTTGCTGCCCCACAGAACAACGGTGAGTTGGAAAACTATGAAACTTTGTCCCCACGAGAAATAACGTATCACTATTGGAGCACTTAACGACGCAGCAGCTCATGCTGTCAACACAGCGCAACCCGCACCGCTTCCACTTCAAGGCATTCCAATGTACGCGGGGTGGTTTCGTTCCGCTGGGGTTGTCACTGCCTACCTTCAGTAACGGCCGCGCGGCGGCGGGCGGTCGCGTAGCACGGTTTCTATAATTAGGCGCATTCTTCGCTAGAGTTAATCTTTCGCAAACTATTGTGCGGGTACACGCAATCTCCAAACTTTCAACGGTGATTCTACTTTCAGGTTGATTATCATCGAAAGTTCAATAAGCGTTATCACTGTAGTGCGCGGATTAGATATCTTGCGGGGGTTTTCATATACAGGCTGCTGCAATTTATTGCTATTTTTATCAATAAAGGATAAGAAATTTTGTTTTCTCTATCCAGTATGGGGTAATTTATGAACTTCACTACAACGCGGCGCCCTCGTGCTCTCCGCAACGTTTATAATAAAAAGCACTAATCGCTTTAACGCTAATTATGCGGGTGCGTTGCCTCAAATAAAAGTGAAGGACAAGATCTAAAGCTATGAATATAAAGCGAAGGTGAAACAAAAATTTGTATACATTTGTAATATCAAAACACGAATCGGAGCTACTTCTTACGAAAAGCTTAATTTAGAGCTCAGAAAAAAAAAATCGATTGCGACTAGCGGATGTCAAGTTACAAATTTCGAAGAAGTCCAACGTTATAAAATTAAATATCAAAATATTTAGACCAGGCTAAATCAAACCGCAATGAAGCAATATTTCCACTTCTAACGCTTTCACTTCCAATTCTACCCTTCCTCTTCTAACGCTTCCGCTGCAAAATAGGTATGAATAATGGAAGCAAAATAATCATATTACCAACGAACGACCAAGAAAGAAACGTGCAACGTAAAAGATGTTTTCAACTTTCCCTTTTATCTTTCTTCTTTTTTTTTGCAGTTGATGCCTGGGAAGACGTGCAACGGCAGCATGGTGAGTAATATCCTTTCCCCTCCCGGATTCTAGGAAGATGAAACGGCGTAACTCCCATGACAGCGATATATCATTGCGGCGCCAAATAAACAGGAACCCGTAGCTCCATACCTCAGCTTCGCTTGGCTTCTCAGTCTGACGGTACGACCCGCTGGTTTCTAAGAAAAATGTAGAAATATAAGGGAGACGTGACAAAAATACAGTTTGAAACGACCTTGCTATCCTCTGACTAAGTGAGACGGATGATCAGAAGCCCATGAGAGTTCCCGGGAACAAACTGATTCCCGGGGATTAGGGAACGGAATATTTTCCCTTTAGCCAAGTTATGCATCCTAGAATATATAGGCGCAGTTCCCTATCACATCCGCTCTCTTCCATTGAAGCAGCGAAAAAATGTTTTACCTACCGGATGAAAAAAAAGTTACTAGGCCATAGGGAAGATATAACAACTAAGAAATATACGCATGATTCTAACCGGAGACAACTGGCCACAAGGGACCAAGGAACAGACTCACACGTATCGCGCTGAGACGTGCGTGTTTGTCCCTTGTCCCCTTGCCGTCCGTCGTTTCCGGTTAGAATGATATGTAGTGTTAAACAGTTCGCCTGCTTAGTAATCTTGTCTTGGGGAAATATCTTCAGTTGCTGAATTTTATACAAAAAATCTTCTAAATGGCAGCACCCGGAGGTGTGCCTTTCCTAATGAAAATATCGTTATAAAGGTAAAAAAAGCTATGGAAACGGTATCTATGTTTTCTAAGCGACCACAAATCGTGGTTAGTTACTCAAATGCCCGACGTTTTGGTCTTCATTACAATCAAATTATATGTTTAATTATCAGCTTACCTAGCTTTCTTTTTTCCTAGTCAAATAGAAACTTAATACAAAAAAGCCTTGCAGAATAAACATAAATTCTCATAACCCATGCTTTTTTTTCAGTTTTGAACTCTTGTTCCCGTTCCTATTTCGTTAATGATTCGCGTAACAGCTTATCGGAGTCACTCTCATTACGTCATATGGTCTGTCTTTTAGTGTGAGCGTAAAGAGCACTGCGTCGGGTTTAATCAGTTAAATTCAAGACACTATTCTGTTCTCCATTAACAAGAAAAATGTATTTCTATGCATGTCTTCCTCAAATCTGTTTTGGTAAATAGGTTCCTGCAAAGTAAGGTAGGTTCGATTATCAACCCCAAAGGAAAACAGACATGCATAGTGTGTTTTAACTCGAACAGGGTTTAAAAGAAACAAAAACGACTATCGCTAAAGGAACATAGTGACCGCTGTTTTCTTATTGGTCTTGACGAACATTTGATGGGTGCAATAGCAATCACCACCATGCTTCTAACTAAAAAGGGTTATTACAGTGAAATTGTATAAGACTCGCAGGTCAGATTTTTTCGTGTCGGCGTCCTCATGGAAAAAACAACCTTCAGCGATTGAAGTGAAAAGTGCATATCACGCACATAACATACAGCACAGGATTCGTTTCAATGAAGAGTAAGCAAAAAACAAGCATCCGAACAGTTCATTGAAAATAAGGCGCTCCTGTTAGCAATGCGAGGCACGTTGGGTTGACCGGATACGTTTCGCGGTAAAGATTACTGTCCCCACGCCGCAAGCTGCCGTGGCGACGGCAGCTTGCGCAAACAGTAATATATACCGATAAACTTATGCGGTGAGGGCTACGTGCTTCGCATTGTTTTCACGAGCGCCTTCTCATCAATTATCTAATTCGGATGTTGTTTGGTGGTTGTTCTTTATTGAAAGGAATGCAGGTGCTGTGTGTTATGTGCGAGACATGCACTTTTCGCTTCAATCGCAAAAAGATTTTTTTTTTTTTTTTATGGAGACGTTGAAATTAAAATGTCCGACCTGCGAGTCATGTACAGCTTCGCTGTAAAAGACGACCGGCGTTAAAATACTAAATGATAACGGTTGGATTTTTTTTGTCGCCTCATTTTTGTAATATGTGCAGAACGAATGTAAAAACTCTGCCCGTGATTACACGGTACGGCCTCACTCGTGTCGGTCATCTCACCGGTACCTCAGTAGCAGACGTGTACGTAACGCGTTAATAGCGTAACAACCCAGAAGAGGACGACGACAAAGGAGCAAGCGGACTGAAGCCCGTGCGCTACGGGTACGCGGACTCGAAATTCTGATATCGCCGGCGACCGCAAGCTGCACGCTATTTATCTCTATTAAATAACTTATAAGTGGTGACCCGGAGAGAGCTGCTTCGCCTTCAAAGCACCATCACGGCTAACAGTGGAGCCTCCACCTCAGGCGACACGTCATCGGTGCACCTACGTCTCCCACAATATTGCGCCGCCGATCCTGAGGTATGGTTCGCCCAGATTGAAAGTCAGTTCTCCACATATGGGATAACCTCGCAGATCCGCATGTTTCACGACGTAGTTACCGTGCTCTGACCCGACATTGCGACGGAAGTTCGAGATTTGATCCTCGTTCCGCCACCAACAGATCCTTACACCAACTTGAAGACGGAACTGGTTAAACGCACATCAGACTCCGAACAGCGCCGACTGCAACAACCTTAAACTAGCGAAGAGCTCGGTGATCGTAAACCTTCTCAGCTGCTCCGACGCCTGCAACAAATTATTGGCGAGCGGGCCTCGCCATTCGACACTTGGCTGTTGAAAGAGTTATTCGTACAGCTATGGCCGACCAATGTGCGTATAATCTTAGCGACGGCATCCGACATCCAGGTGACAGCCCGAGCACAGCTGGCAGGCTTTGGGATGGACGTTGCCACAACGCTGGTGGCACAACTCTAACAGACGCAAGAATCCTCAAAACTATGAACGGCGTCAACGCCTTTTACCATTCCCACAGATATGAAACATCTTTGAGAGTTCTTCCATCGATTGCTGACGGACCTAAGAAACGAAATATCGGCAATATCGTTGCGCTCTCGATTGACATCGCGGGGACGTGATGACAGCCACGATCGTCTAGACCTTTCAGCCCCACAACAGTATAGGGTGTACTGGTACCACCAAACATTTGCGCACCGAGCCAAGAACTGCCTACCACCCTGCGTAACGGCGGAAGATGCCAATCTCAACCACAAAAGGGGCCAAGTGGTGTTAGAAGAAATGCAGGCCGCTTATTTTTTTCACAGACCGCAATACCGGGCAACGTTTTCTAATAGACACCGGTGCTGAAGTCAGCGCCTTACCTGCATCTGCGCTTCCTTGTTGCCGAAAAAACCGCACTCTACAAGCTGCAAAGAAAACACCAATAGCAACCTACGGTGAGCGAGTTTTAACCACCAACATCGGACTCCAGGGAGTTTTCTGTTGGAAGTTTCTAATTCCAGACGTTGCATACCCAATATTGGGCGCCAACTTTCTCTGGCATTTCAACCTCCTTGTCGACATGCTGAACAAGCGTCTGGTAGGCTCTGTGACGAACCTCATGGTACAAGGAACAAAACAGTACGCCTTGTACTGTTTTGCTTTTCACTGTTCGCTACGCAGTTTCTTCTTAATTGTTATTACTTAGGGGCAGGATTGCCCGGTGCTTTAACCCCATTCTTTGTTTAGGTTGCAATACTCGGTGTAACTTCGAACTGATTCTTCTTCTTATTTCGGCGTTACATGTTTTCAAATGCATTAAGCAACAGAGCACTACAGACCGCGACATCGTTTGCTGCTTCGTCGGTGACTCTAACCTAATTGCTCCGATCGGTGTTCCCTGATTTGACGGACTGGCTGGCGGTATGCTCCGCTTCAATTTACGACGGACAGCGGAGGATGCTACGAGCCATCGACGCCAATCAAATACCACCTGAGTGTCACGTAACCTTCGAGAGGGGCGCTGCAACGTGCGAAGCGCAGTGTCACGTCTTACGTTCACAATGCTGGATTGGCTGGGATCACTCGTAGCGTCTCCCTGTAGTGCATCATAAGAAGAAACGGGGCATACTTAAATTACCGTCAGTGTTAACGTTCTGCCATCCGTTTTCGCCTCTCCCTGACGTGTAGTTGACTTGAGCCGTCGCTACGAGCGTTTCGTCGGGGAGCGTACACTTGGTCACAAAAGAAGTTATGTTTTTTACGGATGGTTTAGGAAGAGCAAATAAAGTTTCTCTTCATTCATGGCGGCTCCAAGTTCTTCCGGAGTCAGGGGGATACTTGTCTGCAGCGACGCGCGACTGGGAACCTTGGCACTTCATTTGCAATATTGAAGAATCGACAACGCGAAGAGGCATCGTTGCAGCAAAGCAAAAGCGACAGGGGTGGGGATGGGGCTCGTCACGCCTGAATCTCCGGAGCGAGATTTCGCTGCATTTCGAGTTGAGTGAGTCAGCGCGCTTGGAAGCAACGCAAACTCGCAGAACACTCGGGCCACCAAGTCCCACTGGTCATAAACGTAAATTCGTAATCCTACATAACCTGCGTTAGGGGCTGACTGTTTGCCGAACGTTACCATAAAGCTGAGACGTGCTAATCTCAAAGGCACTTGACCATTTTACGTATAAGAATCATTTGCACCGTGAAATCGTCATCCAGTTAAATAAGATAGTCGACGTGTATATTGAACTTGGTTCCAATAGGTCATCTATACGAATCAGGGTGCGGTCAATTTATTGTTCAACAAGTTGAATCTTCAATCGCCATTTTTTTTTTCAACCACAGTCTGTAACACCATGTCTTAAGCAATGCCGATCAGTTTAAGAATAATGTTTATTAACCAGACTCAAGAGGCAAAAGAATTAAACTTCTGGGAAAAATAAGAGGTCACACTGATGAACATGCGTGCCCATATAGGCCAGACTTTTTTGGTTGAAATGTGAGGTTTCCTTTTACTTCCAACGTCCTCAGAATAATTGCCCCGTTCAGGTTCGAAAATACTGCAGACATCATTTCTGAACTTACTTTATTTGTATATAAAGTGCCTGTGAATCCTTCTGTGTTTGAAAAGAGAATGGAAAACGTGATAAAACACCGCTCTTGCCACCAAACCTTGTTAGGTTCCAAAAAAGAAAAGAAAACGCGCTTAAACGACGACTTTTTGTAGATCCCTTAGAGCAGTGTTAGTGATGATGAGGCTAATTACTGCCTGACTCAAGCCCGCGTCAGTAACTTGGTTGCGCAGAGAGAGGCATCTCAGGAGCTGACGCCGCGCACTCAGATCCTCGGACTTTCTCGAGTTTTACGCACGGACGGAAGCACTAAATTATGCAAACCTAGTTACCGCGCTCCCCGCGGCAGATCCACAGAAACTGCTCCGGCGCTCTAAGTGCCGCACATCCTGAAGTCGTTAGCATTCGTCGCAGAGCAGAAACACGACGATGACCTTGCCGGCTCTCAAATCGCAGGTGCAGTGCAGCCCGACTCCCGCTGACGTGGACGTGCCTGCGCAGACGTCGCCGGGCTCTGCCGGGGCCAAGAACCACCACAAGATACAAGCAAAAAGAATCGATCAGATGTGCAGAATCGCGTTTCCTATGGCCTTCGTCGCCTTCAGCATTGTCTATTGGCCCTACTACTTGCTGTGATGGGGTCGTCACCGGCAATGTCGACGGAGACTGTCAGGTCTACGGATTCTGAGGTTCTTAGTTTTAAGACCCTTTGTTCGGGCCATTTTCATCCGACCCGAGCAGACTGGCGAAGTATTGTTGGTACCAGGCGGAAAGTGGAGTTGTTATTTACTTGTTGTTTCTACAGGGCTAGTCGCTAATTTGGCTAAATGTATTTTGTAGGTTATCTGCGTTGTGCTGTGCTGTCTTAATTTCGCACTCTGGAAGCAGTGAAAATGTCACAGTATCAAGTTTTATAGTATAGTTGCACATTCGTGATTTTTGTGATAACGAAAGTGCTTACGGATTATCCCTTTTTTTTTCCTGTTGCTACTTATTTCATATAAATTGTATATTATCTATTCGCTAAGTTTTGATTAGCTTTAAAAAAGCACAAACAGAAGTTACATTATTAATAATAATTTTGTCAAAAAAGGGTAAAAATGAAATTATATTAAGGGCAACCTAACTCGAATGTATAAACGCGTTGGGCACGCAAGGGAAAAAAATAATTAAAAATACAAAACCGAGGTCAGAAGTTTAGCTTACCAGCGGCTCTCCCAACGCTGTGAGCGAAGAAGTCGGTTGCCGTGCAGTCGTGAGTAATAGCTAAAAGGTGAACAGTTTTACTTGAAATAATACAACGCACATAAATAAAAGTCTGGAATTTCATCGAATAATATATTGCTTTGCCGTATACAAAATGCTCAAGTATAAAAAAATTCAATTTCTGCCCTAAGATCTTGATTTCTGCATGTGTTCATTCTTTTAAGACACCTGAATATAATAGAGCCGTAATCATGCAGTGGTACAAAAAAAAAGGTATCGAGTGTTGGTTCTTGTTTTGTGGCGGTTTCCTAGTTTAAAGACGTGTTGAAGCCCACACGTCGTCCTGAAATATAGTATGATACATCTGTGTCAAAATAACCGGCTCAGGTTACAATTTAGGTCTTGACAGCAGTTTCACAATTGCTAAATCAAATAAAATAAAATGAATTTCATTTGCAGTCATATGGTTGAAAAAGGCACATGATAACAAGCAATTGACGTTAAAAGCAGCTCAACAGCAGGTCTGAGCCCCCATGCAGCTTTTAGCAGGATATTAAAGCGAAGTGAAAAAACACAAACAGATAGCGCAGCAAACCTACATAAATAAAGCAAGGTTTGTCACTTTATACAAGCGATAAATTTGAAGAACTTTATGGATGAAAAAATGCAGACAAAATAAAAAGTAATCATTAAATATATAAAACTAAGACAGAGATTATGCCATGCCACAGATTAGTCATTTAGACATGTGAAGCACTAGAGTATCAGCAAGAAGCCAAATTATTAAGTTTCGCTCTCAAGTCGTGTATTTACTGAGAAGAACCAACGAACTATGACCCGCACCATAAGATTAGTCAGAAGGAACGTTACCTCAGGGACTCCGAAAATTACTTGGACTGTTTCACTTCCCGTTACTACGCACTAAAAGTGACATGCTGTGCGTATTTTTTATAACTCGTAAGATATGCCTCATGCCGCTTATTTTTTACAGTCTTGTTATTGTCTATGATTGTAAAAAATAGAGGAAGCCCTCAGCACCCAAAATCTTCACCGGCGTGTTTGTACGGAAAACAGTACCAGGTGCTGAAACCAACAAGATTAATATATAGGCCTTTATGGGCCGTGTCTTGTTAAAAATTTGGGCATGCCTTATGGCCGCGGTCATTACTTTATGGAGTTTTTTTTCTCTCTACCTGATAGCCACGTCGTTATAAACTTGAAATGTAGCGGGCATTGTATCCTTCACACCAGCTCACGAAAGATAAGAAATTTCAAAAACTGCTGTCTAGGAAATTGGCCTAGCGAATGAAATGTTCTGTTTTTCTCAGCTTTAAACAAAAAAACGACAAGATGATTTGAATTTACACCAGAACGTTTTGATGTCCCACTCATTTTTTCGCTTCAGACCACAAATGTTCACTGTATGCCTTTGGACCGGTTGTTAGCACGCGGGATTTCTCTATTGTTACGGGGTGTAGATCATGACTCAGACTCGAACCCTACTCTGTGCGCCCACTAAAAGTTTTACGTAAAATCCTCAACTATACATCGACGTTTACTGCATATGAAACCACAAGAAGAAACTGAACCAAGCTCACAAAGTTTATAGCAGCTGCATTGGGTTAGGTTAGTTTCTCTTTGAACAATAGGCCGTAGATTTTCCGGCTTTTATTCAACAAGAAAATCGGCGGATGTTTCTCGGTGTCTATTCACTTTTAAGATAACAGTGTATTTCGGTGATATGCCTCCAATTGTCACTAAAACAGTAAATATCGATAAAACAAATTCTTTAAAAATCTAAGGATTATAGCTTAAAAGTGGAAGGTTTCATCAAAGATAGTCCTAATAGGGGCAAAATTTTAAAGAAATTAGTATTTCACGATTTTAACCAGTATTGTATTTTTGACTCCAAAGGATGCTTATCGGTGTCATTCGGTTTTAACCGATTGTGTTTTCTTGAGACCGACAGATGTTTATCGATGTTTTTTTCGCTTAAATTTGGAAGGTCGGCTGTCAAATTAAAAACAAACATTTAGATCATCTTACATTTGAAGGCATGTCTTCAATTCTGTGCCTAAAACACGCGTAGAACTCAGCATAACGACAACCAAATTACCGTGAATACCTACAACTTGTATATATAATGATTCACTCTCCTCGTGTATAAGCGCACAGAATCTGTTCTTCATGGCTCTATGTGCGTTCAGAGCGACCAATACTCTTTTCTGCCATTCACATGTGCTTATTGGTGGATTTGTACTTTCATTACTCGATGAAATGTGTCCATCGGTACACATTATTCTTTGATTAATGAAAAATTATATTTTCTTTGTCTTTTGCATTTGGACGAGCCGCCTTTGTGATTTTGATGCGTAGCGCCGTCCTATGTATTAATTTTGACGTATTCCATTCGGTGCCTGCCATTTGAAAAAGAACATGTTGAAGTAAAACTCCGTAGAAGCCAGATTTATGTGGCATTCAAAAAGTTTCACATGCGGTTTAATTTTATTGAAAGTTATTCGCTGGGCCCAGCCACATTTGCTTTGTTAGTTTCACTGATAATTGCTATAAACATAGGCAGATGAGCGTGCTTAATAAATATGATAAGAGGCATAAAAATGCAGTCTATAAAAGCAAGACACAAAACAAAAGAACAACGGACAGCTTTCAACTTGCAGGTTTCATTTGTCCTTCTCTGCTGTCGTCTTTTTTGGCGAGATCTGCTTCAACGACATGTTCACTCGCTCACTTCCTGACAGAGTCTTCTCAATGTATTCTGCACGAACCTTTCTTCCTAAGCGGTTAAAGAGGTTTGTGTCTCACGTTGTTCTTGATTCCGTGAATGCGAGAAGAGAGTCGATGACCTTTCGTCTCATGCTATGGAGAAGTTTGCTTCGTCAATAACTGCATTTATTTATTTATTTATTTATTTATTTATTTAGTGCTGCTGTCCACCCTTTACAAGGCCTTTACAGGAGCGGTAATGCATACAAGATGTAAACGAACAATCATGCACTGACACTCTAAAAAAAGTGATGCACGCGGAAGAATAAAAAATCAAAGGAAATACATTCAAAACACAAAGTCTCGGCACATTCTCAAGCAGTATACTCTTTATACTTTTAACAAAGTCACAAACACTTGTCATAGTGACGACGGAATTCGGGAGTTGATTACATTCCTCTATTGCCCTAGGAAAGAAACTAAATTTAAAGCAATAATTTTTGACAGATGGTTCCCTGATGTGTGCATGCTATGACGATGTCTCGTACATTAACAGACGCGCACGTCCATGTAATTATTTTGTGTAGCTTAACTAGACAATGAATGGTCATAAAAGGAATTTCAGGCGGACGCACTTTGTTCTCAATTCAAGAGAAGGAAGTTCAGTAAGTTTGAAGAGTTTGGTGTAGAAATGGTTCCGATTATATTTATTAAAGATAAACCTGGAAGCAAGCCGCTGGATTTCATGAAGTTTGGACGAGTTCGCTACGGTATCTGGATCCCACACTACTTTTGCATGTTCAAGGACAGGTCTCACCAGTGTTTTGTAAGCTAATGTTTTTTCTTCTGGCGGAGCGCTAGCAAGATTTCTTCTGAGGTACCATAGTGCCTGGTTAGCTTTTGTGGACACTTTTTTCCCTGTGGGTATTCCATCCGAAGTCCCTTGCAACGGTCACTCCTAAATACTTATTTTCGTCTACACTAGGTAGATTGTTGTCATCTATAAAGTAATCATAATTTGGGAAATGTTTTTTTCTTGTTATAGACAAAAAGGTATTAGAATATTTGCGTTCAGCTATTTTGTACAAAGGACTAAACTTTAAACACAAACTCTCAGTCCCCGCTCAAACATTTACTGCGTCAGCGCATTCGTCACCAAGCATCAAGATATCAAAATATAAATGAATTTCGACCAAAATGTCGAGAAGGATGGGTTTAATTCTTGCGAATGGAAGTACATGCCTATTCGATAAACGCTTCCCAAAGTTCTTCAATATAGCTGTATTACTTATATGCAAAAGAGCGAATGCTAAACAAGTGGCAGCGCCCAAGGCCATCTGAATTTTGCCACATAATTAGGGAGGTGGTGATCCCCAGTAAGGGAGACACAAAGTTATGCAGAATTTGTGTTTTTCAGGAAAATGCAAAGCAGTTAAACGCTCTGCTAATTACGTTGCGCATTACTCTTTAATGCAAGTAAGCCAGCTAAGTAAGTCGAGAAATTTATATAAACTAAACCCTGGCACTACTATTCTAAATTGCACTGCAGAATAGCTCTTTTAGAAACCGCGCACGCTCGTTTCAAAGAGATCAGCATCTCTGCAACCCAAATGTAATCTCGCTTCTGAATAAATACGAAGACGATAAAGATTGCAAAGCTCAATGCCGTCGCACCGTTTAGCTTTCGCGAATGCCCACATTCAGGATGAAGGAGGGAAGGAAAGAAAAAGGGTCGTTTTCTTTACTAAAAAAACAGAGCTAAGAAGCAGAAAATAAAAACAAAGTAACTTTCTTATGCGTAAAAAAGCGGGCTTTTTTCTTAATGTAGGGCTGACTATGCTCAATTTCGTGAGCTTTCTTGTTTAACGATTGATTGCAAATGGTGCATACCGCAAATTAACGATGGGAATGTTCACCCTGTCATGAGTATTGGTTGGCTGATAAGTGCGCGCTAGAAAAAGCTTCTAACGTTTTGATTTTCTGTCATCACAGCTGTTGTTTCAAGCGGGTGTTAGGTTACTTAGGCCGTTAATAATACGCGCAACAATGTTATTTACACATCTTTTAGAGGTAGTTCTGAGCCCTGTTCAGCGTCAAATCTTGATATTGTTTGTTATCGTATGGTTACAAGCAGGTTGTTGCATATCGGACCATGCAAATATGGTAAAAAGGTTGCACGTTTCATGCCAGTATTAATAACCTGTAAGTCAAATAAAAGTTAAGACATTTCAACTGGTGTGGTTTGATAATTTTATTAAATCCTCAATTCCCCGCAAGTACAGCACATTATGCTTATGGCAGGTAACCTACGCGCTCTGCGATGCAGATTTTGGTAATATCGCATTTTACATCACACACCGACAAACGTCATCTGCCATCTTACTAATATTAATATTTTTTTTGCTTAGGTATTCCATTTAATTCCAAGCATTCGGCCTTGAATCAAGTTCTAGTAGCATGGATACAGCTTTTTTTAAATCAACAGGATTAACCATTTTGGCGAAGGGTGTAGAAAGGTGATTCCAGTCAGCAGACGTACGAGGTATGAATGATGTGTAGTAGGTATTAGTGTGGCACTATGGAATTTCGACTTTTTGTATCTGATCATTCCATGATGATATGTAGGATGGCTTCAGTAAGAGTTCAGTCTTAAGGATTGGGTTGTGAAAAAAATATATTTCAATATTTTCACGACCCATAATAAAGAGACACTGACTGACATAAGTTCTTGTCGAACGTTCACTCGTGTATAACCGGTGCCTCCGTTTGGTGAAGTCGAAAATTCAGCAATACGGCCTTGTTATTAGGTCTCAGTGGAGGGTGAAGGCGAGTGGAGAAGATAGTCATTGGGCTTACCTCTGCTCTGATCACCCTTCATTTGATGAGAGGCTCAAAAAAAATATAAAAAATATTTAGTCGTCATTACGGCGTTGGCCTCCAAATAAAAGTCATTTTTGAGCTGGCCCGTGCTTACGAAATCGTACTAAATGTAAAATGTGTGTGGCGGCGTATGTATATCATTAGTCACTTAGCTTTTAGGGTAAACTACACCTTGGTGCATTATCGTCTAAGCAGGCAAAAATAAAATGTATTATTGTTTTTGCTTTTGTTTTTGTTGTGGGTAGTAATGGTTATGAAGGTGTTTTTTTTTGTTCTTTTGAAGGGGAATTGCAGTCTGTTTCTCAGTAAATTTATTTAATGCTTGAGACTACTATATAATAATTGCGCCCATATTTTTTTTTGACGCTTTCATCAGTGACGCAAAAGTATTAATCTATAGTAAGGTAAGTTGTGCGAGTTGATAATGATTGAACATGGTTGAAACTGCGCACGAATAGAAAGGAACTGGTCGATATCCACACGCAAACAAAAATTTCAAAATGTTTGACTGTGTACATAGGTGGTAACTGTTGTAGTATGGTTGTAACTTATTTTGAGACTTGTTATCGATATGGGTTCCTTTTGGCATTAAAGAGTACAACAGATGCCTCGAGATAATTCCTGTAACGCTGGACTAATTAAACCTCCTAATTTCTATGAAGGCGTTTTACCCCTCCCGACCGCTACGTAATCTCTTACTTCCTGTTCTTGCCGCGGAGGTTGTAACCGTTGTGTGACTGCACTCCTGTACGCGTGTCGTGATACGCAGTTGCTTTTTTACGTGACGTCAGATTTAAACCCGGACGACCAAGCCCATTTTGAATTAGAGTTGTCTCATTACTCTCAGACCTCCTCCCTCCGCTCCCTTTCTTTCCCATTGCCTATATAGCACCACCTGTGTATATGGGCGCGATGCTGAATTCTCTACGGCTCCTCCTGAAAGCCATTCCGAGCATACATTGGACACAAGTGCAACGTGAGGGTTCGGCTGAAACTCACGTTAAATAAGTGAAGAGTCCCAGTCAAACTCTGATGTGGAGCGCGTGCCCAACGTGTGAACCGTGCTGGCCCTCAGTGAGCCACCTAGAGAAGTCAAAACTGCGGCTTTCTGTCCCGATGTTGCTGTCCTGAAACGTGAGGGAAGAAAGAGTGGAGCTGAAAGTACCGGATCAACTACCGTTTGCAAGCCCCGCTGGTGAAAACTGCAACAAGTTTCAAACAGCGGCTGGAAACCACGACTGCGGTGGAACCATCACCTAAAACGAAAGAGAAACACAAGATATTGTTGTCGATTCGTGTTGCGGGAGAACGCAACGTAGAGATATTTAATACATTTCCACTCGAAGAGCGACAAACCTCGCTTGGTGTCCTAGAGAAATTGGTAAAGCTACGTCTTTACACTTCAATTAAACGTTCGAGCGTCTTGCATTTGTGGTGCGGTAACAAACTCTATGTGACCAGACTGGCCAATTCAACCAAGAAGTGATTACGAAGAACAAGAGGCGAATTCTGTACTTTCGTCGAATAAATAATTGGCAATAAACATTTCTATGGAAAAGCTAACAGAAAATGTGAAAACCGTAGTCGTGTAAAAATATTTGGCGCTTACTTTTAAACGAGATTGTGCATGCGCCAATTTAAGAGGAAATCCACCAGCAAAACTCATGGCGTAAGGCTCATAGCCTGGTTCTTGTTTATCTTTTCCAGGTAGGTATCTGGACATTGGTCTGTATCCCACACCTCCGGGTCCGACTCAACAGGTTTGCAACACGTAATAAAGAAAACATTTAAAAAACTCTCTTCATCTAACGCCCAAAATATATCGTATTTAGAATCTATGCCTAATATAGGCCTCTCTGGAAGCGACGCAAATGAAACGACACGAGCAATGTTTTGCTCAGTTTTCTCTAGCGATGACACATATACTATTGCATAAGGCTTGAATGGATATGTTGTTTGATGCCAAATATGAATTGCTCAAAGGACCACAAAATGTTTAACTTTTTAAATGTGAACAAAGTGTTTTAGATTGGTATGACTGGAAACAGCTCGCCGAGACAAGTTCTTTGTTACCCACTGTCTAGTAACAGGACCAAATTTAGCCATTTAATTTGGGCAGATAAATTGACCCGGGCCAATTTTGTGCAAACACGCAAACGAGTTCTGTGCCCAAGCGAGTTTTATTATAGAGCGCAGCTCTTAGCCGCCCGTTTCCGGCTTGTGTGGCGTCGCCGTCGGTGTAACCGCGCGTTGCATTATGGGTCGTTTCCCATAAAGACGACACACGTGAGATCACGTGTGGCGTCACAAGGGTCACGAGTGACGCCACGGGGGTCAAGAGTGACATCGCGAAGGTCCCTCGTGAAGGTCACGACGAAGATCACGACTTTCACAGTGAAGATTACGTGAAAGTCACGACCTTCACGAGGCCCTCACGAGTGACGTCACGAGGGAGGAGGGAGAGAAGGGGAGGAGGAAGGGAGGATAAGGGGAGGGGACTGACGGGAGGAGGAGAGAAAGAGGGAGGAGGAGGAGAGGAGGGGAGGGGAGGAGGAGGTTAAGAGAAGAGGGTATGGAGGAGGAGGAGGGCATACCCCCTCTCCATACCCTCTCCTCCTCCTCCTCAAGCGCTGTGCTCTAGTTTGGCATTACAGGGAATTGTAAACGTCGTCCATTTTTTTATCCAATTCAACGATGCAACTAACGACTCGCTGGGACAATATTAATTACAAAACATGCCCCAGGCCTTGTATGAAAAAAGAGAACTATACATGAATAGGTAACTATTTGCAAGCTCAAACGATGCAGTTTGGACAAGTGGTTACATAATTATGAAATGTTTAGAATCATGTGCCAAGCTACATCTGCTCATATCCCAAAATCACTTTTTTTTAAAATTAGTACCGGGTAATACTAAAAACAGTACAAGCATCATAATGCATAGACTTACACAGCAAGAGGAGCAAATCAATGCCTGAACAAGGCGTTCACAATCTCATAGAACCCCATAGAAGGTTGCACTGTGGCCGAACGAACACCACTCAAACAGGACCTGAAGAGATTGTTCTCATGAGATAAATTCAAACAGCTAAATCTATGAATATAGCTACTAAATCTCCTGTTATCATATTGGTACCGGAGAGAAAAAACATTATTGTGCCACTATCATGTCTGAAACGCGATTGCAGGAACTTAGATATAAGAAAGTTCATTGCAGTGTAGGGCACTTAAAGCTCAGCTGTAACATTACGAGCAAAAGAATCGACGCTCAAACTAATCAGGAAGAGCGTAAAAAATTCATCAAGTCTTACTTGTGATAAATTTGGCGCACCTATTTCCTTACTACCAACGCGTGTGAACTGTGCTGAATCATGACGTATGTTTCTTCAAGTTTATACAACAACCTCCAAATGTTCAATGTTTTCCATGACATTGAATGGTCGAATTATGTATACTGTACGGTGCTAAAAGCCATCTCAATGATGTAACCATCCTGCGCAGTTCTTCAAGCGCTGAGAAAGCCACTGAATGAGAAGCTGCAGCAATTAGCCATTCCAAGCACCGTTGAGAACGTGGACGTATTATCGGACTGTGTGCGTTCCCGAAGCTTAAATGAGTGGCTTACGCGCGAGCAGTATCATACTCTAAAACTAATTAGTATCGAAGGAAAACAATTGCATATTACATTTTTAATGCTCGAGGCAGATTCAGGATTGCATAAGATATCATTGTATTCACTGTAAACAAATCTAAGAAGGGAACAAAAGGTACTCACTAAAAATACTTAGGGACAGCCTTATTCTGAAACTAAGTAAAGTTCGAAACAAACAATATTTTGCTACTCACCGTTTCCGGCATTTCCAAAATCCAGCACAATTCCTTCAGACGTAGCGTAAGCCGTGAGAGGCAGCCATAACACCTGCGGCTTGCTCAGAATACGGCTGCATTGACTACGTTTCAGTTAGTTTAGCGGAGTCAGGTGGCGATTAAGAATTTCAACGTATTTCAGTGTCGAAACTTTAGAGATCTCCTCGTTTGCTCGTGATGTGACAGCATTGCTTTGAAGAATAAGGTATATTTGTAACCCCAATTCGCTAGTACGTCCACTCGTGTACTTTGTGGAAGAGAAATGCATAAACAAAAGCTCCTATAGTGCAAACGACAGTCTTTCTCATCGGCTCAGTACTTCAGAACTCTTCTCACGCCCGGCCTTAACTTTGCTTAACAATTCATTGATATTTAAAATTTCTATATCGGGTGACTTTTTTTTTTCATTCGAAAAGATTTATTACGGAATTTCGTAAAAGATGCACTAATACAGTTTGCTCGGGTGAGTTATACGGCCAGGGATATATTATGTGGGTGGCTAATCTTTCCGATAGGTCGACTAATTAATTAAAATTCGTTAATTAGCGTTTTAGCTAGTGAAAATATACATATGTTTGAAATCAGAAATTTAGGGAGCGTCATCGGAGACCACTACATTAACTATTTTTAGAACGACTTCGAGCTCGTGGGAAACTCGGAGGCGCACCAAAGTTACCACTCGTGAAGCAGGCGCAAAGGTAGCAGTGTCGAAAAGCTATAATGATTTAATCATCCGCATTCCGCCGCTGCTAGCTTTGCGCCTGCTTCACGAATTGTAACTGTGGCGCGCCCACGAGCTTCAAGGTATTCTAAAAGGAGTTGATTTTGTAGTTTTCGATAACGCTCTTTAAGTTTCTAATTTGAACCATATGTCTGTTTTCACTAATTAAAAGTTAATGAACAAATTTTAATTAATTAGCCGACTTATCTCAAAGATTACCCACCCACATAATGTCCCCCTGGCCGTATAACTCACCTGCACACACTGTATTAGTGCATCTTTTACGGATTTTTTATAATAAATCTGTTCGAATTAAAAAAAAAATCACCCGGTATAATTTTCGCATCAGTTATATGTAGCATCCCGTGTTTTCACAGTTTTTTTGTTTTTTTTTAAATTGGAAGTTTATCGGAGTTTATTTTTCATATAGTTCTAATTCTCTAAGGTAGGGAGTTTTTCTTTAATTTTAATTCCCAGTTCATTTTAAGTAAAATTTTCATTTTGTTATGTTTCCACATTTTTAAGATTGAAACTAAAGGTACATTTGAAACAGTGAGTATAACCCTGTTCTTGAGTTATAAGAACGCAGGTGTACCACGTGACATTAGCGCCCTTGAATTAGTAACACTAACAGTCCCACGACAAAACTTTAAAAAGACGCATTACAATCACTGAACTTCATGACGTAGAGGTTGGAAAGGTTGTTTTCTTTTCATTCTATTCTACCGCATCTTCCTGCGGCTGCACGGAGTGGAAGGCTGAGATAAGAGCCTCAGCAGTCCCCCTTAGGAGATTTAAAAGTTCCTAGCTTGCACGGTTATCAAAGCACAACGCTACTTTTCTCTAAGAAGTTAAATATGGGAATCAAAACTGTGATTTGTGTCGTGACCCGGGATTACAATGCCCGGCTGTCCTGACCGAACCCTGACTGAATATACGGAATCCGGGGAGGCATTTTTTGATGACCCTTGAATCTGTGCTCTGAAAAAACTTATTTTTAGGAAACTCCCTTTTTTTGTTTCTTTTTTGCCATCGCGACTTCCAAATCCGACGTCTTTTTGTTTGTTTGTTTTTTATAAATCTCAAATTATGAAACTTTTACCGGCGAGTATTTTTAAAATTATGGCATTTAACCAAAAACACGGAACCCAAGTTATATGTAATTAGAGTCAAGTTGGGTAGAAGTAGACTAACTTTGAAACTAAAGTTCCCTGCGCACTGCTTGAAACCGCACTGATATTCAAACAAAGGTTCTCTTTCAAAAGCACTAGAATAATAGAGAATCTAAAGTTTACCTATCAATACGCAAATCCTCCTGTTTCCCAAGCGCATGCCTAGGGTGGTCATGAACAAAGAGAGCGTTTTGATGTTAAGTAAAGAACGAAATCGGTAAGCATTTCTCCCGATGCAGTGTTTTTGTATGGTCGTTACCACGCATTGATATCCGAGAAATGTTAGCTTCCAAACGTGTAAAATGTCGGTTATCTCTTTTTGTCTGTCTTTTTCGTGAACCTCATGGCTCTGCACTAATTTGTTCCTACCCCTTCAACTAGCTATCACCCGACAAATTAGACAACAGGCAGACCGAAAATAAGCGCGACACAGAACGCTGTCTTTGCTGAATGCCTTAACAGATACGACAATACCTTTCAGACACATTTATGTAGCATATGCGTGACATCACGCACGGCCCTGGTGACACTTTGAACGGCCTTCACACTGCTTCTGCTCAATTTGGCCATTGTAGCGCTACCAATGTTAAGGCTCTGAACACATCAATTTAAAAATTCTCTTTTTCGAAATATTTAATAGACGTAATTGTCAAAGTGTGCAGTGGTGCACCCTTTATAGAAATCGGTGACTGCTAAAATTTCCGTAGAGTTTCATTTAGTATTGCGGAACATTGTACCTTCACTACATTGTGTGGAAGGTATCAGCATATCAGCTTATCGTTTGGTATAGTTTCGTCACCGGAAGTGCTTCAAATAACGTACCACGCTGAAGGTACTGGAGCCCTCTCTCGGTGTTAGATAATACATCAGGAACATTTTACTGTAGGACAGGACTCATTCTGAGCACAATTAGAGGTTTTGTATGGGGCTTCAAGCGTTCACAAGAGAGTAGTCTTACGTTCAGTTTGGATTTCTACAAATTTGGGACGCAAGAAAACTGAGTTTCGGGGGAATTTCTTCGTAAAAATAGTACTGCCTTGAAAACAGACTTGTATCAAATCTTTCTTTATTTTTAGTTAGCAAGCAACGACAAAGGTCGCCGTTATTAAATAAAACTTTTTGAAGAACATGTCCTTAAATGCAGATGCAGCTTTAGCGCGTGGTGTAACCAAGAACTATAGAGCATTTGTGTGATTTCATCTGTTCTATGCAATGAAAATATGTTGAAAACAACGATGGGCACATTCCAAACGCTTGCAGACTCTGATCCAGTAAAACTAGCGAAAATGCCTTCGGATGCCTCAAAGTACACGATACGTCATGGTGGAAAAAGAGAAAGGTGTCAGAACAAGTCGAGAGGTTGGGTGGAAATTCCCCTCAGGTTTCGCGTCTCTCCCGGCAGTGGCACTGTCGGTTTGGGGTTCCGCGCTCAGGAGAGGTCGCACGAAAGGCGAGCTTCACGCGCCTTGGTGCCTTGACAACCTGTGCGCAATTAAGGGCAGTTCCTCGAGCTCGTGTCTCGCTGCGCCATCTCACGGTCTCTGTCAAAAATAAAAGCGAAACGTCAACACACTTGCTCCGTGGCGAGTCGTTGCTGTTCACACACCTCTCTTTTCTTCCACAGTGAGATAGGCAATCCACTTCAGCAGAAACAACGAGAAGAGCGACGTCGAGTAACCTACGACTCACGAGTCTTGACGGGTGCAGAAACGTTACACAGTGTGAAAAAAAGACTGTGGTGATGGATCACCAATATTAAATTGTTTTACCACTTCGGAAATGGATGACGAGTGTTTTGCAGAAGCCAACCGCAAGCCTCTAATTGTGATTGTCCTAAATAATTCGGATGTGCTGCCACGGTTGCCACAATTTTAAAGGCATATGCAATGGAAACCTAAAACAAATTTCTGGAAAATAGAATCCTGAGAGTGATATGTATAGTGAAACAGACTGAAAAACTCTGGTTACCTATTTTCGATGGTTTACTAGTTCAGGAAGATGCATATAATTGGCTGGATGATGCGATCGGAAAAACAGAGTACTATGTTTCAACATTTGCAGGTCCACTAAACATCGTGCCGGCAGAGACATCACCTCGTTCAGTATTACTCTTTCTGCCGTGGCGTTTGTTTTGTAATCGGTATTTCTTTAATTTTTTATCCTCTATCTATACTATGACTCGCAATGCACAAAACAAAGGTAAAAAGATGGCCAGAATACATTTATAAAGTTTTCTCATGGCATAAATACACCACACATCGCCGACAGCTCAACCGTCACATAGTTAAAACGTTAGAATGGATTTTTTTCTGAAATTCGCACTGGGAAAATGGCGACCCACAGAGCTCTCGAATACACGGAGTCGAATGCCGCCAGTAACCGAAAAGTGACGAAAACGGGCTCTATTTTCTAGTTGAAATGTTCATAAAATCACTTAGAACTTTTGAACGACATAACAGATAGTTCTGAAACTTTAGTATCTGGTTAAGACCGCTAGCGCAGCACTTGGGCAGAATGAGCGTCCAGCGATGCATGGTATTTTTATTTTTCAGTTAAAAACACTGCAATTTGGGGCTGCCAGCTACGAAGGAAACATTGTAATTTTGTATTTGTTGGTTTTTGTTAGTTTTACCGGTGTATAGGAGCACTCGACACTAGCCACAAATGCACTGGATTATGGCCACTGGTTGTCCACCTGGATAACCTGGAGTTAAAGGGCAACGGGCTACACTGCCCCAACCTCGTCTTCCGTGCGTTCGTCATAATATGCGTTGAGAAAATCAAGACATATGGTCATTAAAACAAGGTAAGTACAAAAGAATCGGGCCTTGAGGGTTCCGCAGCTGAGAGTCTAGGCGTCCTGCACTTCGCGCTGCCTAGCCCATATGCACTGGTCTCCCCGTCCTCTGCCAGTTGCAACAGGCCCTTCCGCTAAAGGGCTTCTGTCAGGTGCCATCTTCGTACCTCTGGCGCGTCCCTTGCTCTCGCTCGCAATCTGTGGCAACGTACATGCACATGATGGGCTGCAAAGCTGCTGCTCTATAGATTGAATGTATATGAACAAGCATTGTTCCAGCCTGAGGTAATATGGTCCATACTCCGAAGCTCGCGATCAAGGAACCGGGAAACGCGTCCTTTCTCTGTTAATCAAACTGCCCTCCTTCAGGGGTTCCGCCACAATCAGTTTAAAGGAAGTCTAATATGCTGAAGTCTGAACATCCACACAACAAATTTGTGACCTTGCGTGAAAGCATTTCTAACTTGGCTTTTGAGTCACGCCAAGTGAGATAACTTCTCGGTGGCGCTGCTTTTTAAATAAAAAAACACTGAGGCTTAATCTGAGAAACTAAGACATGCACACAGCATAATGGAAGACTTACGGTAGTCGGTTTTTATTGAAGCTGTGTGTACTTTTTGATCATAAAGAAGTACGAAACTTTCTTAGTCACCAGTACAGGAATTAATGGTCAGTTCTCCTACCTCATTTTATATTTTTAATCAAGCTCACCAAGCCTGCAATCCTAATGAATTGCATGCTTTCTAATTCATTTGGGTTTAAATAAAAACAAACCGTAACAATATCTCTTTACAAATATCGATATAGTCAGAGGCATATTTTCGGATGTCAAAGTGTAGTGCCAGGTGAAAAAAACGCAATCTCAAATGCTCTTAAACACTGCCCCAAAACGCCTTTAAAAACAAAGGCTCTTCTTTTTTAATGCTGCGAAATTTTGTGGATATTTTAGCAGTCTTTATTGTTTAAAAGAGGTTTAAACAAGCTTGCTTTAAGACAAAGTGTGCCAGAGGGTTCTCCTGACGTCATGTTCAATGCACAGATATGTCATAAATTAAACGTGTACCTGGCAACAGGTTCCTAGGTTTGTTACTAATCTCTTTTTTCTCTCTGGCTAGCTTCACCAGATACCTGCGTCACATAAAAGCCTTCCAAAAATATTATATTACTCAATTCGCTTGCATTAACTTGAACAAAGTTGCATTAAAATGCATGTTTTACGCTTGAGGCAGTAATACTCATTTATATCGTTTAGTGACAAACCATACTTCGCGTAAAAATGAAACTTACTAGCGCATACCCGGAAATGATGTCAGTAAAAGCTTACTTGGTGCAAGTGCCGTAAATTACTTTCCGCTCTTCTCTTCGGTCGAAATTACCTGAACAATCTGAGACACGACTTTTGATTCCTAGGAAGCGATCCTGGTAAACAAACGCTTGTGATCCTGTAGCACATTCTGCAGTGAGGAACGGATTATCGTACCTGCCCTTGATTACATTGGCATAATGAATGAGCCGCTTTATGGGCGACATTACGCAATTTTCATTGACCGTCCTTGCTGCAAAGCCAAATGGTTGGGCCGAAGACATTCACAAACTTTGCGGCTTACTGGTTTCTTTCCCCCTTACAAATAATATATCCTCTCATGCGATCGGTTTTAGAACCCCAGTTTGCGTCATAAGAACCCAAAAAGGCTGTTTTGCTGCAAACTATCTTTGCTTGAAGAAATGGTCTTAAGCGCAATACAAAAAAAATAATAAACAAATATGTTTTCCCTCTTGAGGTAGAATGTATTTTTATCTCAACTTTTCGAAGCCCAAGTTTGTCACGGATTCATCCAAAGACAGAGGCTGCAATAATTTGCGAATGACTTGCCACATTATCCAATCACTCGTCCGTGTCATTGAATCAGTTTAAGTACATGCTCAATGTTGTCATCAGACGCGGACGTCTACAGGCGTCCGCCCCCTTCTTGATGGTTGTCACTTGTTTGTCCTACTTTACGAGCCTCTGTTGAGCTAGATGGTTTATCTCTTATCGGAAAATGGGACCCTCCTGTGTTCCGAAGACACTATAAAAGATAAAATCAGTAACACTCCGCGAGAAACCGAATATGTTTTCGTGCTGTTCTTGAGACGAAAACGACCACCGCAATTCTGCCAACGAGCATGTAGCGCCATCCAGTGTCTTCTTCGCACACTACTGAAGCGTCGCACCATCTATCGGTGCCTTTGCACACTGTGTTTTAACTGGAGCAGAATTCAAAATTGTATCGTTGTTTGTTGTTCCAGTGTGTGAATTAATGTCTAGCTGATCTCCGTGTGCACATGACGACTTGCAACAGCCAGAGTAATGTCTATTTCAAAGCCGCGGGCACACACCAATAGCTCTCGCGGTGCACAGAACATCTAGCGAAATAGTGATTTATTATTGTAAGCATCACAAAATCTACCAATCGCGGTTAGGCATATTTGCTTTATTTAACGAACTCAATGCTTCTCCTTAAGTTTAGAGCCATATAAAACGTGAAAAATAGGGCGGTCCCTCAAGCGGCGCTTACGCCATCTGCATTTGAAACTTGTGATTTCACACGCAGAAAGTGGCAGAGAAAGGTAACAAATTTTTAAAATTATTTTAATCGCATTACAAGAACCTCGAACATTTTGGGAGGCTAGTTTAGCCCCTGCTGTAATGCAACCAGTGTACACGGTGAAACGTTTTCGAGGCAACGAGAGTTTCGGTAAATAAGCGGCAGTCCTGATTATATTCTCTGAGACGAGTTCATTGGGAATCGGAACTTTATACGAAGCAATTTTGTTCAAACTTATAACAGCAACCAGCGAAACACACCTACTAAGGCATTGGTAAGCACAGGGCAACCTTCTGTTTAGGGTTCCAGGTCTGGAAAATTTTCAGTTGGTTTTTTGTGGAGTCGGAGGGTACGTGAGCAAGTTCGTGTGTTGTCAAAATAATTACTAAAATTTAGAGATGCCAACTACTTACGCAAAATGCGGGTGCCTGTTGTTCACCTAGACCTGTGCAGCAATTTGTGAGCGAATGCACTCTAAGAAAAAAAGGGGGAAAATGTAGCAACGGCGCGTCTTCCTTCCTTCTACTGACGCGCCCCCAAGCGGACACGAGAAAAGGGGAGGAACGAAACGTTTTTCTCCTTCTCCAGGCAGACGGGAAAAGCTTTCGCCCTCCCGACTCATCGTCTTTCGGTTTCGTTTTTCGAGCAGGTCCCGCACGTTGTTTAATAAACAGCTGTTGAGTTGATTGAGCTTCAGCGGCACCGAAGGCCGCCTGTAATTCCGTTTCCTAGTCTAAACGTGCAGAGCATTTCGGTTGCATTGACGTTTTTATCACTAATTTTATCAAACGAGCAAACAAAGCCGCTAGAAACAGCGAAGTTCCGGAGCAGTGCCAGCAGCGCCACGTACCCTGGGGGATGGCCGTCTCCGGATTGCGGGACTCGCGCGGCACGGAACTACAGCACTGCAGTAGGGAGGCTGTAGTGAGGGTGGGCGCAACTCAAAACCTGGAGAGCGTTTGCAATTTAATGGCGGCGCCTGAGGGAGAGGATTCGGGAAAGGATATGCCCCAATGTTGCCTGCACGAGAGCAGGCGCCCGCTCTGTTGCAACTCTGTTGCTCCATGCGCCTTTCCTCCTCTCGCCTCCTATTGCAAGCAACGAGCGCCTTGGCGCAGCCTCTCTCGCTTCCTTCTCGCTCCGAGAATTGCAAACGTCGAGCGGAGAAAGCAAAGTTGCCAGACAAGCAGCAACGTCCAAGATGGCGAAATTTACCATTTTTCGCGTTAAAAAAATACTTACCCTATCGCAACAAAACTGGTGGCTATGGAAAAGTAATCATTTATACCTTGCGTAAATTATTCAAGCACCTTAATGGGCTTTTATGACTCGAGTTAGGAAAGAAAACGACCCTTTGCCCCATAGACTCCCAGCAAAATTTAGGAGTTAAATGGCGTCCATGTCCCGTGATCGCCGATCTAGCAGTTGCACCCACCCTCACTTAAGCCTCCCTACACTGCAGTCGCTACAGTAGCGAAACCACGCGGAACTGTGACGACGTTTTCGACATTATGGAAACCGCAGGAACTGCGTCAAAGACAGGCAGGTTTTGCGGCCGGCTGCCTGGGTGCCTTCCCCCCTGAGTTCGGTTCTGTTTTCCGATGCCGAGTGCAACCGGCGTTCAACGCGGTTCTGTGTTTGTGCCTGTCAGCAACATAGCTGCAACATCGTGATGGCAGTGTTATGGGTTGTGAACAAAAGACTGGAATTATCGCCGATGTGACCGTGTGTTCGCGTATCAGTGGTGTTCGCGTATCAGTGGTGTAACAAGAAGATGAGATCGTAAACTTTTGGGCATTGATGCCGCTGGTCGGGCCGTTATCGGAGGGGGCAGGGTGTCGCAGGTTGACATTCCGCTTTACATTAAAAAGTTTAATACCACTTGAGGGCTCACGTGCAATCGATCAGCGTGCGGATAGTCATGTTGAAACGCTGGTCTGAACAGTAGAAGCTCCTATCGTACAGTGGCCAATGTGACTGTCGGAATTGTCTCGTCCCCGAGAGCGATTGCGCTCTGGGGCAAGGACTGAACAGTACGAAATCGTGACGGAAAGTACGCATAATTACAGTATGAAATTTCGGCATTAAAAAACAATAGTACGTAAAATCGAAAGAAAAAAAAAGCTACCCTTTATTTTGCTGTTTAAATATACTACGGTTCCTGGAGAAACTGCCCTCCGTGGCGCGCTGAAATGAGCGCTAGAAGTTTTCGGGCTCGCCACGGCGTAGCTTCGTAGACTTAACACCTGCCGCAAGTCGCGGCTTTGACTGCATTCAAGTTGATCAATAGCGATTTCTCAGCCCGTGAAGCATCACTTCCAGCTGAGTGAATATCCGCTCTACAGAGATCAATCCAAGACGGCAATTGCAGCTTTGCGCGAACAGCACAAATAGAAAAAAACAATAAAAATACAGGTTACGACGTGCCGTGTGGGGAAACCAACTCATGGCTTCGAACCGCATTGTGGCGGCTTGATTTATTGGCTTTCAAATAATTACGGCATGATCGGGCGTTTACTTTTTATTAAGAGATTCATCCCCTGAGCCATTCAAAATGCTCTCAGAGGTTGACATTGCTGGGAAAAAATCAACATGCTGGGAATATTTTTTATTGCTTATGGAGTCACCGAAAAGTTCCGTACGTTCAAAACGACCAGTATGAAAGAAGGAAACGCAGAGCACGGGTGTAGTGTTCGGGTTAGTGTGGTGATGCTTGTAATAAGCGTAATGTGTGTATAGTAGAGGATCCCCAAGCGCAATAGTGGCCTGAGAGAAGCAAATTATTTTTTGTAGAGCATGAATTGGGCGGTACCTAGCGCCACCTAGCCTAGCTACTTCCAATTACTCTGCTTGACCCCGCCATCTGGTGGCTAGCAATGTAACCTTTTTTCACGCTACGCGCAAACCTTGCTACACGATCGAACAGCGGCTTCGAGTTTGTTCTTTCGAGAGCGGCTTTTGGCTTCGCGGATTGAGTTTGCCCTTCTCCGTGATGTGCGGTTGACGAAGGAATTGTGACTCGAGGAACACCAAAGTTAAGACGCAAAGTGCGCGAAGTAACTGGGTATCGGTTGTCTCCGTTTAACATCGCAGTGCTGTCGACGAGAAGACTGAGTAACTGCTTTCGAAACGCAAGTTTCTGTACCTGTGGGGGGAATCTGGCTTCAGAAATAAACACAGTTCGCTGAAAGCTCGTGTTACGCTTTCATTTGCTGCTGCTCTCGTCCCGTACAAGAGTCGTAGCGTCCTCGTCAAGCGTTATTGGGCTCGATTTACTCGATTCGGGGCCGCCTTATTGAGATGCAGGCAACGGAGGAACTAGGTGCTCCCCTGCTTCAGGGACCAAAGTTTCTCCCTTTCTAAAGGAACATAGGTTACAAGACCGTTCCTCCCCTAAGGGAGGACTATCCATACCCTTTTTTCTAAGAGTGTGGTCACGAACTGACTGCCGACCAGAGATCATAGATATTTTTCTTTTCGATGGGTGATACGTGCGGCGCTGTTATGCTGTACGCGTAAAGGTCATCAGAATCTACACTGTTCATTGGGCACATTTCTAGATTATCGTATTCTAAAAGAAATAAAAACTATCAGTTCCGCCGTTTCGGATGAAATAATTCCAATTATTGCATTACAAGGCTGTTAGGTCCAGGAACCCCTCGGTGTGTATTTTGTGTATTGTCTAGGCTTTGAACGGAGTCAAAAGAAAGCGGGTTTCGCAATAATTATGGGGGTGGCAGCAGGCGTGCCCCTCTGCTTCTAATGGCTCCGGGAGTAACCTTAAGATCGAGCACCGAAGTGTTGACCCGAGGGATTCGCGGATTCTGCCACCGAGTTCGAACGGGAAACGTGAGGGGAAGGAAACCTCAATCAATACCTCCTAGAACGCCTTCAAGCCTGCCTGTCACGTGATTTGACGTCAGCAACGTCACAGCGCACCGGCCGACCTTGGCGCGGCCGGCCGGCTCGTGTGCGCGTTGTAGCTCTCGTCGCTCGTGCATTTCGTTCGTGTATGGCGGTAACAAATGCCGTAAATTAAACTTATCGATCACCATGGCTGCATGCATTACCACAGTTATGAAAAGTATACTCGTTATGAAACAAAAAAATACATATTACAGCGAAGATGTTTATGGCTAGGGTTCTTGGATTTTCCGTGTGCGCGACCAAAACCTCTACGCTCGCACCGTACCCACGCGCCGCATGTGCCGGCTTCTGCAGCAGTAACTGTTCCAAAGCAAAAGCCTAAAACAAATGGCATCTCGCATGCACGCTCGTCAACGCTTTAATTTGGCTATTTACTTCAAATCGTTTATACGGGGAAGGCGTGCGCGTGCGACGCGTGGAACATCATACCCTGTATTCTCCTTGAAGGCGGCGGGCGGCACGTATGTGTGCGTACCATTTCGGTCACAATGACCACCGATCAAGACGATACATGTGTTCGTACCTTTGTTCAAACTTCTGTGTCACGTCTGTGTCGTGTGTTAAACAGCTTCGTTGAGTCATCCACCATCACAAAATGGACTGGCCCCCAATTTTTTGTATACTAACTATGAAGCAAATAATACATATTGCACACTAATTGTGAAGCCAATAATACATATTTATTTATCATATTAGACACCGGGCATCAATTGAATGACACAAAACAGAGCACCGTAAAGGCAAAGCATGCAAAATAATCGCAACAGACAAAACAGATCACCAAATAACTTGTACACAAAAGACCATAAAAGGCAACACAGACAGATATTACATGTATTACACTGCCCCAGACAGAAACATGTTAAAAATCATAACGAACAGACACATCATATACTATATCTGTGTGAAAATTGCACAAAACGCAATACATAGTGTACGAAGTACCACCACCACTACCACCCAGAAAAACAAGAAATCATTTTTTGAGAAAGATTTCAGCCTTTTTCTTCTTTGCATTTGCATCTTTTTCTGCACGCAGAAGATCATTTCTTTGTTTGCACAAATTGTTCCGAACTATGTTTGCTGCACAGTTCGCAACCAGCCCGACAAGCAGCTCATAGTTGTGCCCGTTCTCACACGTCGCAATGTCTTCAAGCCTTGGCAGAGAGCCTAGTGCCAGTACTCTAACAACATTCCTTTGGTTGGACCCATAGAAAAACTGTGTGCAGCTGTTTTGAGCGCAAGCTTTTTTACCACAACTTCGTGTGCATGACCACTCAAATTACCAGGGCTGAGGGAAACTTAAGACCACCTCGGTCTAACTGCTTGATTAGCGAATGAGTGTCTTATTCGGGGTCGGCGTCATGTCCATTAAAAACTAGGTGCTCTCGGCAGCTTTCGCACTTCAGAACTTTTAAAGCAGCATGGGCACAATACCCAACGACATAGGCAATGACTAGCTTTCGTGCTCTCACTTCATCAAGGTAAACATCATTAACGGGAACGCAAAGGGAGCTGCCCACATCTTCGACAGTGTTCGTGTCTTCAATGCCCTTGAGGTCATTGGCACTCATCATTGGTAGAGCACTTTGAAGGCGAATCCTGCCCTCTGTGTCACACAGCTGCCGAAGAGATATATGGTACAGTCCACCAGCCATTTGTCTGTGCTGTCCAAAACGACTCTCTAGAGGATCCGTCTGGACTTTTTCTAACAGAATGTAGTTGAAGTGAAGCTCATTTATGCAATACTTTGCCAGCGCCAAAAGAGACTGAGCAGACAGCCTCAGGGCGCTCAACGTTTCTGGGGTGAGTACACCGGTGTCATGCCCGTAGAATTTCCAAAGGTCGAGCCATGTGATCAATGAACTAAGAAAGGCTAGTTTTTGGTCATCAGTAAGGCATGCCATCGGCTCTTCATAAATATTACGATGGTGGAAGCCTTTCTTTGGTGTCTTCACGTTGACAATACTCCACCAACGTAGAATGATTTTGATTTGCTGTTGCTTTAGCATGCTGAGAATCAACTTCACCACTACGGTTGCCAGGGCTTCGGCTACATGTGGATTAAAAAAATTCAGTGCCAGTTTAACATTCTGACGCTCCAAGCTGCTAGGATTAAGCGCTTTTGATGTCAAATTAAAACCAGACTTCAGCAGTTGAGCCGACTCCTCTTTATGCAAATCTCTCAAGTGTTTAAATGACGCAGACATCTTGCACTCAGGACGAACGTTGTTGTCTGAAAGCTCAAAGCATGGGTAGAAAAAGCACGTTCCTGAGTTTTTCTGGTTAATCCAGTTGTTTCTAATGCACTTAAGGAGATGCACAGCATCTACCACGTAATACAGTGGTCGAGATGGGTCTGCTGGGTGTGGATAAACAGGGCTGAGTTTTGGCTTTTGCAAAAACGCTTTCATTGCTTTCCTGTTGAGTGCATTATTGTCACAGACGATTGCCACAACTCTGTACCCGATTTCCTCTAAGCGCAAGATAACCTTCTTCAGGTTGGTGTGAAGCTCATCGCCATGTAGGGTTTTTACTGGAAGAATGTGCGCCACTTCCTTGAACGACCTTAATAGACTTTGTATCATGAAAACGTGTACCGACGTTGCTGCCTCGTTGGAATTGACTGCAGTGCCACATATGTTTCCACCTTTACAATCAAGACAAGGCTTGATATGAATTTCATCCAGCACCAATGTCACAGTGTGTTCATGAGGTTCCAGATGCTTGAACCTCTGTGCAATATACTGAAGGAAAGTGAAATCTGAGGACTGGATTTCTGGGCACATTTGAAAAGACGAACATACACTTCTGATCGTGCTTGCATTAGGCAAAGTGAGCGTACTTGTCTTCCTCGAAAACTTATAGGCGTGTGGTGATATCATGTACGGAATGCATGCAAATACCATCACCTGAGTGCTGTAACGAATGCATCCTTTGCAAAGCAGCAGCAGCTGCTCCTTCCGAAATTTCACGGCCTCTTTCTTGCCTTCACTAACGCTTCTTTCTAGTTTGTCTAGAAGGGCAGTTACCGCACCCAGCAAGTGACGAGAGCTGCAACCCTCATCCGAGAGCATACACAGGTTGTCCAAAATTTTCAGCAAGGAACTTACGTCACGCACTGAGTCTGGTACAACACTGCTTGCAAACCTCTTGACCGGTGCTCCTTGATAGCAGGCAGAGACATGAAGGTTCTCAAACACTGTCAAAGATGCCTTCAGCCAAGGTTCACACTCGTCGACTATGTTTAAAAAGATTGTGCACTTTTGTTGATGTATAACAGTCCACTTCACCGACATCAATGCTACTTGCAGGCACACCTTTAGTTCTTCGAGAGTCGAAAAGCGGTGTCTCTCCTGCTCCACTTCAAATGACGCCGCTGATTCTTCAAGAGCACGAGCGAGTTGGGTTCCTTCTTGTTGGCTCTTTTTGGTATCGGGCGCATCTCTCGTGTTGGTTACGGGCTTCGAAAGATACGAAGGACAGGCGGGAAATATTTTCGGTACAGATCCAGGACGCAAGCGAAGCACTGGCAATGCCGCCTCAAGAACTTTTCCTGTCTTGGATCCGTGTACGATGTGATCCGCTTGATGCACGACGGGTCGAAGTGAACCGCGCACACCTGCACAAATATGGAAAACGTTCGTAAACGTCTGAGCAACTAGTTCGTTGGAAAAATGCAATGCACTCCCTTTTGTACAGCCATAGTTACCATACGCGTTCGTATACGATAAACACTGCTACGCTTCGGAAGCACAAAAAGAAAGGCGCGGCAAAAATATAATAACTAGCAGCATAAGAATATCAGCATAGAGAAAGCATTACCTTGGTGTATGAAGTTGGTACGAAGTCCTTCCTGGGAATAGCACGAATCCATTTCTTCAAAGTGTCGTCGTCTTTCGGAAAAGAGAACACTTGCTCCTTGTTTTCTGTTTTGTAGTTACTGGTACACCTTGGCACACCACACTTGTTTGGCATCGTAATTTCGTAATATCAGCTCTGCATCACGCACAAGAACGAAATTGCCGCAAAAACAACGACGGCAAACGATAGATACGCGACGACGCGACCACGCCGTTCCCCAGGAGCGATTAGGGCTAGCTGATGTTGGGTCGCTGTCTCTGCGGCGTCCTCCTCCGGCCTCCGGTGTCGGCCGGGCGGATGTGACGTCAAAATTATGGGCGCAGGCTTGAAAGCTGTCTACGAGGTAATGCCTCAATATGAGGTGTCAATTAAAGGACACTTTCCGTGCGTGTCGGGGAAGTTGGAGACGTGGGGAGGGTTCTGGAAAATTGGTGGTGAGCGGAGATTGTTGAGCGAGTCTACGCTGAGCCTCGAAGAGACCAAGACGCCACCAGACTCCGAGGGGACTCGCGAGGCTCTTAATATATGTTACATAGTTTGAATATGTTTGTAAATGAACGTCTATCCCCTGTTTATAATTTTCACCGCGGTGTTGTTTTTTCGATCATCCTTTGGAAAAGACGCGATACGGGTTGCCATCATACAATCTGCGACGAACCTCACAAGAACATTACTGTCTTCCTCAACACCAACGTAAAAATGATTTTAGATAAGGCTAAAAAGGCTTTCACAAAAGGAAATGTATTGGAGCAATTTTTCACTCCCTTTCTGCTCAGTTAATTGTAAAGTGACGTAAGAATGGTCAAAATGATAGACAAGAACAAAATCACATTAGTCACTAGGAGTGAATTGCCTTCAAATAATGTTTGTGTGTGTGTGTCTGCGTGTGTGTGTGTGTCTGCGTGCGTGTGTGTTTCCCTTTCTTTCTCTCTCTCCCTTTCTCTTTTTCATTCTCTCTTCGATATTTAATGCCCGAGAACATGTTTTCTTTCATTATGTGTTTTGGGACTCTGGTCCCACGGCAGTCATTTTAAATAGCTAAAAACCGGTTCTTTGTTTATTGAAAGAACTATCAGAAATACATTATCAAAAGTAGCTCCTAACATACAGTGTTTTTTCTTGGTAAAGCAAATAAAGTTATAGGTGAATGAGTCAATTACATATATACCGTACAAATATTGCCACGTGCACCTCATTTTTCCCCTTTAGTATAGCGTTGAGAGGGGTGATAATTCAACACCGCGTGCTCAGTACCATACTTGGGTAGTAATTAAAGTACAGTAATTAAATTACTGTAATTTAATTACTTTTCTTGGTAATTTGTAATTATAATTAATTGCTTTCGGCGAAAAGGAATTTTAATTGTAATTTCATCACTTTCTAGAGTCAGTAATTGCAAAATTTCAGATACAATTACAATTACTTTTGCAAAACTTTGCGGCGTCGACGGAATCTCTCCGAAAGCCTCAGCGCTCGCTCAAGCGGCCCAGCTTTCGGTGAAACACTCGCACAAAGACACGCACTCACACACACGCACAAGCTAAATAGCGTCGCATTGTTTGTTGTTTTGTTGCTTACACTGCGGGCGGAGAGGCCATCCTCTTTGGAGTGAATAGCTCAACGGCGGCGTGTTGCGCCGTCTGCTGTGCGAGCAGAAAACCTAGCGTAAACATGCCAAAATATTGAAAGAAAAAAATATTGAGCTTCAGCTTTCAGCTAATTGTCACTAAAGTTTTTTTCCGTTTTTTTTTTTTTTTTCCAGCTTTTACGGCCCTTTTCCAGTACTGTCGCATATTTGTATCTTTGTATTATTTTCAAGTTTATGTCCTGTTGGTTTTACTTGGGATATTATTTGGATGAGCATTTTGGAGACTGACCTCGCACCTCTTAATATTGTCACCAGTGATTCGAGCGCCCCCATTTGGTTCTTATATATTTCTGAGCTATTATCATTTCAACTCAATGCAAATAATTTACAATACCATGATGTTTGTATGTGAATGTGGTCGTATTAGCGCGTGTGGATTTTAGTTTTATATTAACACTTCTAAGATACTCGTATATGATTAATAGACTACTTCCATGAAGCCCTGCATGCAACACGGCGCGCGTTGCACTCTGGGAACTAGTTGGCCATGGGGGCGAGTGTCATGGTTTCGGTTTCGATCGAGACGTCGACAAGAGATTATACACAGAGCGTGGACTATTAACGGCCGTTGTCTCATGTTTTCAGGCCCCGAAAGCGTCGTTTGTGGTCTCTAAACTAACCTAAATGGCCAGACGTCGCAGCTTTAGCACAAGCCCGAGACGTATAGCTTGTCTTAACGCATGCTTGCTGTATTTTTGTACTCGAGCCTTTCTGTTAACGTTTCGAGGTATGTGGACGAGCCAGTGCTGGGAATCTCGAGGCTGCGAAGCTCGGGGATCTTGCTTGTGTACAAATCAAATCTGTAGCAACCAATAAGTATGCATAGATCGAGCTCGTGCCTTTACATTAGTGTTGTTGGTCAAGAAGTTTGTTTCATGCGTCCAGACAAAATATAACCTTTTGATATTACTCTTTTACTTAATACGCCTGATAATGCGAGAAAACTCGGAGGCGCCATTCAAGAGCTCCATTTGAACACACTTCTTATCTCTTATCTGCACTGACCCGCAGCACTGCACGAAGTGAAGTCACCACCCGCTTGCATTCCACTAATATTCAACATCGCGTATGCGCCTAAAGTTATCCTGCAATCCTATAGGCACATTCGCACATACAAGCCGCTTTAAGAAAGCAAAAGTCGAGCAATTGTGTGGAGAATGTCGCACCGTTCGTCGGAAGTGCGCCGACAGGCATGAACCCCTATGCGGTGCGCCAAACGAACGAAATTATTCAAAGCACATTTGACGGTTGCTAATGGCCATAATATTTGTTATGTGTTTTCTTTCTTCCTGACTGAGTATGCCGAGATAATTTCAGACACACCGTTTAGACACTGATCTTGGGCGTCAGTAAAAGCTCGTCCAAAAAGGCTTAGTGAGGACTAGGGGACGCTTCTTAGGGCCCTCGTCATAGCTAGCCGATCTCAGCGTTTACGAAAACTTAATCTTCTATCAGCATAAAATTTGAGTGGGAGTTATATGGTGACACGAGAAAGACATCATCGTAACTTTTCTGCAGTAGTGAGGTCAAGTTTATTGCGTTTCCTTAAAAGTTCGTGCGTCAACGCTGGGCTCAGCTTTGATACTCCTGTAAGGATGCGGTTGTGGCTTGCTTTTTAAGTAACAAGAAGCGAACGTTTGGCAAACAAAATACGTGTAAGGCTCAAGGTGACAAAATTTCAGTTGTAGTTTGCTGGTACTAGACGGGATTATTGAAATTGAGCTCAAAGAAGCACTCGAGGGGTGAGGTGACTAAGCCCCATCTTACTACATTTTCATACGCTCGCACAATATTCTGTGTTTCGGGAACCAAGAAAAGTGCATCGGTCTTCGTTTTGTATCGCTTGAGAATGAGTGTATTTTACATTTGTGGAGTCAGATAATCAAAAAAGCAAGCAGCGCGTTCGGTCGCGGCGTGATAGCATGAGATGAAGCTGCTCAATCGAAACCAAGACTGAGTGGCCAACTAGTTCCCAGAGTGCACTGCGTGGTATTTCGCCGCGATGGGGCGCCTCGGTTTTGGAAGACGTCTATTGTCGCATTTTTATTTACCGGGCTAAAAAAAGTCAGTCAACACAATTTTTTTTTTTTTTGGCGATCTCGCGTCTTCCAGCATATGAACTAATTTATTATTATTTATGAAAGGTATAAGAACGTAGTACCTCATTGCCCCAAACTGTCTAGTTCTAACATGAATTTAACAAAGTTCATAAAAGGAAAGTACAATACGTGGCATTTATGCAGCGATGCTTAAGCCTTCTCAAACATTGGGGCAAAGAATGAACAAATGCGTTGCGTTCTATACAACTAGTTTAAAGCTATATCGCGCAATTCAGGTCGTTTTCAGAAATAAGTAATTGCATTACTTTTTGAAAGTAATTTGTAATTGTAATAATTACTTTTTACGTAGTAGTAATTGTAATTGTAGTTAAACTACTTTTGAAGCATAGTAAATGTAATTGTAAATAAATTGCATTTTATTATTAAAAATAAACAAATGAATGAATGAATGAATGAATGAATTTTGAAAGTAATTTACCCATGTATGCTCAATACTAGAATGAAGTGAACTATAACATTTCAAATGTTTCGTTTTAAGTGCTTCTAAAAAGTATGAAGTGTTGTCGAAAAAATTACTCTTTAAAACACGAAAAATTCGACGAAAAGCGTAAGAATGGTGACTAAGAATATAAAAATGAACACAAAGAAGGAACTAAAACGAATAAGCAGAAGCTTGTACATGTTCACAATTATCAAAAAGATTCTCGTCCACTTTATTACAAAAAAAGAACTGAGCATGCGGAGTAGAATGGACGTTATTTTAACATTAATATTGAGGGCGAAAAACGAGTAGCACATGGCAATATTTCCTCATCCATTTATCGTCATAATAAAAAAATAATAATAATAGAATAAATCGTTTATTTAGCAATTCTTGTATATAATTTTGATCGAAGGCCCGCATAAGCGCGCGAGCGCTTGTGTGCGGAACCGCGGCAACCCAACAGAGTGCTCAAAATAATTAAAACAACGGTGACACAAACACTTTTGCTAAGAACAGGCTATACATTGTTAACACAGGCAAAGTGTACAGAAATGAAGGAACAGCATGTATACACCTTGTGGGAATTCCCTTGCTGCTACCCGTCTCGGAGAATGACACAGCACACCGGTTCAACAACACGTAAACATTCAATGAGCGCTATCGCCTGCGCCGCGATCCCAACAGCCCCCGCGCATCCGCTGCGACGGCCTTTTATCAGCGGCGGAGCGCCGCTCGCGTGGCCAGTTGCCCTTGGCCCCCTCGTGGTCAAGATAACCACTTATGATTGTCGGAGGGACAGCCTGAGCCAACCGCTTGGAACCGCCAGGTTGCCCACAACCTAAACATGACGAGAACACCACTATTTTAATTTCTGTTTCGCGTCTTTCAGAGATGGCAGGTCGTAGAATTCTTCCGGAAGTTTATTAAAGTAGAATGGAATATAATATTTTCTTAAACGCCTCCCGTAATTTGTGTATACCATAGGATTTGAAAAGGTTTCAGAATGTCTCAGATGTTTTTTGTCTGTTGACTATATACTTGAAATCGTTAGTATAATAATACTTCATTAAAACTACATGTTCCCTTAATTCCTCTACCTGAAATATTTGTAGAGAGGACAATTTTTCACCACTATTAAGAGCTTCAAGTTTCGAGCCACAGGCAATACCATCTGAAGCAAAACTATTTAATATATAATAAATATTAGCTTGCCCTGGAATCCCCAAAAATAAATTAAATATGTTAGCAAAGGTAATTTTGAGTAGGTATTTTTATAGTTCTGTATTAAATTAAACCGCGTTTCATAATCGTTCTATGGGGCCACCACGGGACCGGGCCTATAGCTAGCAAATGCGATATTCAGGATGATGTTATAGTAGTCTTCGAACGGTTAAGCCAAAGCGGAGTTCTGTTTCTCGGAGCCCGGAGGAAAAGTACCGAAGAAAACAGCAGGTTTATAATTGGAACACATTGATATTTCCAATTTACTCTTAGCACTTATATTTCAGAAACTATTTTACTGCTTTCACGATTTATTGCCAATCATCAACACCTCCGCCTATGCCAGAGTGTACAGAACGAGAATGCTAAACCATCAGTAGCACGGAATGGCTTCGGTCCAAACTTTGGACGTCGTGTCGAACGCTGTCTAGTATGGCCATGTTTTCATCTTTGAGCGTCGCGTCGAACGCCATCTATACGCCGTGCTTCGAAACGTGCGTAACCCACAGAATACACTGCACTTACCTACGCAGCCGTCCGCCGCGTCGAGCGACGGCAGGCGAGTTGGGGTGATTCAAAGGGGGGGAAGGGTACTTCTACTGCTCGTGCATGCAGCGTCCATGAGCAGTTCCGTAACTGAGCTAATCTAATAACGCTGGCCACGACGGACGCTTCTGACGCCCTCGGCGAGAGGAGACAATGTTTCTGAGCCAGAAGCGATGCCCTCTTTTTCTGCACAAATTGTCAGCGTATGATCATTTTATTCTACCAGTATAAAACACAAAAATAAAGATAAATCGAAAAAAACGCAACCAATATATTATCTTGTTGTTGTTGCGGTTGTTGTTGTTTCGGCAATTATTTTCTGCTGCATGTCGTCGTCTGCTTTGAAATATGGTATGGTAGCACCACCGCAGTACAACACTTGGGCGTGTCGCGTCGGTCGCGTTCGTAGCGTTGCATTGGCGTCGCAGGTGTTTCGAGCGTACGGTGAAGATTTAGAGAAGGATAGAAAGCCTGCGACAATTATTTCTCATGGTGTGTCAAGGAACGATAGAGAAGCTTCAATAACACGCATCTTCTGCCGAGAAAGCGGTTGATTTCCCCGCCAACGAGTCGGGTCCGCCTCGCAAGTACGGCCGTGCGGCGTCTAGAAGATAACTTTAAGGTGAGCGTCACTTGTTTAAACTTTGAGCTGTAATGACATTGTGCCTTTTCTTCTTAAAAGAAAGATTACTAATCACAATAAACCACTGTTCTCGTGAGTCCTGTTAGACGACGTCGGCATACTATATTTTTGGTCGCTCAACCAGCGGCAGACTACGCTCTCGCACTAGAGGTTACGAGCGGGATAACTTTTCGCGCTCGTCCACGTCGAAGAAATATTAACGTGTCGAGGATCATGCCAGCATAGGCTGATAATTCCGGGAAGAAATAAGTCCCCGCGTACAGTTGCGGCTACAGGTCCTCGCTGGGCTGGAGTCGCAGACCGGTGCGAGCATTTTGCCCACGATCTTAATTTTATTAGTATTGCTGAACACGCTTCCTGCGTCAGCCTGCCTCAGCAGTGGGGAACTAAAACGCCAGGGCACTACCTGAACAAAGGCCTCGTAGATTTATTACCAGGTGTTTTTGTCCCACTTCACTGAGGCAGTAGGTTGCAGTTACTGGGACCTGCTCCTGCTGATCAATGTTACTTTTTCTGCGAGTTTGAACAATAATGTGCCGCGAGATTCTTTTAGAAAGAGGGGCAAAACATTTGAAATTGAAAAGAGGCTAGCCTAAACCAAATCTCCTGCATAAATGTCTCCTATGCAGATGAATGCACAAAATTTTTGTCGAATTTCCATGAGAATGTTTAGTTGGATGGAGTTATAAAAACTTCATTTCTCTTACAGGTTCAAAGTGTCCAATCCACATGCAAGATTTTCAAATATTGGGTGGGGGCTTCATTCATACTTTTCTGTGTGGGACCATTTTGGAAGAAAAATGTTGTGCAGCAAAGAAAACATTAGTGACACATGATAGGCTCCCATTATTAGAGCAATTTTTATTTTCTGGAAAAATAATTCATGCTTGTCAGTGTTTAATTGCTGCTTCGCGGAATATTGTTTGTTTCGTTGCGTGTTTTCTAGCGTTTCCAGTAATATACCATATTTTCCGAACTATACTTTTAACACTTGAAATTTTAGGGTGTACGGACTATGCGGGATTTTTGTTTTTCAGTATTGTTGATAATGACGAGACGGATTTTGTGAATGAAAGCCCATGGTAATGATGATTTTTATATATTATAGGCTTTTTCGTGAGCTAAGAAAGGAGACATTTCCCAATCTGTGCCATCTATGAGAAGATATTCGTGACGAATAAGCAAAATTGGTGCGGACTATGCACCGTGTGGGGACAATCTAACCAAAATCTTTTATTTTTATCCCAAATTCGCCCCTGCGGACTATAGTCTGGAAAATATGGTACAGCATGCATAATGCAACGCTTTCCGAAATGTTTTGGTGACAGTGAAAACGATCTTTATTGAGTTTTATCACAACCACGAGTAGGTAAACACACAACCTTGTGAGAATATAAAAATTCTTCCCATGCTCTTAACACGGTGACATTGGCACAGACTCAAAGTATGGCCGGCAGGACACTTGCAGATGATGTACACATCTTGAGAAGCAAAAAACTGTCAAAGAAATTGTAGGGCCGAGAACCCCGACTATTTCAGGGATCTTGCATGGCAGATCAGCTGTTCATGATATTCCAAATCTCACGAAAGATCTCTCCCAGTTCGTGAGAAAGCAGCCATCACCTAAGCTTATCTATCTTCAGCCAAGCTATACTGAATCTTGGAATACAGACTAAACCAAAACATGTAACTCGAAGACAGAAGAGAATACAGAAGTTGCCAATCAACTAACGATACTTTTAACTGGCTAAGAACCGGGCACATATAGGGAATGCAAAATATATGAGGAAAGGTCACCTGTATCTTCGAGCGAGGGAGTGAAAATAATTTAAATTAACTAAGAATCTCTCACGAGCAATTACAGGGTTGGTAGGTTCCCTGCAATTAGCCTTTGTTCAACACCTCAGCTGGCATCTCGTCTAGTCACTTGTTGCAGGATGAGCCTCAGCGTCGTCCTTGCAGGTGTTCACAAAGTGCACGCTGCACATCCTCGCTGACGTTGGGAGAATCAAAACTGAACCGCCCCTACTGTGATCAGCGGAAAATTTTAAAGGGGTGGGGGGGGGGGGGGGGGGGGGCTGGGCTGGGCTGGTTGAGTCGGTTTGGATGTGTATTCCTTGTGTGTGTCGTTTGGGAGGGGGGATGCATCTGTATATTATAGGGTCGTACATGATGGTTATAAACAGCTAGAAAAAACGGGAACAGCGATTAAGAAACACACACGGCAGGACAAAGCTGTACTCGCAACCCCCAAAAGCCCCTCCCCTAGCTAGAAGTCTGCTGACAAAGTAAGAACGGCAGGGCGCCTCTTGTGAACGGCTGAGCTCCAGCACGTCTTCGTTGCCCTTCGCTGCCATTTTGCTGTACGTGCACACTCGAGGCTCGCGAGATAGAAGCCCTATCGAAGGTTGGAAGCTGGAGGAACTGAAGCTCCTCCCTACCGTTCTCATCCTGGAAGTAATTATAGTTGAAATATTCGTGCCAAAGGGATCCACCATTGCGATCGAGGCCCCGTCGAACACCTCGAGGGAAGGGACAGACGCGCACGAAAATCAAATATTCCGTCACGCAGGCACTGCCAACGGACTTTCCCGCGTTCGGTAGTCATGCTGTTATTTGTCTGACACCAAGTTCATTTTGTTTTTCCGGCGTCTTTAGCAAAACTGATCTTCCAACGAACGAGAATTTACTTTTGTCGGAGCACTGCCGCGGTTCAGGCTTGGCGCCGTTCGAGTCTCGTACGGCTTTTCAGGGAAGCGGTAGAACTTTAAGGACTGACTACATCAATATCGCAGCTTGTTACTGCGATCAACAAGATATTTGTGCTAGCCGGGCTTTTTATCTTCTTTATCGCAATTATTGTTATTGACTTGCGTACCCGACCGCCTACGGCGGAGAAGCGAGGCGAAAAACAACGAGCAACTCGGATTGGGGCGTCCCACCAGGGGCTGGAATGGCGCTGTAGTCAGCGGCAAAACTTGAGCGCTTCGGTGGAACTTTCTCGAGACGTCGAGCAGTGCGGACGCGTCTCCCTTGCGCTCCTGGATTTTCGGCGTTTCGCCGCGGAACCTGGGCCCTTGGGGGTGAGTCTTAACTCTTTTCGATCAGCGGACGACATAGCGAAGCCACGGAATCGTCGTTTTACACGAAACTTCCGCAAGAAAGGCCTATTTCGGACGAAATTTCAAGTCGGGCGGCTAGGCCTAGCGCTAGGCCTAACGCTCCGTCCCTCACGAGGCGCCATGGCGGTCGCAACGAGGGAGCAGCGGAACTTAGCCACACTCATGAACTACATCAAGCGCGATGAAGAAAAGGAGAAGCAAGCCAGCTCACCGGAAACAGACGCGGCGAGAGAGAAGTCGCAATGGAGGACTGTGGGTGGAAAGAAGCTTCGAGTCAAATTGTCGAGGAAGTTCCGGACCACCATAAAGGACGAGGACAGAGCATACGGAATCATCATTCGTACGAAAGGACTGGACCTGAAGACTATCGTCATCGGTGAAATCACGGCCGCGATCGCCACCGCGACCGGAGTATCGCCTCGAGACATGATCGGTACGGACCTCGTGACGAAGAACACCATGAACAACACGATCACCATCAGGACAAACGACAAGCAAAGGGCGCAGAAGTACCTGGGTATCACCACACTCAAGTACCAGGGAGCAGAAGTAGAAACCCAAGCGTACACGGCCAACCGAAAGGAGTCTGTAAGAATAGTGGTCTCCAAATGCCTCCCAATTTCTATTCCGTTCACGGACCAGGAGATCTACGAGCAACTCAGACTGGAGAACCCCAAGATACCTATATCCGACGCGAAGAGGATGGGCCGGACCACCTCGATTCTCGTCACCCTCGACACCACGGAACTTCCTGGATTTATAGTATTCTACTGCTGTGCCAATAGGTACCACCTATACCAAGAGAAAAAGCAAGCGTGCACATCGTGCCGAGAGATGGGACACCGAGCAGACTCCTGCCCGTACGGACTCAGCCAAATTTGTCCCAACTGCGGCGAGGAGCACGACTTCCCCAGGAAAATTCCAGGCATGCGCACGGAGTATACGTGCAAACCCAGATGCGTCATCTGCGGCGGCAGCCACTACACCGGAGGAAAGGAATGTAAGGACAGATACAAGCCTTTGCCCGAGCCGAGGTCTCCGAAAAAGAGCACTCCAGAACAAGATCGGGAGACGGTGAAAATAGACATGGGAAAGAAGAATTTTCCAGAACTAAGTAACGTCACTACAGCGGGAGAAGACTCGGAAGAGGAGCTGAGCTACGCTCAAACCCTCCGCAAGAAGAAAGGCGCAAGCAGGAAGAAGCAAGACTCCAATCCTAGAATTAAGGAGCTCGAAAAGAAATACGAAGACCTCGTACGCAAGCACGAGGAGAGCCTGCGAAAACAGGAAGAGCTCAGAAGACTCAACCAGCAACTCCTACGGGAGCTACAGAAGGAGAGGCACGGCTCAAACCCACTGGTTACGGAACCGCCTAATGAACAGACGACAGTCCAAGAAGTGGAAATGGCACCGTCTCCGTCTCTGCCCAGTGTACGTCCGCGTAAGCGCACAGACTCAGAGAGCACCGTCAATTCTGTACAGACAAGTGACGAAACCAAGACCAGCAGGCCCGGGAAGGTCAGAAGAAAAGAAGAGCCCAACCAGAACGCCATCCTGGCAAGACTAGCTAGGCTTGAGGCTATGCTCAACGAAATGAAACAGAGAATGGACAACCACGACAAGGCATTCCAGAACGTATTCGAACGGCTCGAGCGGCTCGAACAGCGCGCCAATGGACAACAGTAATAACATCGTCGTGTGGCAGTGGAATAGCGGAGGACTTTGCGCCCGGATCAACTCGCTCAAGATGTTGATCATGGATACGGAAACTCCTCCGGACATTATAGCGGTACAAGAATCTGGAGACAAATGTAACCTGCCAGGGTACGCAAGATTCGATGCAGAAGTTCAGCCAAACGGAAAAACGGTTCATACTTTCGTCAGACGACATCTCCCAGTCAAGCAACACGAAGTTGACCTGGATGAATCGGTGAAAGCAATAGTCACGGAAATTATACCGAAGAAAAAGAAGCACAAAAGCTTATTCATCTGTAACGTTTACTCGAACCCCAAAGACACCACGAGCGCATGCGCCAAGGTCTTTGCAGAGACGAGCCGCGTAGCGGGTGAAAATCCGACACTGGTGCTGGGCGATTTCAATGCGCACAACACCATATGGGGCTACGGCAGAGACACACCCAAGGGGAGGGAAATCGCTAACCAAGCCGAGTTGCACGAAGCTTTTCTCCTCAACGAAGTTGCGGACTACACCAGGATCGGAAACAGTGCTCAGAAAGACACGAACCCGGACCTCACATTTGGTATCAACATCGATGACTACACGTGGCTGAACACGCGTGAAAATCTTGGCAGCGATCACTACGTCATCGAGACGAGGGTCCCCCTGCCCGGATACAAGAGCGCAAAATTCCCAACGCAGAAATGCACGGACTGGGACAAGTTCAGGCAGAAGCGGAAAGACAGGCCGTTGCACACGATCGAAGAATGGTGCGCACAGCTAGTCGAAGATCACGAGTCTGTTACGACCGAAGTAGAAAATCCTACCCAAGCCCGGACTATGGATAGTAAACTCCAGCATATGCTAGAAGCTTACCGCTCCATATACAGACGATGGAGGAACACCGGAAAGCGGTACCGTAAATTGAGGAAAAAAGCGGCCAAGCTCAGTAAGGAGATTGAAGAACACGCTCAGAAATTAAATCAACAACAGTGGCAGCAAATATGTGACGAACTGCAGGGAAGGCTTCACACCAAGAGTCCATGGACCCTATTCAGGCGCATGTTGGCGCCGGAAGATACCAAACTCGAGAAGCGCAAACTCCTAGCGAAACTCGTCAGAGACCTCAAGGATGACGAAATCTATAACAAACTCAGGACGCAATACTTAGAATCTCCGCCATCTACTACTGAGATTCCAACGGAATACGAAGGGGCCATAAACGACAAGCTGGACGCGCCCATCACCGAAAGCGAAGTCAGAAAGGCCATGGCTGGAGTCAAAACAACTTCCGCACCAGGCCAAGACAAGATTACGAACCGCATGCTACGAAACCTTGACGACAATTCCGTGGAGCGAATCACGGAATACTTTAACGAGCTATGGACTAGCGGAAACCTTCCAAGCAGTTTCCGACACGCCACGGTCTGCTTTATACCGAAGCCGGGCAAGCCACTCATGTTGGAGAACTTGCGCCCGATTTCCCTCGCATCTTGCGTGGGCAAGCTCCTTGAACGCATTATTCAAGTACGTGTTCAAGAGTACATGGAGGAGAACAACCTGTTTACGCACCAGATGTTCGGATTTCGAAGACACCTGTCGACGCAGGACGTGTTTATACAGCTCAGAGAGGAAGAAGACAATAAGAAATGGACCGCCCTAGCAGCACTCGATCTGAAGAAAGCCTTTGATCGCATATCACACGCGGCTATACTCAGGCAAATCTCGGAGCTAGGACTAGGGAAGCGAACGTACAACTATGTTCGCTCGTTCCTATCAGATAGGACGGCAAACATTCAGCTAGAAGGAGACACGTCCGAAACCTTCCCAGTAAATGTTGGCAGCGGAACTCCTCAAGGAGCAGTAATATCTCCGCTCCTCTTCAACATTGCCATGCTGCCAATGTCGCGGAAACTTGAGCAAGTCGCGGGGCTGCAGCACGCAATCTACGCTGACGACATCACGATTTGGACAGCGCACCACTCACCATACATGGGGAAAGTGATGAAAGCCGGCGTAGAAATTGTCAAAGAAGAAGCTGCAAAGATGGGTCTGGAGCTTGCGACTGAAAAATCGGCGCTCCTAGTCAGACCACCGTCGCAAAGAGCTCTAAGAGAAGAGATGGAATTCTACCTCAAGCTGCAAAAAATCGACGTACCGAGAGCCGAAAAAGTTCGAATTCTCGGCATGACGGTAACCATCAAGAGGGAGCAGAGCAGTCTCATCGCTGACATCAAGAGAAACGCCGACAACGTAGCGAGACTCGTGAGACGAGTATCACGAAAGAGCTACGGATTGAAGGAGAGTGGAACATGCCGACTAGTCCAAGCCTTCGTCCTCAGCAGGATAATGTACGCGGCGCCGTACATGGATCTGACCGAGGCTTCGATCAAGCAACTCAACTTAATTGTGAGGAAAGCTTTCAAGATAGCACTGAGCATACCAGTATCCACGTCTACAGAAGCGATGGAACAACTAGGAATATACGACAGCTTCGAGGAAATGAGATCTGCACAGAAGCAGTCGCAAGTACTACGGCTCTCTAGAACGGAAACGGGACGCAGGACTCTCCAGAGAATCAAGGAATGTGAACAACACGTCCTCACAAGCAGAAATGCAATATCCCACGAATGGAAAGATTCGGTACGAGTTCCGCCCCTACCGAAAAACATGGACACGGAGAGAAATAAGGACAGGAGAGAAGCCAGAGCCAAAGCACTGGACAAGCTCCACGGCGACCCGGAACATGTTTACCACGCAGACGCAGGCCCGTGCCCAGGAACATGGAACAAGTACGTGATAGCAGTCTGCAGCACCAACGACAAGACTACGGCCTCTGTCTGTGCGGAGAATATTGACGAGGCAGAAGAAGTAGCCGTCGCCTTGGCCTTAACCATCGCGGCATCCAGAACCAAACAGGCCACAATCGCCTCAGACTCGAGAACGGCCATCTCGAACTTTGGTGATGGAAAGGTTGGCAAGGCAGCCCGCATGATCCTTCAGAAGAAGACACCGCAGACAGGATCCAGATTCTCGTTAACCTGGGTGCCCGGACACTCTGGACACTCGGGAAACGAAGAGGCCCACGCACTCGTAACCCGTGCACAACAAATCCGGGCGACGAGCTGCCGAGCCACAACGGACGGAGACCACTGCTACGGGGCCGCGCCATACGACAGAGGCCCTCGAGCGTACAACGATATTCTAAGAAGTATCCGAATGCAGCGCAAGTTCATGGGCGCCCCTCATAAGCGACTCTCGCGAACCCAAGAATCGACATGGAGAAGACTTCAGCTACATAACACCCTAACTCCCCGCATGCTGAGCAGAACCTGGCCGGATCTCTTCAGCGACAAGTGCGAGGAATGTGGTAGTGTTGACGGTGGCTGGGCGCACACGTATGGGATGTGCCCGAGCAACCCGATACCAGTCACGCTCCAAAGCAGACTGGACGATCAAGACGAAGATCTTCCCTGGTGTGTGCTCCTGGCCTCAGAGGACTACGAAACACAGTTGGCAGTGATTCTAAGGACACTAGAAATAGAGCATCGGTTAAAGACCCGATTGTCGGAAAGAAGATCCCTCCCCTATTCCCCTCCCTAACGAACCCTCGTTTTGGGCATAAGCCCATTTAATAAGGTTCAATAAAGTTGCTGACTGACTGACTGACTGAGCGCTTCGGTCCTATGAGGATTTGTAGGCCGGTGCTCTCGCCTCCGCGACACTGTGTGTGTGTGTGTGCGTGCGTTTGTGTGTGTGTCTGTGTGGGCGTGTGTGTGTGTGCGTGTGTGTATGTGCGTGTGTGTGAATGCGTGTGCGTGTGTGTGTGTATGTGTGCGTCTGTTTGCGCGCGTGTGTATGTGTTTGTGTGTGTGCGTATGTGTGTGTGTGCGTGTGTGTATGTGTGGGCGTGCGTGTGCGGTGCGCGCGAGCGTGCGTGCGTGTGCGTGTGTGTGCGTGTGATGTGTGTGTGTGCGTGTGCGTGTGCGTGTGTGATAATATATTTTGCCCAACTTATCGTTATATTTTGATTCACAAGTTCAAATACGCCAGTAAAATACTCCGATTGTTCTTTAAGGATCTGATTATCTCGGTTTTATAAATATCTGGAGGCGCAAACCCCAGGGTAAATTTGAAATAATTTCTTGTTTTTCTCATCATTAAAACCGTGATTACGGGGTTGTGCGAGCGATTCGCGGTTCATTAATCATTTTTATATAGAGGGTATTCATTTTTAGGCTCTACAAATTTCGTTTAAAAAGTCGCGAAACCCACACCGTATGGGGTTTGTGCAGGTACGTAGTATAGGAGGCTACTCGTTACGATCACTCGGAAAATAAAATAAAGTGTTAATTAAGTTGTTACTAATTGAAAATAAACATGTGCTTCCAAGTAGAAGAAAGTACTAAATAAGAAAATTTTAGAAAGATTAGGAGCGCGCGCGAAACACGGCAGTGCGCTAAAGATACCACTCGTGCATCGGGTGCAAAGCTGGCAGTGCGAAAACCTGGGTTCTAAGAGAGAGAGAAACAGCGCGGACGCGCTGTTTCTCTTTTTCTATCGAGTCGTGACTTTAGGGCCCCACCGCGCTAATCGCGCCCCCCAAATGCTCCTAAAATTGCCTGATTTAGAAGTTTTTGATGGCGCTCAGCAAGTGTCGTTTGAACCCCACGGTTACTTCGACTAGTTAATAAGTTCATTAACAAATTGTACATATTAACGGACTTATCGTGACAATTAGCGCCAGTATTACGTCCCAATATCCAAGCAACTCACCTGCACAAACCAGATTTCTGTAGTTTTTTATCTGTAAAGCCTAGCAAAATCTCCCAGTATAAGAAGACTTTCCAATAATGTTCAATATTTTTGATTGTGTATATAGAGTTAGTACCTATGCACGTTTCATTTGCCTCCTTATATTAGGAGCCTGGACGAAATCTTACCTTTTCACAAGGATGGACAAAATATGTTTCACTGGAGATCAGCGCCATTTATGACAGAGATATTTGACAGTACTGTCAATGGTGAAGACTGGCAGTGCGTTAGCAACATAAACAAAACTATTTAACAGGGCATTCGGCAAAACACGCTTTATTTGATCCATGTTCCCTTCCAATATCACTATAGATGGGGACACGTTGTTCGCTAATAAAGCAAAAAATTCTTGGAGGTCTTCTATTCTTCATTAGAAAACATTTATTTTACGAAATATTTCGAGACGCTTTAGTTGACTACGAAGAATGCGATTTTGTACAAACAATAGCCTCCATCATGGGCAGTTGAAAACTTTCCTCCTTGCCTCCAGCCTCACATAAAGTTTCCAGGAAACACGCACGTTAACAACTCGCATGTGAAATGAGGTGGGTAGATCTGATCAACAATCAAGTAAAAAAAACGCTATATTTTGTTTTGGTGATTATCTGGTTGAAGGCACCGCTTTCATCGGCCATTCCAACTTAGGCATGAACGGAAGCTGCTAACACCAGACATCTCTTAATTACAGCATGACCGCATACAAAATGCACTGAGATACAACAAATATATCATTATGACCAATAAAAACAGGAAAGCTGGCATGACAAGTTCTGCTCACACCAGCAAAGATAACATTAAAACAATTCTAAGACGCGTTTTGTTCAAGCGTGCTACTACACTTTCAACTTATCAGTTCCGCAGAAGCCAACCGGCATTCAGATGCGCTCACAAACAAAACTTGAAGATTGTTCTCTTTGTCGGCACAACAATAAAAACAGTTAAGCCGGATGTAACTTCCAAGGGTTGGTAGAACTGTGATACAACCGGAGGCAGTCTGCCAGAAAAGACTTCAGATCCACAGGCGAAATAGCAATGAGGGATGATAAGTTCCATGAGCCGAGTAGGTATTGCGCTCACAGTATAAACTCAAAAGCGATGTCATCAGTGCCCCAGGGCGATTGCTTTGATGTAGTCGATGCTGGCTCTCTCGTACAAGATGGCCATGTGTTCCACATTGTCCAGCGGCTTGACGAAGACCTTCTCTTTCTGAAGGCCTCTGAACTTGAGGCAGCCTTGAAGACTCCGCAAGTTCACAGTACCGTCGCCATCCCCGTAGACCACCACGGGCTGGATGTCAGGGAATCCCTTGTTGTGGTACTCGATCCTGCAGGATTTCAAAGAAAAAAAAACTTACAGGGGGAACAAGAGATTGATCGCTAAGAATCGTATTTGAGTAACCATATTAATTGAATCGACCTTCTAAGACCCTGATGACGGTGAAAACGTGTAATATTTGCGAGCGGTATGGCTCGTAGAGAGGCGGTGCAAGTTGCAGTTTTTGAGTGGCCGCATGAGTGTGTGTGTGCGTGTGGGGGGGGGGGGGGGGGGGGGGAGGGGGGGGAGTCACTTATCCTGTTTCTCGCTTTATATAAAAATGTTCGCCAGCCTGTACCCCCACGTTGTGTAATGTACTTAAGATTCTTTAAAGTTTCATAAATGATGATTATGATGAATTAATAATATGTGTATTATGTGCAAACATGCGCGTGACTCAGGGGTCCACCGTCGTACCCTATGGAAAACACAGTTCATAAACGAAAATCTTAATGGCGCTTAGAACGACGGGAAGTGGATTGACATGAGTGACGGTAGCAAATTCCACGGGAGTTCCACGACTGAGATAATAGAGAGTTTTAGAATAGCGCACGCAAAAGCTTTGCGTGCACAAAGAATAGCGTCGTCGCCACTGCGCATGCTCCGAACGCAAACCAGATTTTGCGCTTTGCGTGCGCAATTTTAGCGTGCGCTATTTCTCGGAAATAGCGTGCGTACGCAAAGGGTCTTTGTGCTTCTCCAAGGAGGATTCGTGATGAGAAGTTGGCTAAAGCCAAGACGAGCAGAGTTGAAAAAAAATGGCGGCTTCCAGGATTATGTCAGCGGCTGCTTTGGCGACGTCGTGAGTGCGACGTCGGCGGCATCCTCGTGACTGCGATTTTCAATACGGGACGACATTGTACTCGGTTTGACAACGGTCACCGACAGCTTAATGCTTGTGACACACGAACATTTCTCGGCGAAGGTCAGTCCACGAGACCTCTCTTGCCGAGGCGACGCAAGCGGACACGACCGGTCAACCGCTCGCGTCGCATTCTCACGTTTAAACAAATCTAAAATAATACACTGGACTAAAAAACTTGTTTTTTCTTAAGTTAGAGCATTTCGTGTGTGAAATAAAAATTGTGACTGCATCTTGGTGGCGTCGCAAGCGCGAGATGCTTGGGCTTTTGCGTCGCGACGGAGAAAAGCTATTCTAAAACTCTCTCGCGTCGCGTGCGCTAATAAAAGCGCTAAATTTAGCGCTAGCGTGCGCTAAAATTGCGTACGTTATTCTAAAACTCCCTAATGACATTGGCCCATACTTCCCTATGTTACAACATCTGACATCACATATGCAGTGTTACCAGTAGAGCCTCTTAGTTTCTCAGACCAAATACAAAACATCAAAACCTCCGCAAAAAAAAAAAAAAAATGTGGCTTAGTGTTGGCGGTAACGGGTTACAAGTAGGGGCGTTACCGTTACCGCGTTACCTTTTCCGCTAACATTTGTGGGGATTCCTGTGGTCTCCCTTTCCCGGCCGGCCGCGGGTCGGAACGCTCGGCAGCCTTCGCCGTGAGCTCCGATCTGTTCGTGAGGCGGAATTTCGCCTGGCTCTCTCTATGGGGGACCGATTTCAGTGTCCCGCTCGGGTGCGGATCACTGCTGACAGGCGAGGGGGTTTCGCCTCTTGTTTTTCCGCTTTCGGGAAAGGGACTCGTCCGGTGACCGTGAAAGAGATAGGACGCGTGTCAGCGACTTCTCCGACGCTTTCCCCATCTAGGTTCTCCGGAACCCCGCTTCTGGCAGGTAAGGGACCTTTTCTTACTTTGCCGGCGTGGGGGGCATTTTGAATGGGGACAGGGTAGTTCGTTTGGAAGAGTGTTATAAAAATGCTCTTGGACTCTGTCCTTACTCTGGTATGTGTGTCTTCTCTTCCGCTATATTCGAGAAAGTTAAACAAGGTAGTTGATCATTGGCACCGACGGAGATAATCGAACCAACCCGCGGTAATGTAGCCCTAAACGTCGTCTACATTGCCGCGGAGATGTGGGGGCCGCGCTACTAGGTTTGACGTCCCCTGTGGGATCGTCGCCACTGTTGAGATAACCCTTTGGTAACTCTATCGGTACCTGTGTTGGTAGCTAGCAAAATCTTACATAAAATGGCGCCCAACGTGGGGCCACGGCTTCCTTTATCCTGGTCGTGGCTCCTGGCCTCCGTCCCCATGTCCGGCCTTGTTTACCGACATTCTTTGCCTTTTATCGCCCCGTACCACGAGCGTCCTGACTCCTGATCTCGCCACTTATGGCTGAGCGATTAATGCCGAGTCGGCAGCCCGCAGTGCCACTCCTATGAGCGAGCGCAGTGTGATTCGTACATCTGTTCCTGTCTTGAATTGGCGCGCGTCAAGCAACATTCGTTGTTGCGGGAGGCCCTTTGTTCTCCATGCTTGAGGCGAACCCTTCACCTGTGTGTATTTGGGTTCCTAGCGCGCCACCAACAACTTGTCCTGAAGGGAAAATGTATATAGATGTATCGATGACGTTTTTTGGGGGGAACTGGGTGGAGTTTTATGTCCGGCGGGGAGCGATGCTTGAAGAGAAGAGTAGCGAAGGATCAGTAGTGCAATCTGGGAATGTAAATATGCGCGTTTTCTTTGACTCGGAGTAGTCGTGGACACTCATTTAGAGTCGGACGGTACAACTGCCAATGACGTCGATAAGTAGCTGGTACTGCTACTGACGGGCTCCGAGAGACGGGCCGCGTAACCGTCGGCGTCGAGAAGCACTTTGTACACTGTTGACGCGCGCGTTGTATTCACTGCTGGCATTGCAGTGGGCGCGGAGGGTTTTCTTCGCGAAAGATTTGTATCTGCTTGATGCCAACGTACTCCTGTAGCCTGTTGTTGTTTTCCAAGAACGACACTAGTTTTGTGTTTATGGTGGTGGCGCTATGCGGTCCGGGGCGCACTGTGACAGTATCTGGGTGTACGAGTGACTCTAAGACTTTCGGAGGTTATGTTGCTCTGAAACCCGGGCGCCATGTACCCAGAGCGCCCTCTGGCGATGTCTGTCAGACCCGGGTGATCCAGGTTGAAGAGTGACTCTAAGACCTTCAGCAGTTACGTTGCTCTGAAACCTGGCCTTGCCTCAAAAGAAAGGTCCACACCGTTGTGAGCCCTTGATCAAGCCGTATCGAGTGCAAGACATGTTTTTCTAGCCTCGGTAAGCTAGCTAGCTCGATTATTTGGCGAAGCTAGCAGGTTTCAGCGTGTGAGCTGCGGTCCCCTTTTGTCTTCCTCCTTGGGGAGCAACATGGCGGCTATTTTGCGCGGGAACTTGCATCTTCCCCGCTCGCAGACGCGCACGCATGGTGGCTTGTTTCTATCCGCCCCTTCGAAGTCCCCGTATCCATTTACCTCGACTTTAGAAGACGAGCCAGCTGCAGACTGTTATCTGTTTTTGACCACTTATTGTCAACAAACTCTTCCGGTAAATATAAAACCGGGTATTTTTGGGCAATCTATGTTTTAGCTGCCTGCACAAAGGATTGAGAACTCGGCGTTTTTCCTAGAAGCTCTCTCCCCTGTGTCCAGATTAAGCGAACTCAATTAGTTTGCTTGGTATGTGGACGCGTTCCGAACTGAGGGGCCCCCTTTTATGGCTCCTTCTTCCGGTGTCGAAGCGGGTAACTCTGGCATATGTCCTGTGGCCACTCGTCGGGTCCGTTTCCCAAATGTGCGCCTTTCTGTCACCGATGACAAACTGGTCACCTTTTTTGTGGTTTTTGTTTGTCGTTTCCTCCTGCCCTTTCTGCCGCCTTTGCGGTCCAGGCCAGGCGAGCATTAGAGTTCCTGTATAGCTACCTACGCGCGCCCCCTCGTTTTGAGGCTGTGGCGCCAATTCTTCCCTTTCGGGAGGGCTGCGGCCGGTTCTGGGCGTGTTGTCTGCTGGCATTACGACTTCGCAGGTCTGCTTTGAGGTCGTCCACCCCCTTCACCAACCCACTGCGGCCGAGATGGTGCCGAAATCCCTGGGCGGCGTGTCCGGGACTTCCCCAGCTAGTCTCCACTGGTGGGCGGCGGTCGTTGGCCTTTTGGTGCTGTCGCCTTCATGACCGCCTCACCGCCCTCCACTGCAGCCAGTTCGTACCGCGACACCTGGGTCCAACAGTGTCAGCACGGTGCCTGTGATGCTCTGCGGTGCTGTGGCGACGACTGTCCAGGGCTTTGGACTGAAACTTTCTTTTTCTTCGGCCTGGTGTGTAAGCTGTTGACGGCGGACACTGAAGACGCGCGCAGGGTGTCGCGTGTATTTGTTGGGGGTGCGCAGGGAATTATCTTATGGGAGCAGGTGGGCCTCCTTTATTCTTTATTGAGACCCACCTACCGTTTTAAGGACGGGGGATGGGGGATTCCTGTGGTCTCCCTTCCCCGATGGCTGTGGTAACGGCCGCGGGTCGTAACGCTCGGCCGTCTTCGCCATGAGCTCCGACCTGTTCGTGAGGCGGAGGGCCGCCTGTGGTACAGATTCGTCTGGCGTCGCACCAGGTTCGAGGAGGAGGAGGAAATAAGGAGGAAGAGGAGGAAAGAAGTAAGCAGAGGAGGTATAGAGAGAGAAAAGAGGAGAGATTGATAAGGAACCTGGGAAAGAGCCCCCCAAAAATTTTGTTGTGAAAAAAAAAAGGAAGCATGCGGTTGGGGACGTTCCCCGTCGATTTTTTGTGGGCACTGTCACAGATAATTGGGCCTATTTTTCGGATATTCAAGAACCCACTAGATTAATCATTTTGATTTCGTATAGCTGCTTCCTTAGCATTTAGAATTTAGGTTTTTTTTATTTTATTTCACGACGTAAAGCTATTTTGGGCACTCGGTCAATCGTGGGTAAAAATCTGTTTCCCAAACTGATTTGATTGGGGCTGTTCCTATTCCGCTTACAAATCGCCACGATGCGCTGAGCCGAGGGTATTAAAAATATTAACCCTATTATTTATCTATAACAGTAAGCGACTAGCGTTTAGTCAAACATTCAAATCGTCGGCTTCCCCACAAAAAAATACCAACAACAATTTGGGGGGGAGGGGGGGGGGGGACATGACCAAACGCATGCCCCCCCCCCCCTTTTTTTTCACAACAAACTTTCCGAAGGGTCTTTCCCCAGTTTCCTCCTCCCTCCTCTTCTCTCTCTCTATTCCTCCTCGCCTTCCTTCTTTCCCCCTCTCCCCTCCTTTTTTCATCCTCCTCCTCGAGCCTCGTGCGACGGCAGACGAATCTGTACCCCGCCTGGGTAGGGGTCTCTCCCCTCACTCTCTCTCGGGGGTCCGATTTCCGTTCCCCCGCTCGGATTCCGATCACTGCTGACCGGCGAGGGGGTTTCGCCTTTTGTTTTCCCTCTTTCGGGAAAGGGACTCGTCCGCTTTCCCTTTCAGGGCAGGTACTCGGGCATTTTGGATGGGGACATGGTAGTTCGTTTACAAGAGTGGTATAATAAATGCTCTTGGACTCTGTCCTTACTCTGGTACGCGTGTCTTCTCTTCCGCTATATCCGAGAGATTGAGACAAGGTAGTCGATCATTGGCACCGACGAAGGTAACTTATCGAACCGACCCGCGGCAAAGTAGCCCTAAATGTCGTCTACATTGCCGCGCTACTAGGTTTGTGGGGACCGCGCTGTGGTCCCCACAAACCTAGATGTGGGGACCGCGCTACTAGGTTTGACGTCTCCTTTGAGATTGCCACCGCTGTTGAGGTAACCCTTCGGTTACTCTTTCCTTACCTCTGTTAGTAGCTAGCAAAAATCCCGCACATTGTAACGTGCGCGTTCTAATTTCAAACGGTAACGGCTAGCGTACTTACGTTACTCATTTTGAGTAACGTAGTTGCGTTACTCGTTACTTCTTCCCAAGACCTAAAAAAGTGACGCTTAAATTGTTTTCGTGTTTTAGGCACCAAGTTATCTAATATGTTGCGTTTTTTTGCGTTTTTAGGTGAGTATTTAGGCAGAACCGTAAGAAAAGAAAAGGTAATCATGTACACTTTCTAGATCGGCATAATGTTTCTTGATATATGGCGCTTGTGCATATCTTTAACGTCAAAAGAGTAAAACGTGGTCATTCATAATTACAAAAATAACGCACAAGTACCGTGCATTACTTTTTATCTGTTGCGGTAACGGTAACGTGTTCCTCTTATTTTGAGGTAACGTAAGTTGGGAACTCGTTCCTTTTATTTGTGAGTAACGAGTAACGTATTTCTTTACTTTTTTCCTGTAACGCCTTCAACACTGCTTGTAATCTTGGTTACAAGTTCAGGTCTGTCTGTAAAACAGTGATCACCTACATTTCGCTTTTAAAAAAGCAGTCTTGTTAACACTAAAAGCCGGAAGATATATGTTCTGTCTGCGGGAGGTGAACATCACGTAGAAATTTGCAGACAATTTTTTTTTTCTCGCAATGTTTGTTTTAAGGATTATGTTGCGAGTGTAACTTTCTCTTAATCGACGCGAAAAGGGCTCGTACCTCTCGATGGTACTGACGTTTCTGCCGTGGAGACAATGCACCTCGACGCCCGGCGGCGTGGTGTCGAGCATGTAGGGCCGAGTGTCCTTGTACATGTCGTAGCCGTCCAGGAATCCTATGTCCTTGAAGAAGCGGTAGTAGTCGGCGATCGTGTAGTTGGCGGTGAGCGTGGACACGAGCACTTCGCTGCTGTTCCAGAACAGCCGGTCGGGCATCATGTAGGCTAGGCTGGGTGCAGACCTCTGCTCGGGCCGCACCGTCAGCGGGTTGATGACGACCACGCCGAGATTCTCACCTGTTTACAAAGCGGGAGCCACAAAACATTTTCGCCAACCTTTATCTTCAAGGTTATGGAACATGGAATGTTCCATGTTCTATGAACATGAAACATTCCATGAACATAGAACAGGTTCCATTAAACTTCAACATGAAAGCAGTATTTAAAAATCGATCGTTTAAATTGGTTTAGAAGATATCAAACAGTTGGTTCCAGGAGTGAGTACATCTTGTTTAATAATTTCCCCACTAAATTTACAGACAAAATTGACGTCACTTGACCTGACGTAATTTTATGACACGTCACGTCATCTGACGTGATATTATAATTTTCACAAAGTGATCTCGCAGCGGCACGTTATCTAAGGGCCATGTTTCGTAAAAATGGCGTGCCGCACACTGATGTACCTTCGAGCGCGAAGTTTCGGAGCATTTGTTTTTCTGATTTTCAGAACGGTCCACTCAATTTACTTTCGCCCATTTAATAGCGTGGAAAATAATTTTGTTTTCTGCCTACTGTAGCCTTCGTCGCACATTTAACCGATGCGCGACACATCTCTAATTAAAATGTACCAGATCGTGCGAATATTCAAAATGCTAACCATGGGATTTTAGTTCCATAATTTGGTTGCTAACTATCACTTTCTAATTGTAGCCCGACGTCCACCGCGTTCAAAGAGTTTATTCTGACAAAATTATTTTATATCTTCCAGTGTCCCTTTTTTAATAATTCTCAACCGTTGGTGAAGCACCCGCATAAATAGATATTTCAGAAAACTATTAGGGATAGGTCACAATTAAGTACTGGATGCCTGAAGCCAACACCTTCTACTTCGTCCATCTATCGATGATTTTAGCTCTGACACGAAACCACACCACAGAAACGAAGACGTCTAACAAAAAAAAAAAAAAACTCACTCTAAGAAAGGGCTCCAACAAAAACATAAGTAAGCTGCGACATGGTGACAAAGGCAAAAACAATAGGGCTAGACAAAAACCCGCGGTCGGAGACAAACCCCTAATTTAAAGGGCAAGTATTACACTAACGCCAGAAAGGAAAATACAAAATTAAAATTCCGAATAGAAGGCATAACTGGGCAATAACACATTTCAAAAGTCTGTATTGACATCATGCAATGCGTTCTTCGTGCTTCATTAAATCTTCCACTTAAAGAATTTGGACCAATCAATGAATGCGCAGGATTGGAGAAAGAATAAACCTGTAAGACAAGGACAACAAACCACATCCAGGTGTCTACGGTAAAGGTGTGGTTGTGCTGTCCTTGTCTTACACGTTCATTCTTTCTTCAATCCTGACCCGCACCAACACGCTTTCTGACCATCAGTATCAATTGCTATTTATTCCTTTTTCGCTGCAAGTGTTCCATCCTGGAGCGCTGACCACGTTTCCATCACGTTTCTTTCCACTTTCTCTATTAATAAGCCAACGAAAAGTGTAAAATTTGTATTTATATATCGAAGGAGTCCAGAAAGCGAGAAGGAGGTACCAAAGAGGTGGGTTCTTAAAGCAACACCTCCTACGCTACAAGGCCGTAGAGCTGGATGCTTTCTACGTCAGCCACCGGAGTCCATGGCAGGGCACACATGGTCCACTAGGACTGCGTAGCCATTCAGCTGAAACTTTTATTCTCAGCGATTGAGCACGAGTACCGGCTGAATGTCGACGCAGCATTTCTGGTCCCATGTTAACTTCAGGTAAATGAGGCAGAAACGCAAGCACTGGCCGTCTTGTCAACTGTACTCACCGAAACGCTTCCTACTCTGTGATTCGCTCTCCACTGTTCTCATAGGTTCACGCCGCCGTCTCATTGGCTGCCAAGCGATAATATTAAGCTTCGGGTTTATCACGCAACGCATTTATTAATGTTATCAAGGCGAAAGCCTTATATGTCTCATCGTTCACTCGACCTTCAAAGTCCTCAAACGAAAACACGTCGGCGACGCGAAATGTGCCAAAACGTTTACGTGACCACTCAATGGATGACAAAGCGAATTAAAATGATGACTCCGGACATTGATAAGGACGACTCAGCACATTGAGGAGGTTGACTAAACACACAGTACGAAGGATGGCTCCGCACATTAAGAGGAATGACTCAGCGAGTAAATCGTGTGGCTGTCTTTAATGCATGGGCGCTTGGGCTTTCGCCTTCAAGTCGTCTTAGGAATAACATAAGAGACCCTGTGAATTATTTTTGGAACTAAAGACGTTTTCAAACAGCCAGTCTAGAAACCGTGGGTGAGGCTTGACTATCAGACGATTCATGGGAGAGATTGAAAAATTGTCCGCACTCTTGGTTTCGAATTTGTTTTAATCGAAACTTTCCAAACCCAATCATATCGTGGATGATTGCGCAGGCAAAGCCTCGGCTGATTTCTAAGCAAATTGTCACATTATCCGCTGTCACTCGTCCGCCAGACAGAATCAGCTCAAGTGCACGCTCAATGTCGTCATCAGTCGTGGACACGTCCGAGCGTCCGGTCCCTTTTTTATGGCTGACGCTAGTGCGTCGTTTTTTGAACTTCTTATTCATTTAAATGTACTTCATTATGACATAACACTTCCTCCGCACTGTGCACAAAGCCTTCGATGAATGCGGGCACAAGAAACGATGACGGCCCAATGGGGGCACTCATTGTTTCTAGCACCTCCTACCCAACAACTAAACTGACTCAACCCGTTCAAACCTTCACAGCTGTGACTGGAGAGACGGCAACCTAGTGCAAAACACGCAGGTAAGAAGGTACAGTCTCCTGCGATATGAAAGACCCACTGGGAGCGCGTGGCCGAGGCGGTGGCTGGCGGGGGCGCTGCGAGCGCTCCGGGCAGTTCCGTTCTGCTTCGAGGGGAGGACGCTCACTCGGGGCTCAGCTAAAGCGCGCGCTTATCAGTATGTGCTGAGCCCCGAGTGAGCGTCCTCCCCTCGAAGCAGAATGGAATTGTCCGGAGCGCTCGTAGCGCCCCCGCCAGCCACTGCCTCGGCCACGCGCTCCCAGTGGGTCTTTCATATCGCCGGAGACTGTACGGCCACCGTAAATTTTAAATGCAAATAACTTTCAAATCATTCTCGTATATACGTATCCAGCAAGACGGTGGCACCCGGGGGTCGAACCTGCAAACGTCTGCGGGAGGTGCTGATGGAACAATAGCTGAGAAACAGAAGGCAAAGTCACGACCAGGACCCACCGGAGGCGTAAGCCTTAAGCGCTTTCACTGCGCCTCCCCAGGCCCCTCCGAGAGTGATGAGGGCCCTGATGCGGGTGTCCTTCCACGCCTGCGGCCTCTGACTGAGGAAGTAACGCAGGTTGGGACATCCCATGCTGTGGCACACCAGTACCACGGGCACGGCCCCGTTGATTTCGTACGTCTCCTCCACCAGTCCCTGCAGCTTGTCGAAGTAGTCTCCGAGCTCATCTGGGGGAGTGTTACGAGACCACGTTGTAGAAATTGCACCAGTATATAGACGCAGTATAGAAACGCTTCAACTGCTCCTCTAGCTTGTTTGAAAAGTCGACAAGGTTTGCTCTTTACAAGCGCAATTAAAGCTACAATAACACCGATAATATTAAAATTACAAAGGTAAGGCATGTTCAAAACTCGACCAAGCAACAGTCAGTTTATACGAGGTGCTGGGAAGTGTCGCCACTTAAACTTGTATGACAATGAGAAAAATATGCAAGCAACACATATCGGGTTCTGGGGTTTTCACAGACATTTGCCGGAGTATTTGGCTTCTAAGAAAGATACGAAGGAACAGTAAATGCTTCGTGTTTGACGTAAATTATGACTCGCTCTTTCTGTAAACATTTACCACAAAGTCATGGGAAACTTTACAATGCATCATAAAAATATGTTAGGCGAATCTACTTCTTCAGTCGTAAAGTGTATGAGAGATTTCTACGTACTGGGTGCTTTTCGGAAGTCGTAAGGGGCTCCACGAAGGTTGACGCCTCGTTGATATCCAAGGGATACAAATTCCTCGACAATTTTAGTGAAGTACGCCGCTGAAAAAAACAAAAACAAGATAAATATTGTTATAAGAATCGAACGAAGCGCTCACTCGGTGAAGAAAGCGCGCGGTAGCTCCTGACTTTCTTAGCTCGCCTTCCTGAACGGCTATACAGTCTCCTTCTATTCTTTATTTTATAAGATTATCAACCAAACCTGCCTAAACAAAGATAAATTATTCCGACACATAATTTTGTCTCACGCAGCCCGTAAAATATTTAAAAATTCACAGTCCTTTTTTTTTTTTTACTCTGGATTGCGGAGATACGAACACACTCGAGTACACAAAATGAAAACAAGTCGTGTTTTTTTTATGTATTTACTGCTATTCAGAGCATGACACATTCCTATATTATCCCCTGTCTGAAGAAGGCATGAGTGCCAAAAATAAAATTAATAAGTTACTTTCTGTGTTCTAGCATTTTACCAGCTGCAAACAAAGCTTCCCAACGCCATCTTGTCCTTTGCAATCTGAAAGGGAATCACGTGTAGCGCGACGAACTATCGGTCCGTGACCCCTGCTTTCGGGGTTTAGTTGTCCAATGAACTCGGTGCTTTGAAACGTTTATTTTTTTAAATCGATCTATAAAATCGCTGTTTACCAAGGTTTATGTTGACGTAAACAGGAAACTACGGTCATGAGATACCCTAAGCTCCGTGGAACGTGCGTAAAACCCGAGTACTTGGAGAATGTATAGCTACCGATCAGAAGAAAAAAAACAATATATGGAATATCTCGATTTCAAAAAACAAAACGCAAATCTTTACTAATTTTTCTTGGAGAACAGATCCATTTTTGGGGGTTTGGGTTTTGTTAAATTTTTATGAAACCGGTTCGGTGTTACTTTGTGCAGAATTGTCGGCATGTACTAAAAACGCGGAACCATAACTATTTTTTTTCTTTGCCGTTAGCATTATTGACGAACTGATAAAGAGATCTCTGTGATCGCGCGGCTTGTGATAACGATAGTAGGACGTACAATAAGCAGTGAAATGATACGTAAAAGGAATGTCTGCCGAACAGCACTCCACCTAGTATATCAAAATGAAATTAAATGTCAATCTGCTTGTGAATTCCGTTTCAACGTGCAACTTACTCGGAGACACCATACTTGGATCGAGCCACTCGACAGTACTCGTGTTACCAAAGCCAGGAATCCGAATCTCCACGCCTGGAGGGGGAGTGGTGGTGCGGGTGACGTTGTTGTACACCAGCCTGCAAGAACAAGCCCGACAAGCGATTCAGCCAAGCTACCTGCATCCATCCCACACGATGCAATAAGAAGAAAAGGAAATGTCGCCAACTATGGTATGAGTAGTCCAGAGAATCCTAAAGAAAGAGCGTGAGTATCAAAGTGTTAACCAGAAAGTTCCTGATAACATTAACTGTTTCGACACTGGAAGCCATGCAATTTGTAAGGTGCGAAACTGCAAGGGCTTGCAGCGCCAGCTACGGTACGTCGAGTTGTCAACTCTGGGGTAGAGATATTAACCCCACTAAAACTGAGACACTTTTCTGAGTCCTGATAAATATCTAAATAGCGATGACTTTTATTTGGTGTTACACCTGAAGTCTTAATAGCATATTGCCACTCCCTCGCTGCGATAGCTCGTGAAGATACTATTTTTTTAGTGTTCTCGGGCGTTACAAAAGCTACGTATAGATGCATCTGCAGTAGGATTAAAATTTCAGTCTTCTCTAGAACTACGTAAGTGGTAAATCATTACTACTCGGTTTTAAGACAAGGTACAAGTGGAAGGAATGGAATAAATAGGAAAAACGTGCGGACAATGGAACGCTTTATATATACTCCCTTCACACTTAACGGGGTACTCCGGCGATTTCTTGAGCTATCCAAGCTCACTATATTTTCTGAATACTTGGTGTTTACCCTTTTCCGGCATCTTATTTTGTGTCCCAAAATTCAGAATAGTTATCGTGAAATCGGCGAATAAAAGCGATGCCAAGAGCAACATTCAAATGTACCCGTGCTTTTCAGTGCCGTGACGTCATTGGGAGGCAGGCATGCAGGTTGAGCGGACAGTCTAGAAAACACAGTATGCCGCGCATTGGTTGCGTGCTGCTGCGCGGCGGAGACAGGGAGCTTCCAAAGCATTCATCTGATACCATTAAACTTCTTGTCATCAATTTGGACCCAATTCTCCAGCCCAAGAGAATAAACCTCTGCCTGCCGCTAACGTCACTTTTTTTGTTTTTTTGCAAGCAGACATGTTTGTAAACAAAAAAAACAGTGGTGACCAAGCTTAAAAATGCAGTATACACGAAAACTAAATTATCATGGCCTGTGATATCATTCACCTACTTGAATGGGGCTTTTAGATAGTTTTGGGGCACATCGAGGACCGTAATAAAGTCGCCTCTTTGCCATACTAGCGTAGAAGAGGCACGGGTAACAAAATTGTCACGGGTTAGTGTGGAGAAACTGCGTACTCGTGTAGACACTGGACGGCGCGAAGTGGTCCTGTGTCGTGAAAGGCAAGCCCATAAGCGCTCCATAGATATGTTCCCTGTGGGTGCCGTCTTCTATGGTGGAAGTGTGACTTTCTCGGACACTGTTGGAGTGTGGAACGCAGTAGACGGAGCGTGCGGACCGATCTCACCAGCCAGATTTGGTTACGCCACCGCTGCCGCAATGGATCAAGGGAACTTTAATCTTTCTGCACGTGCTTCACTAGAGCTGTGCGCGTGCTTAGACGGCACGAGCTCTCTGTGGCATTCTGTCTGCATCCCGCTAACTAAAGTTTTGGCAGCATGGCGCATCCGCCGAGGCAGCGCTCCGCAGAGCCCTGGGCCTAGAGGCCCTGCCACCAGGGCGCAGCAAAAGAGAACCAAACAATCGGAACAACCTAAACCCGTTGCGGAAAAAAAATTATGCTGCTTTTTCTCGCTCTCTCTAGCACACTTTGTCCGGGAAAGCCCGGAACGCGCTCGTTTCACGGAGCAGAGCGCCGGTGTATGTCTGAACACGGGATGTTTTACCCCCGGCCGAGAGTAACACGAAGTAACTCGAGGAAGAGGTCTGGCTGGAACTGGAGTCCAAACAGTGAGGAGAGGAGCGTTTCGTCAGAGTTCGGCTGGCAGTCGGCCTGTCAACTTCCGTTACTGGCATCTAACCGGATGTCATGAGGTGGGTGCAAGCCATATGACACGTTTTCTGTTAAAGCCCCAGAGCATCGCTTTCAGCTGATACAGCAGCCAAGGCTATGTGTGCGGTAGCACGAAACCTTGACTTTGAAAAGATCTTCCCCTGAACGAGCACTCAAGCTGAAAAGCTTCGTCCCAAAGCAATCAGCGCATGTTATAGCTCGCGCTTGCAGCCTTGCCTCCAGTGTCGCTGTAAAGGTGACCGAAGCCTAATAGCGTAAATACACTATAAAATATATAAACGTTCGCTCCGCCCCAAAAACGCTTAACGGAAGACTGTTACAGACCTGTTGTTTTAGACCTCACCTTCCTGTAGTTTGTCAAATGCGTCATCTGGTCACAGGCTTAAAATTTTCACAAGCCTTGTTCATACACTGGAGCCGTTTGTAATTAAGGCAACATGTGACTTAACCATCTCTTTCTTCCCTGATAAGTTATTTTATTCGGAAGCATAAGTAGACTCTTACATTTTTTTTATATGTTTTCATATCATAGTTTGAATTCGTCTTGTATATAACCCGAAGAGCGCGTGCAAGTAATGGTTCCAAAGCACGCCGACTGCAGCTAGAGCCAGGCGTGCCTAAGTTTAAGATATACCAACTGTTTACAATAACCACGATTGTGAAACAACATGGTAGCCCGTTTCGCGCAACAATATAAAGCACTCATCTCAGCCAGAATATTAAAGAATCACGAAATATGCTCGATGAGTATGCCGAGGGATATTTGCGAACGATCGAACATTCACTGATATGTCAAGCTTTGCAGCTTTGCTTCCTTCACTAGATCGCACCAATTCACATAACTGTGTATCTAAATCGTGAGAGCATTTAAGGTACTGATAATATTCCTAGGCGGTTTGCCCACCTCATGTTGTCAACCCAGCAGTCCAGCACGTAGGGCACCATCAGCTCTAAGTTGACCCAAAGGTCGAAGAAGTCCAGCGTCTTCTTCTCGCAGAGGTAGTGCACCGCGTAAGTTTTGTTCAGCTTGGCTTGCACTTGACTACCTCCATCTCCGGGCACTGAAGAAGAAAATAAAAAAAAACGTTCATAGCAATATTACCGTAAAATAAGAAAAGACCTAATACAAAATCAAGGACGTTTACAAATCTCTGTAATGCGAAACTAGAGTGCAGCTCTGGAGGAGGAGGATTGGCGGGTACGGGGGGAGGGTATATTTTTTCTCCTACTCGCTACCCTCCCCTTCTTCTCTCCTTTTCCTCCTCCTGCCCTCCTCCTCCCGTTAAATTTCCCCGCAAATTTTCCTCTAAATTTGGCAAAAATTTCACCGCTAACTTTATGGGGGAAATTTTCCCGCGGAATTTAGCGGGAAAATTTCCCCGCTAATTTTAGCGGGTTAAGTTTCGCCGCTAAAATTAGCGAGTAAATTGATGTCACGTGACCTCAACACCAATTCAGTTTCGCCGCTAAATTTAGGGGGGAAATGACATCACAGGACTTCGTGTCACGTCACCCATAAACAAATTCCGTTTCTTCACTAGATTTAGCGAGAAAATTGACGTCACGTTCCCTCAACACCAATTAAATTTCCCGCTAAATTTAGCGGGCCGGTAACGCCGACGCCGACGGCGACGGTGATGGCGACGCCGCTCAACGCGGAAACGGGTGCCTAAAAACTGCGCTTTAAAAAAATTATAGATGTTTGCAAATCTCTATAATGTGGAATTAGAACGCAGACCTTGAGGAGGAGGAAGGGAGTCTATGGAGAGGAAAGTATACCCCTCCACCTACCCTCCTCCTCTCTTTCTCCCGTCCTCTTCTCCTCCTTTCGTCCTCCTCTCACCTCCTCCCCCTCTCCCCTCATCCTCTCCTGCTCCTCATCCTCCTTTCTTCCTCCTCCTCATCCTTTCCTCCTCTGTACCCTCCCCTCATACTTCTGCGTACTTTCCCATGCTCCTCCTCCATACGCTCATCTCCCCCTCCTCCACACCCTCCCCCTCTCTCAATTTCCCCGCTAAATTTAACGGGGAAAATGACGTCACATAACTTGGTGTCATGTCACCTTTGAACAAATTCAGTTACTTCGCTACGTTTAGTGGGAAAATTGACGTCGCGTGAGCTCAACAGCAATTCAATTCCCCGCTAAATAACGGGAATTGAATTGCTATTGAGGTCATGTGACATCAACTTCCCGCTAAATTGGGGGAATTGAATTGCTGGTGAGGTCACGTGACGTCAATTTTCCCGCTAAACTTACCGCGGTTAAGCCGACGCCGGGAAACACGAAAACGGGCGCCTAAGAGCAGCGCTCTAAGACAAATGTTTATGCATTTTTCGGTAAATCTTTAAAACCAAGCAAATCAATTTTCTCACATTGCGCGTTTTGATTTTACACAGAAAAACAATTTTATTGTGGTTGTAATTTAGTGTTTTCCTTGTATCTGAAATCAAGCAAATATAGCGTTGTCACATAAAAGCGTTATTTTCCTATAAATAGTCTTCATTATGACAAATCATCGAGAACCGCTCTTGATTTTATGTTTATAAAACACACAGTCATGACACTTTGATTGTTTTGCGACCGTCAGTTAGGGCTCTATTTCACAAAACAAGATAGAGGGTGGTGAATAAAACTAAAGATGATTTCAATTGTGATTTGAATCACGATTTACATCTAGATTTAAATTAGACCAATTAATCCAATCAGAACAAGCATTTAATATTGGTTAATACAAAACCTTTTCGGCAAAAGTAATCCTGAGAATATATACTTCATTTGCCATTTATATTTATCAGTCAAAAGTATCAATAGGGAGTTTTAGTAGATCGTTTCGAAAGCCTGCTACCGCTACGGGCGCACGCTTCAGAGCATGCATCGAAGTGGCGGGACGAGCTCCCGCTACGAATAGCGTGGCCTAGAAACACGATTTACTAAAACTTCCTATTTTATGCTGTCTATAGTGTGCATCTGTATAAACTTAAATTATAAAAAAAAATCCCCCAGGAAAAAATATTTTTACTAAGTTAAACACGAGCGAAAAACAGCGCTCTTCTGAGCTATTGAAGCGTTGAGCTTTCTTTGTACTCTCCACGTCTTTCATCAGTTACGCAAAGCATCTCAGAACTTGAAAAAGAAACGAAGTGAGAGAAGTGATGTCCGGTTGCGACAAGTCAGAACGCGAGAAAGGAAAATACAGCTTTTACACTAACTGACAAAATCAAGCGGCTTTTGTTCTCATTTGGCTTGTATGAACCAATACATTTGTTAATTAAACCACTTGAAATTTGCAGTAATTATCTCTCCCGCAATATTACGGCAGTGATCGGACGGATTGGTGAATTACTCCGCCATGTTTAGACATACATCTTTCGATAAAGATTCACTTTTTTGTGCTAGTAATTTAAATCGAATCAATCTGATTTAAGTCAAATAAATCTTATTGAAATCAAAGAGATCAAATTTAATTTATGCTTATCAAACAAAATAAGGACTTTTTCTACCTTGACAAAAAAAAAAGCTGCATTCAACGGAGGGCGTTAGGAAAATGACGTGAGTGAAAATACTCTTATACCTTTAAAAAAAAACTGTCAGTGCTGTAGTTCTAAGCATGACTTTTTTTAGATTTAAACATATTTTTATTGTTGTCATTTGCAAGACACTTTCGGTAGATTGCAGCTATTAGCTGTCGCAAGTGCTTTCGGTAAAGAAGAGGCTCTAGATTACTTATAGTGTTTGAAGTACATTACCATTTTTCATAATAGTATAATTACGAGTGCTTAAGAGCTCGGTTTCTCGAGGGACTAGAGTATTGGTTTCTTCACTCGTTCCTGACCATAAGGATAACACAAACGCAAGACTGCTTTCCGATCCAGTTCCGTTATCATTGTCACACTTCCCTTGGCCGTACCAGATAGAAAGAAACAAACGGCTGCCACCATATTACAGAGCGCTCGATCTGTCGCAGTCACTTACAGCAAATGCAGCGATTAAAAGTTTAGAACTAGCTGCCTCTTTGTGCAATAGTGGCATCGATGAGCTGATACAGTACATTTCATTTACGATATTCTCGTTTTAGTGTCGGGTTACTGCTCCGCGTGTGCAGCGTGCAGTTTCGCAGGGTTCCGACGAGTTGGTTTTCAGCGGTTTATGCGTGGAAAACTTCTGTTCCGAGAAACTGCTGTTGCACGTGCCAGATGGTAGTGTGTTCACTTTGCTAAGCCATACACAGGTTCGGATTGGGCACAGTTCTTAATTATAGATTGCGTCAACGAATGGCAAATGTTTCTTTGCATTTGACGTACCGACAGCAAACGTTCGACGAACGTTTACTGCCATTACAGTTTAGGTGCAACGTCCTAGCCACAGCTTTTCTGAGAGCCCATGGCCAGCCAGACAACCATTCAACATAGAAAAACATCAGCAAAGGCTGTGGCGCCAATGTTGTAGGTCTAGAAGGTCATTCAAGCTGGAATTCTTAGCATGCTAGCTTTGCGGTGACTATCACAGAACCGGCAACTTTTTGTACTCCAAACGTTGTCGGAGCCACGTCATGCAATCAGTTACAAATTTCAAATTCATTTGACATGAATTTACAAGATGACGGGGGTGCAGACAAAAGGCCAATAAAAATACAACTTGACAGGGTATGCATCTGGTTTTCCTTTTCAAAGCCTTTCATGGCATGACCGACTGTTCAAAACTGCTCTCACAAATATCTCTACAAGTTCTTCGGACAGCGACCCGTTTGACAACGTCTTTTACTCTCCTCGGACGTTAAATATCCTGGACCCCATGTTTCGTACGTGTCGGCATTGCAAGCCATCTTCATATTTTTTTTTTTTTTTTTGCGTGTCGGAATTTGTCAGATCTTTCAGAGTATTGTATGAGTCTCGCTAAACCTGTCGTGGTTGTGATGTTATTATATATTATTTTAATAAGGTATATTCGCTTTTGTAGCAGTCTTCTACCCTGCGTTAGACCATATATGTTCCGTTCTTTGCTTGCTGTGTAAATCGTATCTTTGTGTCGGCATGCGTTATATGTATCATGTCGTTTACTCAAGGCATTAAGATTTTTTTATCATATTTATTGTGGTGTGTAAGTTTCGGTGTGCCAATACCAAGACCGCATGGTCATTCCTGGACACCTAACAAAAATTATTCATGATTCTTGAAAAAAAACTTCTGGATTCTTGATTATTATGATTATGATTATTATTTTTATTATTATTACTAAATGTCGCCAGGAAAAGCAGTTGCTTTATGTAATTTGCATTCTTTTTGGGGTTAAATCAGTTTAATACAAAAAAAAAACTGCAGCGATAATACTCTTCACTTGTGCCTCGCCAGGTTCGACGCGGTGGCTGCTACAGAGAGTGAATTCGCTATGGTGCCAATTGATTAATTTCAACCAGCCTCCGAGGTGACTATACCTTTTCCTTTTGTTCGTTGGTGACTTCAAATGACGACGAGACTGTTAACTCACGAAGGATTTTGTTTGAAAGAAGTAAGGTTTGTTTTAGAAAAGTCTATCTTTCTACAGTTGCTTCGGCATTATTTTTTTTTATCTGCCTATGTTTGTGTCCACATTTTTTGGGTGTTTGCTCGCAGACCCGCGGGGGGGTGGGGGGGAGGGGGTGAGAGCATGCACGGGGAGTCGTTCTCTCACGCGCGGGGGGCTTCGAGCAGCCGCGGGGCTCGGTGTGGAAGAGTCGGACCCCGGTCGTTAACAAACGGATTGGGTTTCAGTTTGTGCGCCGGAACACCCACGTCTTGGGCTTCTCTCCGCACTTGTGGATTTTAAGCGGGTGTGCTTGTGTCCGGCGTATTTCGCCGCTTAGTGTAGAAACTTCGCTTTTAATTGACGCAATAACTTAGCTGGGTGGCGCCAGCCAGGCGGCGAAGAAAGCATGTAGTGACTGTGCAAGGAATTTGGGTCCGACCGTTGAGGTGTCGGAGGGGTGTCATGTAGACAGCTCGCTGATCATTGGGTAAGAGTGTACCACGTGACAATGGGCGATCTTGAAGTGATTGGTCCGTCTGAGGTAAAGGAGGCCCCTACGAGTATAAAAAAGGGGTGCCGAGAGGATTCTCGGGGATTGGCTTTTGAGATCAGGGAGATTCGGCGCTTGAGACTGGGGAATAAAGTATGGGTTTTAATTTTGGGAGTTTTTAATTGTAAATTACTGTTGACTTGTTGTCATTTTGTTTACAAAAAAAAAACGTGGCCACACTGGCCATCGTAAACCAACCAACGTCGTAATGTGTCCAGCGGGATCGAACAACTTTTAGTTCTTGTTTTTTTCTTATCCAACTTTCCGGGGGACCTCCATCGGCCGAACATCATCATCAGTCGTCACCATTCTGACCTGCCCCTCCTCTGCGGAAAGTTGACTCAGACCTAAACAAATAAAGTGTTTAACTTTGCCGCAGGTAATTACCTATAATGATTTATCAACCTGTGATTGGTCTTCTATTACTGCGGAAACTGATATGAATGGACAGGTACTTCGTTTGACTGGCGCTGTACAGGAGGGCATGAACAAGTTCGTTTTTGCAAAAAGTATGGAACCCTAAAATTACCTTTTTAGTTTTCTCCCGAACTAAACCTTTTGCTGAAGCGAAAATCTTTCGCGCGTGAGAAACATAAAAAGACGGGTTTGAGGAAGTGGGATTCAAAATTTACGTACTACCGGCGTTTGTGCGAAACGCAGTACACATTTGATCACGCCCAATACGTTGCATCTGTAGAATCCTATCTGAAGCGAAATCCCAGAAAATTAGTGAAGTACGTGAACGGTCACTCGGGAAAACAGTTTCGAACAGATATTGTACTTTTGGACGAGGATGGCAAGGCCACGTCCCATGTATGAAATACATTCGCTAAACATTTCAATTCCATCTATCGTCTAAGCACAACGGACAACTCGCGCTTACCTTTAGTAGGGAACAGGGAGCACCTCTCCCCTCCCGACGAGTGTGTAGAAAGGTTGAGGCTGAATTTGGCGGCTGGTCATAATGGGATTCCTGGGACTCCCGTAAAGGCTTATCCTAAGTTTCTTACTCGCGTGCTTTCGTCAATTTTAGCAACTCGTTACCATTAGGCGTGTTTCGAGGTACCTGGAGGGTGGCAGTTGGGATTCCAGTGCATAGTTTGGGAAATAAAGAAGACGTGTCAAATTACCAACCCGCCGTTTCTTTACTCTGCACGTTTTTTTGTTTTTTTTTTATGTTGTAGTTTTTTCCTCCCCCTAAAACAAAAAACTTTTTTTTCTTCACAAATAAATTGTTTTAGATCAGCACAGGCTCATATCGGGACGCTCGACTAAAACAATTTTTTTTTTACTTAGTTTTGTTTCGAGGGCAGTGTATAAAAGAGGACAGGTGGATGTCATATACTTTGATCTCAGCAAGGCTTTTGGTATCGTAAAGCAAAATATTTTTGTTATCGAAACTGTCTAGGTATGGTGTATGTGGGTCATTATACCACTGACTGAAAAATTCTCTTTCACGAAGAGAATATCTTGTTCGTACGAAAGGAAAACGTTCACGGACATAAGATGTCACATCCGGGGTTCCTCAGGGGTTGTTAGTGTTGGGGCCTCTTCTCTATCTCTGTGAACGATGTGTCAAAAGTCGCAATTAATTCTTCGGTTCTACAGTATGCGGATAAAATTAAGATATTTTGTAAGGCCCGCAGTGCTGGGGATTGCGTGATGCTTCAGGCGGATGTGTGCGCACTCAGTAACTGGCGTTTGACCAATAATTTCTTCTAAACAAAGCTAAAACAAATATAGTTACTCATACGTGAAGAACGCATACCATATCGTTTTCCTGTCAGGTTCATTCGGAGGCATTATATCGCGTTAGAGAGGTCCAGGATCTGGGAGGCGGACCATTTGACATATCCCTGCGTTTTGGCGCCCACGTTACTGAAGTAATAATGCCCGCGTTTCGTACTCTCGGATTGGCCTGTAGAATAACAAGAGAGTTTGCGAATCCTAAGACGTTGTTATTTTATACTTCGCTCTAACTCGAACTCAACCCGAGAATGCGGTGGCAGTGCAGAACGGCATTTGTAATAGCACCTTCTTAAAGCTAGAGCGAGTTCATAATAAATTTGTCTCGATCTAGATATCGTTCTTCTCGTAATGGCTCATCGTTTGAGCGTAATAGGTATTCAATGAATGACCTAGGTTCATCCACCTTAGCTGAGCGCCCATAAAACGCATATTTGTTGTTATTTTCTAAACCAGACCACAGTGTAAGCGACTGTTCTGATTTGCTAAGAAACATGTCATTCAGAGTCTCATACTAGGCGACGAGATCGCCGATGTCTTTTTATGTACACCGCAACTCAATGCGATCATGGTCCACTGTGTCGTATGGGGAAGACATATAAAGGTCATGGCAGTGACGTGGATACATTTGGTGGATATAAAGAAACTTTTCTAAAATCACTTCGTGTGGTATATGGGCCTAAATACGTATCTTGTGTCCTTCGTCTCGTTTTCAATGTTAATTCCTACTCTGCTGAATATGACGGTGACTTCTCACGTCTCCGTTTGCCAGGGGCTGTTCGACTTGCGTCTTGTTATTGTGCAGGTCATGTCTTTGTAAAACTGGGTTTCAATCCTGGCGTTGCTTCAATTTTTGTGTGATCAGTTTAAATGTTGTGTGCAGCGCGTTTTCTTTTTTTTTTTCCTTTTTTTTGCGCCAGTATTCAAATTGAAATGGTCGTTCCTGGGCACCGAATAAAACTGATTCTGGATTGTTCATTATAATTATGAATATTATTATTTACTTTTTTACTTTGTGAAGCAGCTGTGATTGGAAAGTACCGAAGACTGATAGACATCTATATACTAGAGGTAATTGATCACAATGATTGGTGCTCCAGAATGCGTATTGTTTGTATTAAAAACTTTTAACATTTTTGTGTCGCATGACTAGCCTCTGAAACTTCACGATTTTTTTAAGACTGTGACAAAGCTGGCATATATATTTTTTGTAGCGTGAGCTCCACTGGCCGAGGTTGAGCAGTTTCGAATGGCTCGCATAATGAGCCGTGCTCCGTACTGCGCATGCGCGAGGAGCGGTGACGTCACATGGCGCACAACTGGCGCGCCGGAGCCGCCGCCGCCGCGCGCGCCTGGCCGGTCTGCGCGTTACAGAGGAGTGACGTCATAGCCGCGGCAAACGCAACGACGCCGCCGCGTGCCCAGCTGTGCGCCTCCCTTGCGCAGTAGCCGAATCTGACGCTGCACCGGAGCCGCTTGATAGCGCCTCTCATTTTGTGTGCATAAGCTCACGCTACGTATATCCTGGCATAGCCGAGCTAAGCCACCGCATTTTTTTGTTATTAGTACTCTTACGGTTACAGCGACGCTTGAGCTCTTTCGTTTATAAAACTTCAATAAAAGGCGCTGCAATGCTTAAGCTTTCTAATACTTCAGTTGATGCTACTGCGACGCCTAAGTTTTTTTTTTCCTAATGCTTCGCTTGGTGCCGCTTCAACTTAAGGTTTGTCCCTTAAGCCCTTGATGGCTTTGACGTACCTGCATTCTATTTTGACTATTCTCAATCCCCAGCAATAAATTATGTTTATTGTAATTATTATTATTATTATTATTATTATCATCATCATCATCATCATCATCATCATCATAGCAATTACTGTGTAAAGCAGAGCGGCTCCAGGCGGGCTTTCAACAAGGTGTGCAAGTTAGCAACGACACTGTATTTAAATTTGTGCATTCATTCATTCATTCACTCTTTAGTTTATATTTTTTTGCTTATGAACGGCGGGTTGCCTGAGTAATGATGCACACTCAATGACGAAAGTGCTAGAACTGCAAAAAACGCAACAATAAACAATATCAACATGAAGGCCGAACACCCGCCTCCCACTCACCCACACCTACACCCTCTCCCCCCCCCCCTTACACCCCCAACTCCACCCCTCAAAAAGAAGAAATATATTACACACGCTCTAATGCAGGTTCAACAGCGAAAATATCTACTTCAGGAAAAGTGGCAACTAATTCATTGTCAAATATTATTTGGAAAATGCCTAAACATCTGAACGCTTGAGTCAAAAATATCAATGTTTGGTCCGTTGAAGGTGTTAAAAAAATGTTGAATGCGATTCATGAGACTGATAAGGTTGATTTTTTCGACTGAAAAGGTGGCAGTAACCCTCAAAATTACTTGCGGTACACATACACTAACAGCTAAAGTGAGGGTTGAGCAATCAAAAAGACTATAAACATGTATAAAAAAAAATCTCGCTTAACTCTTCTCAAGTATATTGCAGAACAACCGCATCAGCGTAAAAGTGTAATTATCATAAACTCTGCAACCAATGTACCTATCATAAACAATGCAAAAACAGTATTTCCGAATTTTGTTTTTGCTTGGTTTGCGCAACCAATACAATTCAAAACACAACTAAGCTCAAGTTTGCTACGCATTAAGAATAATATAAAATCAATATGCAAGTTGACGAATGGAATTCACGCGTTATCCTGGAAATGACACCTGGTGTTCACAGGCAGCAATCGTAATGTTAGAAACATGTTCATTGAAGGATCAAGTTAAGTCAATATGTACACCGAGATCCCATGTGCTCTAATTCCCACGAAGGGACAAGTTGTAAAGAATGTAAAAAAAAACAAAAACCTTACAATTTCGGATTTCTTACAATAAGACATAGCTGCAATTCTAAAAGGAATCAGCTTCAACAAATCACGGTCACACCAGTGATGCGCAGCATTGGCGTCATTCATTATCTTTCCACAGTCATAGTTTGCTGAAACATATCTAAACAATTTGATATCCGCATATTGCAATATATTTGAATGGGTGGACGGAAGAGCCAAGATCATACATTAAATATATTGAATAAAACTTCTACATGCAAGGACCCCTGCGCAGACTCTAATTTAATATATAAGGTCTAGAACCATGTCAATATTTGAACGAAGTTTTTTCTGTCTTAGACAATTCAATAAAAGTGTGCAAAGCTGTTTATTTGCTCTATATGATACTAATTTATGAACAAGATTCGAATAATTAACAGAGTCAAATGCCTTCGATAGATCGAAGTATACAGTGTAAGACCGGCCCACGCTGAATGATAATCGGCGTAACAAAGTTTAAGAAAGATGCCAAACTGGTCCCAACAAACTTGCCAGCGAAGAAACCATGTCTTAAATTCCTTAATTGTCGTTTAAAAACAATGCTGCAAATGCTTAAAGGGGTCCTGCAATGCAACTTAAACGTCTACCTTTTTTCGGTTTCCACATCTCTTGGGGTTCGGGCAGGCCAGCTGGCACGGAGAGAGTAACTAAATATCAGTGCGTCATATTTTAGCCCGCACGACGCAGAAACCTCCTCTACCTACGGGGGCAACCCGCGGTGCCGAAAGCGCGCGATATGTGACGTTTTTGGTCCTGGCCTTACTACTGGTCAGAGCCGCTAAAAGCTTTTTTTAGTCAGAATACAAAATATAAGTGGAGCGAACCGTTTCAATTATTTATGAAAGTAGATTTTTTTCAGTGTTTTAGATCAGAAAAGAAACAAATGCAGTTTATAAAGTACGGAAACAAGAAATGACCCGTCGACATACCCGCCACCAAGCGGTGAAAAAGGCAGCACACACTAGAAAGGGGTAGTGGGATTAGCCACCGACGAGCGGCGAGCGTTGAGAGGTCCCGCATGTACGCGGCGGCTCTGCGGTCGAGGATCCGACCGGTTCCGAGCGTTCCGAAGGCCTTCGGCTGCTTCGGCGAGCAGGTTTGGCGGTATGGCAGCGCGAAGTGGCTCCCATTTTGACTGATCTTTACCCCGTGTTTGCTGCCGTTTGTGGACAATGAAGTGTCATGCCGAATTAGTGTTTAATCATGCAGCGAATCCGATGCGAACCGCCCTGGCCGCCCGCTTCATACAGCATATGCAGAACATGCTTTAGTGTCGCCCTCTCGAGCCGTCGACACGGAATGCGGCAGCCGTGAGTGCTCGCTGAGCTCACTACGCCTCCCCTGCTTCACGGCCACTCAAGCGACCGATGACGGTATGAAGGAGGTTATTTTTTGCTTGTTTTTGTAATTTTATTTTTGCCTATAACTTTTATAATAAAGGCAAATTTGAAAAAGAACAGTTTCAGAAGTTACTACGTTCAGTGCGCTCAGGTTCGGTGCAAATCAAAAACCAGTAAAAACGTTTCTGCAGAGCCCTTTAAGTAAGACAATTTCAAGAACGTTCGCAAACTCACAAAACAAGCACATCGGTTTGTATCTCCTTACATCATCAAATTTTCATCCTTTGTGAACAGGCACAATGACAAAATTTTTTCAATTCTCAGAAAAAATAAAGTTTGAGGGAGGCCAATTAAAACTATGTGTTAATAATGCCGTAGAAATTAAGGAGCTACACTTTAACAATAAAGTCCGGAATGCCCTCAAATGCAAGTGATAGCTTTAGTCTCTTGATTGCAGCTTCAAATTCAACGTGCAAGGCGTGCTTTGATTTGGGCCGTAAACATATTCAAAGTTCATTAGGTTCATTCAGCACTTTACAGGGTACGTCATATAGGCTTATCGCAGAAGAAGTGGTCATGCAATCTTTGACCTACCGCCAGAGACACTTGGGGTCGGAATTCAAGCTGCGTTCAACTGACTCGGGATAAGATTTCTTATCCCGTTTGCTTAACAATTTACTTAATGCCTGGGATTTTGAAAACTTAATATACCAGAACTGTGTTTGCATTACGTTAGATTTCTTATGATAGTGCAGTTGTTTCTCAATCAATCGTGTGAAAACCAATAAGGGTAGCGGGACAAACGACGACACTTTTTTGGAGCAAACAGTTTGAGCGCTTTTGTAATGGCGTGAGTTTGTAATTGCACAATCCAATTTACGTTTGTTGCTTCAAATACTGTTGCCGAATCAACGCCATTCAAGAATATAAAATGCCAAGATAGTCATTCCCATTAAAAGCGAACGAATTATACATTTTAACCTTTGCGTTCTTACTTACATAAAGCCTCGAAAGAAATGGAGAATAGGGCGTGCCACTCATCAGAAAGAACAAGAGGTTTAGCAACCGGAACGAGGCTGTGATTAGTAAAGCATACAGAGCGAGATCCTGCACATCCCCGGCTGTATTCTGAAAACTAGTTCACTGTTTCAATCCTAGATAATCCACAAAGTAGAGCAGAGTATTTGCCTTATATGTGACACAACCTGAAAATAAGGAAGGGTGCTCTGAAGCCCAGTTTATATCAGGGACATTAAGACTTCAAAGAATAAAAATGCGCTACTTGTCTCCGTCTAGTTTATCACATAGCAGGGTCATATGTTCCGAAAAGTCACTCACATCAAAGATCGGTGGGTAGTAAAACCTGCCAACGAGCAAGCTAAATCATTGTTACAAGCTGTTTCCACCCAGACTGATTCAGCCCTGCATTCCAGGTAAAAACGTCGTATGGCCTCCAGATATTTTTAACGGCTATAAGTACACCGACATGCTCCAACATCAACAACATGTTCTTGCAATTTCGATCCCTACGAAATACAATATCTGCTGGGGAAAAGTAATGAGTTGATGAAAAAGAGCAGTTTAACCACGTTTCTCTTGTTAAAATGAGGTCATAATCACTTACAGCAGCATTACTAAAACACATACAAAACTTCAAAGTATAAAACAGCGAGGACGAGGACGGGAAGAGGACATCTTTCATTTAGCAACAACATAGAAAGGCACAACGATAAAACCGCCCCCCAAAGGTCTCAACATCCTCAAAAAGGGAAGCGTTGAGACCCTTGGGGGGCGGTTTCATCGTTGTGCCATTCTATGTTGTTGCTAAATGAAAGATGTCCTGTTCCCGTCCTCGTCCTCGCTGTTTTATACTTTCAAGTTTTGTATCTATTAACCAACGCGCTCGTTTTCAATTGCTAGTAAAACGCGTATTGGCCTTCGTGCGAAGTACGCGAACGTTTTGATAAAATAAAGAGCACTCCATATATTTTTTCTAGGTTAGCACAGACCCCTTTTGAGAGATTACCCTTTGTTGGCAGCTGTGGAATCCCTGCACAATGGCGGACTAAAACTGCAACGTCACGGCACACTTTATGCGTTTGGTTGAATTACAAGGCAAAAACACACCCACAGAAAAGTGATGAGCGCTGTGACACTGCATTTTAGGCGCTATTTCATTGGCTCGTTAGCTCCTAGCATTGGCCCTGCTTCAGCTTTCGCTACCTTATGAAATTACTTTCACGTTTTACAATGTCAGTTGTTCCGCCGTTGTGCAGGGGTTCGGACCTTCTAGTAATCGGCACGTGACGTTCGAAAGGGGTCTAATCCAAGGAATTGTCTGAAAAACGAGCCAGGGGTCAAACGTTATCAATATTTATTATCTTCAAAACCCCCTTCTTTCACATAAATGTGAAACTACGAGTAACTTTCGTGCTTCGCCGTCAATTTAGTAGACATAAATTACTTATCTTCTAAAATGGAAGCATGCACAATTTCAACATCTCTGTACGTGGTGGTCCGGTGAAGGCGCCGAAGAAAGAGTGCTTTGCGTCTTTGGCGGTCTTGGAACCGAAGCCAGCTGCCTGTTCTTGCACGATCGTGATGGAAGCTTAACCCTTTGCTTTCGTTGAACCAGTGTGAAGCTATCAGCTTCTGTTGCTGTATTATCCACGAACGTTTGGCGTGATGGTTGATGGTTGGCTGAGGCGACTTCGGGCGGGTCGGTCTGCTCTGGTTTGTTATTATGTTCGTTCAAGCTTCGAGTTGTACCATGAGCGTCCTGCGTCTTTGCGGACAATATTAGCGACGCTTGCAGGGCCTCGTTTTATTGGGAAACCCGTGACGGTAATTCTGCCTGATAGATAGACATTTTCAGCAGTCAAGCAACGCAGCACTTCCCAGTTCCTGGTGGATGTACCAGCAAGGACGCGTTATCTGCCTTCACAGACGTAGCCTTTCGCAAAAACGTCAATATTTTCACACAGAGCCGCGACCAACTTGTTGGCACAGCCACAAGCGACACATCTATCAAACGCCGATCTGAATTCCATTGTCTTGTAGAAAAGGGCATGGTTTGGCGTTATTGTCTGTGTGCATGGCGACATCTTGAGCGCCATTCCGACCTGTAAAATTTTGACACTTGTGCGTACTTTTGACGTTGGGCATGAAAAGCTCGTAGTCGTTTCCCGCCACGTCTATGCACTTGGAGTAAAACCGCGCCCCGCAAGGTGCAGTACGATGCAGATATTGCTGCCTTTCGTAGGAGAGCTCCGAACAGCTGCAGCACACACGTCCTTGCTCCCGCCCATTTCGATAAGGAAATTTAAAGCGTTCTTCACACTCTAAACAAAGGGTATCACATTACACCCTTTTGACCGATATAATACACCCCAAACCTTAAGTTCGACGTACAGCGCACTATACTCGAACAGACGGCCCCATATTTTATAAGGGACTTGACAACGGTTGGTATATCTCATTAAATAGCTAAATTGCGTATCAAAGACCACAGAAAGAAAATACTGAGGTTTTGCAATAGGGCCAAAAAAAATCCAAATGTCTGTTTTTCCGTTTTCTTTTTTTGTTTTTTTTTGTAGACAGTAGCACGTAGATTAGCTATTTTATTAAGTTGTACCACACGGCTATCAAGCTTCTCGTGAAAGTTAGTGCTGTCAGATCGACTTCTGTGCGTTGTACGTCGAACTAAAGCTTTGGGGTGTCTTATATGGGACAAAGGCTGTAGGAATACAGCCGTTTTGGCTAAGTGTGCATTACTCCTAAGAAATTATGTACAATTGGTATAATGAGATTAATAACGTAAATAATTTTAAAATTATTGTGTTACATTTAAATTTCATGGTCATTCAGTCACACTACAGCGCTGCAGAATGCACTCACGTTTCCCAAGTCGAGATAATATCTAAAGAATAACCAGCAATAAATGACAGCTTCATGCTTTAAAACGCGACCTCCCTTAGATTCAAAAATTATTGCGTTGGGCTCTCGATAAAAACTGTTTTGCCGTCACATTTGGCCGTCAACAGTTTAAACCACAAACTGTTTCGAGTAAGTTTTATTTTTTTGGAAGAAGTGCATCTCTTCTTTAAGTTTATCACCATCCTCAGAAAGGGTGCATATTTTCTTAAATTTTTTTCAATCTTGGTTGCTTATTTGTTTATTTTTTGTAGTTGCAACGCCCATGCCTTTTAGTCATCGAGACGTGCAAGTTTCGAACAACTACACTCTTAGGAGTGATTTTCGAAGTAAAATCTTGAATGTTCTCAATCTCGCCACCCTGGTGGACAACCTGTGGTAGGCTGCCATAAAAATATGTTTTTCGTTTTTGGTTTTTTTTTTAATTATTTTCTTAATATCTATTTTAGAACTTCGTAGTTCTAGATATACTTTCGATATATACACCAGTTAAAAAATTACTAACTGAATGAGTTATTTTGTCACAACTAGCATGTGGCATGTCATTGCTGTAATATATTTCTCCTGTAGCTTAGGAGTATGTCCACGAACAACGAAGTTTTCCAAACACGGTATTTTTTTCTACTGAACGGAACACTAGTTTTCATATGTAATGAGAAAACCTCCTTTGAATAACGATGTGTACGGCCTGGGAAATATATATTGAGAAAATATTTTTGGTTGCAAGTTTCCGAGCTTTAAAGAGGAAAGATATTCTCCGTTTACGGCGTACAAGGTAGACTCATTATATATTGCATGCTTTCATGTGCAGAAGACCTCTAGAAACAAAAAACAAACTCAAGCATATAGTATCGATAAAGATAGTTTTCCACCTAAAGCATACTGCATGTCAATAATGTTTGCTCTTCCTTAGAAAAATGTATAGGACTTTAAGCGTGTGCGAGACACGTCAAGCGAAAAAAAAATCCGGAATAAAAATGGAGCCACCGAATACCACAACGAGCACAAATCAAATTGGTAAACAATAATTTAACTAGACAACAATGACAAATTATGCGCAAAATCTTTTATAGGAATGCGCAGTAAGGTATTCGAGCTCAAAATATCATAAAGGGTTTGAATTTTTCACTCTAGTTTTTGTCTGAATAAATAATAGTAATAATAATAATATAATAATAATAATCTTTAATAAATAATTCTTAGAGTCAGGATCAAGTTCCAGGTCTTGCCAAAGCCTCAAAGGCTTGTGGGACTAGACCCGGCAGTACCAGCAAGGATATTAAAAATGTTCACATTGTCACGTACACACACTCACACACACACACGCACAAACACGAATCACATACCGATAATATCTTCTGCTCAAGGCGCAAGTTCACATTTCTGTCGGTCTTGAAAATGAGCGGGAAAACACGTAGTCTCATTAGAGAAAGCATTGCACACATACGCACATGCACAGTAGCTCGAGGGTACAATAAAGAACGTAGTCGTATCGGAAGCAGGAGCGAACTGCCAAAGGCTGGCTTACTTCCTCAAACAAAAAAAAGGAAGACGCGCACGCATTTTTACTGAATTGCTTTTCTTAAGGAGAAAAGAAGCTTTTATATTTTCCAAAAGGAAAAAGATAAAAGATATGCGCAGTCACAGTTACTCTTGAAAATGACTTACACTATTACTTTCATAAAAAAAAAGCTTTTCATGCTCTTTCTTTAATTTTCATCAAGAAAAAAATAAAAAATATTCCTAGTAAGATACAAAATATTTCTACCAATCACGTTTCCAATGATCGCTGAAAACGTGTAAAAAATAATAACAATAATACTAATAATAAAAATATTAGCTTAGTAATTAGGGTATAGTTAATACTACTTGATAATTTTCTTTTTCTTTTTCTGCCATAGTCACACGTAATGAAGCTTCGCTTCGGCATGGCATCTCAGATTCAAAAACGGAGTAATCTCCTTCGATCATCGTCAAAGATACGTAGTTCGAAAGCGGAACGACGCATCTATTACGCTTCGTTCAGTTTATTTAACCAGGTTCTGACGCTTCTTTTTTTTTTCTTTTTAAAAATTTAGCTCCACAAGTTTGTTAACAGCACAACAAAGAGGTCTTCCAAACTTCCCAAAGTAAAAAAAAAATCAGGGACAATGCGTTGCTCGTGCCAAGTCCGATACGCGTGACTCGTTCCACTGATAGTAATCTATTACGGAAAGAGGAAGCGTGTTATACACCAACTCATGTTTACAAACAAACCGGAGCGCCCCTAGCGGACGCCACCGGCGCCGCGCATGCGCGGTGGATGGTGGGCAAGAAGCCCGCCGTCGCCCATAAACAAACCATTGAATTGCGTTGTTGTCGGCGTCGGTGGGAGTCCCCGTGCTCTTTTTCGCGTCGGAATTGTTGATGCTATGTCCTCCTAACAATGTCTGACTACTTGAGCGGCTTCAGCAAAACTAACGAGGCAAAACTTTGCGCGAATAATGTGAAGTGCGCCGATTCATTTCACGTGGACGCCGCAGAATGGGCGCTAAAGCTTGACTCCCACGATGAGATTCTGCTCGCTGTTTTCAGACGCGACGTTGCTCGGACTGCAAAAGCGTGGACCGTAGCCGAGATGGTGGACGTCGATAGTGAAAACCGCAAGCAGAATCGGGCATTACAAGTCGGTGATGGCCACTGGTAACAATAATGATAAACATCTTCTTGTATCTGTTTACACTTAGCCTACTTACCCCAACCAACCTTCAAAAGTGTTTTGAGGCCTGCACTTAGTTCTTACCGCAATTACCGGGTCAACGTTTGGTTTCCGGGCCGCTGTCGTTTGAACGAGCTGACGACAAAAAGCGGCCAAGTTTGAAAGAGCAGACGACAGTTCGAACGCATGCGTAATGGGGTACGGGCGAGAAGCACCGCCGTCCGGCGTCAACAAACCACTCGAATGTTACGCTGTCGGCGTCTGTGTGAGTCTGCCTACTCTTTTTCGCGTTGGAATTGTCGATTCTACGTCCACATCGCAATGTCTTACCACTTTAATCGCTTCAGCGAAATTATCAAGGCTCGTTACGCCGCTAAACTTTCCGTAAATAATTTGACGTGCGGCGATTCATTCGCATGAACGCCGCAGAATGAACGCCAAAACCATGATGAGATTAGGGAGTTTTCGTAGATCGTTTTTGCCGTCCCGCAAGGCCCTCCGCAACCCGCTATGATAGCGGGAACTCCACAGTCAAGGCTATCGGCGCGCAGGCGCAGTAGCAACTTCTTCGTTGCGGAACGCTTAGCGGAGGGGGCAACGCGGTCTACGAAAACTACCTATTCTTCCAGCTATTTTCGGTAGCGACGTCGCTCGTGTTGCAGAAGTGTAGAAGGTAGCGGAGATGATCGACGTCAATACTGAAAATTGGAAGCGGGAACAGACCAAGCTTAACAAGTCGGTGATGACCACCGGTACCAATGATCAACATCTTGTATCTACTTTTTACACCAAGCCTACTTAAGTCTTTTGAGGTCTGCAATTACTTCTTATTGCAATCACCGGGTCAAAGTTTGGTCTACGGGCCGCTTTTGTTTGAACGAGCAGACGACAAAAAGCAGACGTTTGAAAGAGCAGACGAAAGTTCGAACGATCAGGCGGCCGTGTGATCTTGAAGACGCACTGAACCCGTGCGTGGTTCGGACAACTTGGCGGTTTTTTCTCGTTTATGTTGGAACAAAGCAAATACATCTGGCGACCACAAAGTGTTGTCCGCGCACGCAATCGTAGTTCGACAGCGTCTGGTTTGCCCTTTTCACGGCTACTATCCACGTTCTCGGACGAACGGAGGGAGCAAAAACACGTGAAAACTGATCTTCAAACCTTTCCAGACTCTCTTAATACAACCCCCGTCGCAGCATTTTGACGAGAAAGCAGGTTTTTTGTCTCGTTTCTTCCAAGGGAACACAGGAATGCATGTCTGGCACGGCGACTTCTGCCCACCGCCATAGACCGGAAGTGCGTCCGGCGCGCCACCACCGCGGTGTGACGTAGGAGAGTTGAGTTGGTGTATACTTTACTAGATACGTCATATCACATGCCATTTGACGACTCACTTGGTTGAATACAATGTCGGCAACGACAGGTCACCGATAACACTACCGATATGAAAGCGAATCACGCGGCCTAATATTACCTTTGTGGAATGCCATATTTACCTATTTATTTGTTCGCGATTGGATAGAGTCTGCCGAACGTAAAAATTGGGCGAATACAGCGCATGTTGTATCGTGAACGGCAGCACAGCGGACGTTTACGATACAACATGCGCATTAAGTAAAAGGAAACCTACTGCGTTGCGTGGCTATGGAATTGCAAAAGCTGTGCCATGGAGTCCTGTCATCTGAGACAATAAATGACGCATCACGGCATGAAACTAGCAACGGCAATCCTTCTCGCGTGTGCAACGACGCACTCTGGAGAGCTTGACGAATATATTTCTCAATCGCCTTTAATTTCCCTTGCACAACAACGTCCATGCGCAACTTCGTAAGCGAGCTTCGTACTTCAAGGGCGCAAAATTTTGAACGAGTCCCGTTTCAACAGCGCCGTCATCACGAGCGTCCCAGGAATTCGAGGTCGTCAGATGGACACGCCGTCCGGAAACTGCGTGCTCTGGCTGAAGTACGGGAAACCAGTCGTATGTGGGTTCCTGTTGGTTAAGCAACATCGATAAAAATATGATACTTATATTAACATTAGGGCCGTGAAATTGGTCAAAATTCATATCAATTCATAAAGATGCTGTTGATCTTCAAATGTTAAGTTCCCACATTCTCGTCAAAAATTGTTAGTTTTTTTTTTTTTTTTTTTTTTGTTGTTGTTTTACGACAAAAGGTTTTTGTGAGCGTTATGCATCGCACAGTATAGTTTACATAGTTTACATATTCTATTTTTAAAAAAAAATTACAGCTATTCCTGCCACAAAACACTCAATATAGTTTGTTTGTTTGTTTGTTTGTTTGTTTTTGCTCAGTTTCTCAAATATTGAGCGGTTGCAGTGTGTTCAAAGATAAATGACGCACCAAACGAGCTCCTATATCTTCCCGGGTTCTTTGCGGGTTCAAATTATTCTTATCAAAATAAATTCGAACGCAATCACGATGACCATAGAAACATATGGGAGACAGTAAACGATCTCACTAATAGAAAGCAAGCAAACAACCACGTGGAACATATCCTAATAGATAATCAGAGTGTATCTGGTAAAGCACTTGCCGACAAAATAAATCAGCACTTTGTTAATATCGGCAAGTACGCTGAACAACATGACTACAGAGCTGAATACACAACGACCGCTAATCCGTCTGCATCTATAATGCTAGCTCCGACGACGCCTAGGGAAGTTAATAAAATAATTAACAGCTTAAAAAATAATGTTTCCGCCGGTGATGACGAAATAAAGGCGCCGCCGATTAAATATAAAGCAGCTCTGCTGAGTCCATTACTATCCGACGTTATAAACAAGATGCTTGTAAATGGTGACTTTCCTGACGAACCAAAATTAGCAAACGTTATTCCTGTATACAATGGAGGTGGAGCAGCAGATATTCAGAACTACAGACCAATTTCTCTTCTGCCAATATTCTCAAAAATTTGTGAACGCGTGATCAATGATAGATTAACTAGCTTTTTTTCAAAAAGTGTGACATAATAATGAAAGAGCAATATGGCTTTCAGAAACATAAATTAACGGAGCAACCACCTCTAGATATTAAGGACAAAATTGTAGAAAACATTGAAATCAAACAGCTCACGCTTGGCTTGTTTTTAGATTTTAAAAAATGCCTTCGATACTGTTGAGCATGATATCCTGCTAAAAAAACTTGAGAGATACGGTATAAGACGAATAGTGCGAAACCAATAGAAACTTATCTACAAAATTGTCAGCAGTACGTCTCTATTAACAACATAGCATCTAGTAAATTGAGAATACAGCACGGCGTTCCTCAAGGTTCTATTCTCGGTCCTTTATTATTTCTAGTTTATGTGAATGGCATAGGCGATAATGCCAGGCTCCCCTGAGTTAGTTATGCATGCGGATGACACAAATGTCTTTTTTATTGGTGTGACTAAAGAATACCTAGAAAATGCTTGCAATGCCTACCTCATTAGTTTATCGAAATGGTTACGAGTAAATAGATTGAAACTAAACAAAAGTAAGACAAAATGCATAATCTTCAAACCTGTTAGTAAGCGAGACAACAGCTCTATTAACATTATATTTGAAAACGCCGTTATAGAACAAGTTGCACAGCAAACGTTCTTGGGCGTCTGGTTTAGCGAAGAGCTCACGTGGTCCACCCGTGTAATTAGAACGAAGGCAGAGCTGTCTCGAGTTATTGGTACTTAATATAAAATGAAAACTTTGATGCCCACTTGGCTTAAAATTACGCTGTATTATTCTCTCTTTTATTCTAAGATCAGTTATGGTATATTGGTTTGGGGCACGACCACTGCATCTAACTACAACACACTAATCATCCTTCAGAAAAAAATTCGTCGTATTTGCGAAAATTACAGAGGTAATGCCAGGAATTTGAGCACTCAACCGCTTTTTGTTAAATATATTATATTGAAGGCAGAGCAGATATATCACTTTAAATTATTTCAGTGGATCTACAAAAACAACCTATATTTGACACAGACACCTAATTCTAGTGCCTACACATTACGAGACCCGAAACGTAGAATGCCAAGCATACGAACAAATTATGGCAGGCAAAGTTTATCGTACATGAGTACTAAATCATTAAATTCCCTCGGCATTCATGTTAATTTCAATTCCCCTTTTCCAAAGCTCAAAAAAGACTGCAGACGAGCTTTGGTTTGCAGTGATATCGCATTTTCATCTATTTAAGACATGTATATCTATTTATATTTATTTTCAATGAAGCGTAACGTATACGAAACTTTGGAATTCTCATTTTTGGCTTTGTAGCATGATTTTTGGTTTTGATTTAGCTTGTTTCCGCTCTCTTTTATAAAGCCTTGTTTATAAATTTTTAGTAGATATGTAAAAAACCGATATCAATTTTTATCTTTATCTTTATTTCAATTTTATTTTACTTCTGGGTTATGAAAAGCATATCGCCCACATTGTTCAAGCTGTGCCGTTTGTGTAGTTGTTTGAGTGAGTCATCGTATTTCATCTGTTTTCAGATATTTCTATAATAATTGTTTCTATTTGTTTTTATGACATTCCTGTCTTGTTATTTATTATCACTGTGACTTGTTTGAAATGTTATTTCCGCTGTATAAACTGCAGGGGGGCAGAGGCGCTGTGAGGCATCATGCCTTTATCTTTGCCCCCTGTGCGGATGATTGAAATCCGCAAAAACAAATTTAAAAAAAGACTCACCACAGATCGGTGGGTGGCCTCACGAATAACATTCGAAATGCCTAAACCGATTAGTCACTTGGCAGCGTCAAGTTAGTTTGGAAAACACTACATGGAATGAATTGCGATACACGGTATAAAAAATATGTATCGTGCCAGAACATTATCAGATATTCTTGGATTGTCTCAGCCATAATTTACGTGCCGACTTCAATATCGGAGAGAAATCACTGTGGCGTAGTCACTTAACGAAGCTCTCGTCAAAGGTGACCCTTTTGAAGCGTAAAATTGGAAGCAAATTTGAAAGTTTACCCATCGAACTAAGGAAGGTCATCAAGCACACCTCGAGAAAACACGAAAAAAGTATTTCTACCAGATGGAAATATTTTGGCCTGCATTTAGGATCTCAGTTTTTTCGACGCCGTTCTCAGCAATAATCCCTCGCAAAAGTTGGGGCTTCGTACACTCTAAGAAATGCCTGAACGTCCACTTACCCTCCAAACACTTGAAAAGCCAATCTCTGCGATCAACGAAATCAGCTGAGCGAATGATGAGGCGGAACATACGCTTAGAGTTTAGACCTAAACATGAAGTCTGGGCTGTGGCATTACGCAATGCAAAGCGTCATGCTTGCATTGCGTAATGCCACGGCGCAGATTTAATTTTGAGGTCTAAACATATGTTCAGCCTCATCATTCGGTGAGCCGATTTTGAAGATCGCAGAGATTGGCTGTTTCAGTGTTCTGGGGGTAAATAGATACGTAGGTATTTCTTAAAGTGTAGGTCAGCGCTTCCCAAGCCAGCGAGGCGTCCCACTCTAAAAAATGTTTTTGCGTCTACTTTCACGCACAACACTCGGAGAGCCAATCACCGCAACTCACGGAGGCAACTCAGCGAATGGCGATGACGAAACATATGTTTAAACCAAAAAACGGAGTTTGAGTTGTCACATTAAGCTATGCAAAACGTCATGCTTGGATTGCTTAATGTCACAACTCAGACTGCGTTTTTTGGTCTAAACCTATGTTTCGGCATCGTCATTCGCTGAGCTGCCTCCGTAAGTTTCGGCGATTGGCTCTCCGAGTATTGTGCGAGAAAGCAGACGCACGGGCTTTTTTTAGGGTGCACCTTGAATGATATGTTTATTATGTCCATCAATCTGATTCTATTGAACCGCGTACGATTGAAATTTTTATAGGATGCACCTATTACTCTTATTAGATTAATTTGAGAACATTTTGCAAAGTGCGCACAGTCTAACCTAAAAAAAATGTTACGCTTAAGGAAATTAAAAAAAAAAAAAAGCTTCCAGTCCCGGCACGTTGTCGAACTTTAGGAAAGAACTTCAAGCATATTTTAGCAGCGTCTAAGAAACTCGAATTTTAAAGCCTTGATTTTACATAGCATGGACTGCTAGGTCTGCTATATCAAGGACTTTCGAGCATTCAAGGAGGAGGAGTCGACGGCCAAGGGATGCATAATGTGCCGATGCTCTCACATTCAAGCGGCATCTGTCGATAGAAGAGAAAACCAAATATCACTCCTGTCGGTTTCCACGGCACAGGTGTCTTTTCTCGCGCCCTCCCGCATGTCTTCGCTTCACGCGATACTCGTCCACGTGAACACCACATCCGGGAAACAGATAGGCGTCTTGATGGGCGGTATCGCGCATTCGAAAACTCCGAGAAAATCAACACGTGTGGGCTGTCCGTCTGCTTGAAGGAACGAATATTAAAAAAGAAATCAAAGCCTCGAATATAGCGACCGGAAGCATCGAAGTGCGCGTCTCTCGGCGTGCTCCAGATGGCAGCGTTCTCATTTCTTTATGTAAAGTTTCCCATGGTCGCGGAGACGTTTTATACGGGCCCATTCATCCGCGAGTATACCGACACCTCCCAGATAGGAACTCACTGACTGAACCCGAGTTTCAACTGAACGCTAACTCAGCAATAGTGTACAGTCTATGCCTCGCACTAACCTTTTGTAGGAGACGCAGAAAGAAATTCAGCGCAGAGGCTTTCTTATCTAGAAGGTGTCAGAACACGGATACAGCCAATCGCGGCGAACAATAGAAGGATCCCAGCGAATGGTTCAAAATACAATTAGATATCGAAAATATCACGCGCGCGTGGGGACAATCGATAATTGAAACGTCACGCTCATCGTCCTCGCGCACATCGCATTTTACTTTTTTTTATTTCTCTAATCAATTTTTTTAAAGGGACACTGACAGGCCTGCTTGCCACGGTTTTTATTCGTCCATGAAGTAATAGAGCCCAACTATTTAGAAAACGATTCGCGGCTTGAAATTCGCTTTCTTTTCGCACGAAACCGCCGATCGAGAACTGGCCGGTTCGAGTGGCGCTCACCCTCTTTTCCGTGGTCGCGTGCCGTTTCCTGTGGTTTGGACACAGCCACCAAATATAATAAAGTCCTGGGCTATCGAAGAAACACACACATTATTAAAACCAGAAAAGAAATGCGATGGCCAATTTTCGTGGCTTCTAAAAAGCTGGAAATACGATGATTGGGAAAAAGAAGTATCACTGTCACGTGACTTCCGCCACCCCTCTCCTCTGCATTTCTTCTTCTTCCCCAGTCCAGTTGCAACTTCTAGCAGTTGCGTTTTTTTTTTTTTTAACTTTATTAAAATATACGTGAATCTGTAGCAAAATACCGATTAAGTAGTCTTCTGACGCCGTACTAAATCACCTGGCGAACAATAAAAAAATTAACTTTGGGCGTGCAAGTGTTTTTTTAATGAGAGCTGGCACCATAGGGCACCTAAATGAAAAAAGTTTACACCCGTGAGCGACGCGTCATCAACAAAATCGCGTCTAACTAGATTCATTTGGCTCCCAACATTAACCGACCTGTACATGTTTAATTTTAAATGGAGACAGACTGAACGAAGCTTATATTCAATTTTGTCCATAGCCCATCGTCGTGGAATTTTCCTAACCTCACCACCAAACACCTCCAACTTTCAAAAGGAACACTGTACCTGGCTTTTATCCCGATTCGGCCATCTGCGTCAGCGTCCCACTTTCAAAATTGCAAGAATTGCGTTATCATTTGTTACTAGAACGTTTCTACGCATTGAAAATGTAAAAAGGTATAACAGACTACTAAAATTAATTTGTGAACAAAACGTAGCTCCCTAGGTCCACAAACTAGCGCACAAAGCAGAGAGAAGAACAGAACAAAAAAAAAGCACCACTGACAACATCATCTGTAAAGACAAGAACTGTACTATTAGTGTAGAATCCGTGACGCTACCAAAAAAGGAAAGCGAATTCCTTCAACACACAATAAAGGCTCCACACGCGCCTTGATGAACGAGCCACCATCACTCACAAGGGGTGCTAGATGGAGATCTAAGGGGTATATCATTTTGTCTTACCCTTTCCCTTTCTATTCCTGTGAGTAAACGTATAGTTGTGAGCGGCGCTCTTTTCTGTTGTTCTCTTAAATGTCGACTTTACCACACAAAAGAGTGCTGTTGTATCGTCCTCGTCCTTCGTGTTTTTATTCTTTCAATTTTAAGTATCTACATTTCAACGGGCTCACCTTAATGGATTCCTACGTAATATCGCTTTTTTTCGGCGTATCTAGTAAGATGCTTAAGGATTGATGCCACCATAGGAATATAGTTTGAGAAAACCATTTGCAAATGTTAAAAAATTAATCAAATTGCACGCTAAAAGTCGCAAAAAAACTTTAGCGGCTGTTAGGCAGGCTTTAGCGTTAACAAAGCACCGTAGACACTTCAGGAATGTCGTGGCTTTCTGTCTTGCACATCGCGTTATGTTAAATTGAACACTCCTCATACCAACTATTTAGTTTAATTCATTTTTATTGAGGGGTTTGATTGCGCTAGATATTACACATAAAAGAAAACCGCCAGAGCGCTTTGGGCGAAGAGACATTGCCTTTCATGGCGGTTTTCTTACCAACTATCAGTGCGAAACAGCGCGTGCATTTAATGCAGGCACAAAGGAATGAACGTTCGCAGAAGTTTCGGACACAAATTGGAGAAATGCCTGCATAACCAATGCATTCCGAATGTAACGCAAATATAGATATATTTTATAAATAACAAATAAGGATAAACATTCCTTTCATTCGCGACTCATGTGTTTCCAAACTGCAAAACTCAATGTCCAAATATGTCACTCAAGGAGTAACCTTCTTGCGCCATAAAAATTCCACAAAAACAGGCGCCGCACGCATAAATACTTCAAATTGTCAATGTCCTAAATCTGCCTTTTAAAGAATTTGCGGTGGGATTTACTCCCCAGGTTTTATAATGAATATCTGCACTTAAGAAGCGATCGTTCAAATTTGTTTATAAACATTGAGCGTCCCATAATGTCAAGTTGTGGTGTCCCGTGGCACTGTGACCTGACGCCGCGCTACGTGGTCTCGTGACGCTGTGGGACGTGACGCTACGTCGCACGACACATAGCATGCAATGCTATGTGTCGTGCGGTGTCTCTTGACACGTCGCGGTGTCAGATAACACCACGAGCCATGAACATCCGCGAAAGCACGGCCGCACAAATCTCTCAGGGTCGGCTTCCTGTTCACTGGCAGGAAGAGCATGAGAAGCGAATAAGAAGGCGATGCGATACAACTTTTTCTTTCACCAATTTTAGAGAAACTGCCTTGAGCTCGAAGGCCGCTAGAAGAGAAATATTTCCTCATGCGCTACACTGCTAAAACATGGGTTATCTCAGAGCGTAGCCTGCTAGGCTAATTCGTCGGGAAAACCAATTCAGCAGAATAAAAAGAAACCAAGAAAAATGACGTAAACAAAAACAAGGCATCGCCCTTTTCGTCCATAATCGTAACACCTTCAGCACCATCATCGCGTCGATTTATTTCGTTGTTTTTTTTATTCCTAGCTCTGCTCGTCTTTAGCCATCTGTTCTCTACCATTAGACATCTAGCATTATTCTCACGTGACACGACTGGGCGTTGAATTTGTCGAATCGGTTTGATAATTCTTGATACCCCTTATATAAATATTAAAATTCAGCCTTTCTGCTGGAACGGGGGTGGCCGAACTCCGGCTCTCGAGCCGCAAACGGCTCTTCGAGTGTCCAAGTGCAGCCCCCGCCTTCAAATGTCTAGTAAGTTTACCCGCCCACCCCCCCCCCCCCCCTTCTCCTCCACCCGGGCCCACAAATCAGAAAGACATCGGGAGAATACGGTCGTAAAATAAAAGACACCGTGCATCTTGGCAGCCGTGTGTAACCATACGTACTGCTGTGACACTGTTCTCAACAATCAATGCGGTAAGATAAGACAGTGTGCGACACCGCCGGGCAAACTCCTACATGACTGTAACGTAATGATTCAAGTCGAACTTCAAGATGCTTTTTTCAATATAGAAACGCACAATGAAAAAAAAAACAAAAAAAAAAACATAACGAGCAATTCCTAATGTGTGGAATTCGCTGTAGCCACCAACTGATACCAAACAAAAATGTCAGACCACCTTTTTACGGTGGCTTTTTACCTAAAGTTGTTTTTTATGACTCGCCTATGGGGGTCCGTCTGATGACCCCTGTGATAGAACAACGTCTCCTCTTCACGAAATACCTTTCTTACCCCTAGCTCTAGTAAATACTCTGACACAAGGTCGACCAGATGATAAACAGTTCGGCAAGGTTCGTCTGTTGAATAACAAAGAAAGAATAACACCAGCTGGCGAGTTTAAAACGAGTTATTTTCTCGTCCAGAGATCTACGCAACCAAAATCCTGGCAACATTTTTTTTAGTCGCTGATTTTTTGCGACGTAGTAAGGCTGCGACTTAATTTTCTAAACAGGGGCATTATGTGTTTGACAGAGACGACTTGTGCTGCCCGATGCTTGCTCTCCAATTGCTCAACATAGCGTTAATAAAGTGCTAGATGGTAGATGCGACGGAAAGCAGGAGCTTGTGTGTCCACATTAAAGTTTGGTATTGAGCCAAACATTTAGATGTTCAGACATGGTGTCAGTGTAACAGCGCGTAGCAACGTAGAAAAGGAAAGGAACACACCACGGGACGAGCGCTGTGGTGTATGTACCCCAAAAAGATAAATTTTAGATTTCGCTTATCAACAGTGTAGATGCGCATCTGCTAAACTACTATCAAGAACATAAATTAGAAAGTTGGCCAGCTAGAGGTAGTTGTTTCGCAGTTTTTTTTTTTTTCTTACGCCAAAATGGTTTGATTAAATATGGTATTTGTCTTTAAATTGAACCGCGAGACACCTTTACGGTCAAGAAACAAAAAAAAATCTGTCAAGAAATCTATCGGGAAACGTCGGTTCCCTGCAAAGGTGCGGTAAATGAACTCTTGCTGGCTCGTGGTTTAAAGTGTGTCGGGCGAAGATCGAGATATGTAAACGGATATGCACCTAAAACATAGAATGCAAGGATAAACGCGCCGAACTCGGAATTAGCAAAGCACACTGGATAATGCAAGATCAGCAAATAACGGAGCTAGAAATACGTTCAGGCCTCAAAGAAAACCGTCTGCGGTCCGACACTGACCATGACGCAAACACCTAAAACGTCATGCTGTGTTTTTTTTTTCTGTTTCTTTTTTTTTTTAATTACATTTTTAGCTTAGGCATTTCCCGAGCCCCTTTCGTAGTTTGCAGCCACTGGTGCTTCCAAGAGTCCTGTGGGAATATAGACGCACTAGATTTTTTCGTACTCTATGTGACAATGGCGAGCGCTTCGTTGTCAAGTTTCTGGTCGTTATATCATAAAAACAAAGGGCACGGACGCTGCATTCGGTACGCGATATTTTTTTAGAGGATTTGCAATTGTGTTTTATTCAATGAATGCATGAAACTTGTCTCGATCAAGTAACAGAAATACGACCTCATCGCTTGCGCTACGGCATCAGAAATCGCACTTTTGAATTGCTTGCAATTGTTGTTAGAGCACCTGCGCATTCCTCTGACTAAATACTCATGTTATCATCGTATCGTAATATCAAGAAATAATTCAATTCATCCTATTCTTTACAACGTGCCGACAGAAGCGTAAGAGAAGAGACACGCAGGCGAGGATGAAGCATGTGACTGTGGTCAAATTCTTTTCCGCAACACCAAGAATTTCTTTACCGCGAGCTGCTTGAAACCTCTTGAATACAACAGATGTAAAAAGAAGTACGTAAAGGTTAAAATGAATTGAAGAATACTTGCCGCTAAAACTACAGTTGGTGAATAAATGTAAGCATAAAAAATATTGGTTTCTCTGTTGTAAACGTGGCAGGAATCTATGAGTCTCGAGAATTCATAGCTTCATCTATGAGCAACCTTTGTACGTAAAATTCCCTTCCACTAAAATAGATATACCGGGTGTGTCAAGTAGCGGCCAGGCTCTTTAAATCGACCGTAAAATTCAGTTTCTTAAACTATCCCGCTACGATTTTCTACAGCGTTGCCCATAGGCGATGCGTTTTCTCTAAAAAATTTGCGAACTTACGAACTTACCTGAGGAACAAATAAAGAAAGAAAAAGCCTTAACTCCTCTGGGAACCCAGCGAAGCCACCGGTCTTCAAAGAAAAGGGCGCCCTATTGATTGGAGACCGGTGGCTTTGCGTGGTTTCCATAGGAGTTAAGCCTTTTCCTTTATTTACTTTTTCTTCGGGAAAGTTCGGTCTTTGCAAATTTTATAGAAAAAATGAACCACCTGCGGGCAACGCTGCACAAAATCGTAGTGCCATAAGCTAAGAAACCGAATTTCGCGCTCGATTTAAAGAGCCTGGCCACTATTTGAGACACCCGGTATATAAAACAATAAATCGTGTCTTCGAAAATGTCGCTTATCCTCATTTTTCCAGTGAACTAACTGTATTTTTTCCCTTCTCCGTTCAGTGTCAAGTACTCAAGGGTATTAAAATATCTTGAAGCTAAAGGGCGCTGACACTTTCCAAACATTTAACAATTCCATAAAGGCAAGTTTTGTTTTGTGCAAAGTTGTACGAACGCTGTCGGTGCATTGTAAAAATTGGAAGATCAGAATGGGGTGGCTCCGATAAAATCCTTATCAGCGTAAACTGAGATGCAAAAATCTTCTCTTTCGTCAACTGAGTGCTGATGCGACGACAGAGTAACTTGCTCATCAGAAAGAAATAAAACATAAAGATATAGGCTATTTTCCTTCCCAGTGGTGACACAATCAACTGCAAGAGTACGCGCGCACTCAAGCTTTTGTATAAAGGTAGTATATGATATTCGAACACATCTTTCACCTGCGACACCACGTGAATCACAGTGGGAGTTTCAGATAAATTTTAACTGTCTTTCGGCACATGACAGTTGACCGTGCCTTTATGCAAAGTCTAACGCAACAAATAAAATGTATATATATTAGTTTTCTGCTTCTGAGAATTTATTCTTCGAGTATGTCTAGATTCCAGCAAAGAACTTTGGGGAGCTCATCAAAGTAACCTATTGAGGGAGCTACGAGTCTGAAACAATATGCCTAAAGTAAATTCTGCGCTATGGCGGTGAGCATCATGTTTTACCATGCCTCACTGCAACATCGCGGACTGGTCTTTTTTTCAGCTATAAACATATTCACGTGAAACGTTCTTTGGCTAGGTTTTCGGCATTTCGAAAAGCCCAGATAAAAGTGAAGCCTGGATAAAAGCGTGGCCACGAGGCTTGACCTGATTGGTTGACGGTTTGGAGGGAAGGAGTCAGGTGCTCGACGTCGATTGGTTAACGGCGAATTCGTGTGACCAGAGTAGTATGCTAGGAGGAGTGAAGTAGTCGAGGAGGAGCGAGGCAGGCGAGGACGAGCACGACCATCTGTGCGCACTGGGAGAGAGGAGGTCCGTAGTATGGAAGGCTCTAAAAGATCGTCGGGTTTTTCAGCTCGATTAGAGGTAGTATCGCTTCCTTCTAGGAACACCTATCAAGTGGTACGCGTTAAACTATCTGATGAAGAGGGCCAGGAACGTAGGCGCCTGAAGTCTGGAAAACTCGGAGTATCGCTAGAGGTTTGTGATACCAGGAGGTTTCACGTATGAAACACAATTGCCTAGCAATTTGCTTTAATTCTTTTGTATTCTCCTCACTTGCTGAGGTCCCTCGCAGGCTGCAGAGATCGACTCTTCAAAGTGCTTTGTTCGAATTAAGACGCCCGAGATGTCTTATAATGTATAATGTTTTCACTAGAATAGACAGTGAGAACACCTAGAAACACACGCTAAACCCCATGTCAGCTGAATACTCCAGTACAAAAGCACGCAAAATGAATAATCAGCTACGTGGATATTTTATTTAGATTTGTATTTTGTTCTCTCGACAAAAGCTTTCAGATGTATCTAGTTACCACTCGTTTTGAAACTAGCCTTTTAGAGCAGAAAAAGTACAAGCTGATAAGCAAACGTAAAAGCATTTTGCAAACTCTCAGGAGACCTTTGGGTAATTGCTTACATTTATGCTCAGCTGTTCAACTCTGCTTGTAGTACCTCTCCTCGCTGCTCTTATATGCTGAGCTCGCACCGATTTGAGGTATCAGTATTCACGCATTACTCAATGACTAAAGACAGCTTGTGATACAAGACAGTTCAAAAACAAAAATCTACATATTTTAAGATCCTGAAAAATCAAAAACGCATCAACAAACGTTGAAAAATTATTTCTTGTCTCTAGCCGCTCGAAATTTGCACATGAGCTTGTTTTCAATTTTAGGTGAGAACAGCGCTTCTGACTCAAATCAGCCAGTGTAAAAGAGAAAATTCCCAAAACCACCCGTTTCATGGCTTTCCCTACCAAAAAAAAACACTATAAAGTGGAATACAGAGCAGAAAATGTAACTGGGGGGGAAGGGGGGGGGGGGGGGGTTTCTTGCTGGTAACCTGGAATTTGGTTTACCTGCAAACTGGATTTCAGGTTTCCAGTTTACCTGTTCACTAGATTGCAGGTTTCCAGCAAGAAACCCTGTTAGATTTTCTGTTCCATAATCCAGTTAATACTGTTTGTTTCGGCAGGGTTACCTTGCTCATTATAAATATGTTTGAATCAAGCCGAGATATTATCATTTAAAGATTGGGTAGATTTTTTTTTTTTATTTTATTATTTTAAAAAGGTCTTTGTGTTACTTATTAAATAAATCACAGTTCAAAGTGTTTCTTTTCTCTTTTTTTTTTTTTTTTTTTTGCAGTCACCCGGTTTACGCTGTCACACAGTAGCTCTCTGACCGTCAGATTCAGAGGACCTAGCGGAGATAAAAAAAGACATGTGGCGTAAGCGCGCGATAGCAAAACCGCATCGTACGACGTCCTTGTCGCCCTCAGCAAGATAAAATTGGCCCATCGATACACATTCGCTACTGTGAGTCAATCGTTCGCTGATATCGGTTGATGGTGATGGCCGCTTGTCCTACATTTTGCCTTTCACATCAATACGTATACGTATCGTTTGAGGGAACGCGCGAAAGAGATTATTTTATCCAAGGCCACCGGTGTAACATTTACTGTCCTTATTTTTAAACAGGATATGGGAGCGACCATGTGAAGACAGCGTTCCGAACATTACAAAAAACATATATTTTCACTCCTGGTTGCCCCTTCAGCCATTGCGCAAGTCTGATCAAAGTTACAACTCTCTACTCTACAGTATCTAGATATCAGGAACGATGTCTCGTTTAAACATCATTTATGCAATAAATAAGACCACTAAATTTCCTGATGTAATACTAAAAAGTAGAGAAGATATAGCATGGGCAATTTACAAATGGCACCGAGTGTTGGAAATTGAAAACCGGCATGCGCAGCAACCGCACTATTTGCGCTGATCATTTGAAACTTTAAATTGCCATTGTTGTAAATAAAAAAATGTCTTATGTCCTTTCAGTCTCTTGCGGTTGTTGGCATGGTTCTTCCTAGTGTAGTCAACCTCAATTTAGCCAATATATGTAGCATTAAAATATTTTTGAACTTGTATGAAATATTTATTTCACTGAAGCATCGACACTGTGCAATGCTGAGCTTTCCGTGTAAAAATCTTTTAAAAGGCAAAAACTCAGTCTATGGGCCACTAAGAGCATAATCGTGGCCGGGGTCACCTAGTTGCAGGGATGGGCAAAATACATGCAAATATGTATCGAAATACCAACACAAAATACTTCGTCAAAATGTATTTAATTACAAATCTAATTACATTTCCAAAAATATCATTTAAGTACAAGATACAAATACAACCAAATCTATTTGGTCTCCTCCAAATACATTTGGAGCAGACAAAATGTATTTGGACCTTCAGGGCACCTGCAACAAGTTTCTAAGCCTCTCATTTTAATTTTGCATCGCACACTCGGGATTTAGTGGGCGAGGCTCTAGTAACGTAATAGATGTATAATCACAAAAAAAACTGTAATCAGCTTGGACGTAATATGTGAAAAAAGTACAGAGCTTCAAGCAGTTTTTTGTGTCGGGTACATTTTGGTATAGACCAACAAAGAACCGAGACGGCCAAGACGCGCAGCACTAGCTAGAGAATTTTTTATTGTTGCAACTCGCACCAGTTACGAAAATCTGGACGACCCGTACATTTAGAAAGTTCCAGGCAAAAATATGGATGGAAATCAGGCTGGAAATCATCACAAGTTGTCACAGGCACCTTTTTAGCCAGTCTGCCTGTGAACGTCGATTTCGTCACTACTCTTGCCCTGGACTAGCACAGTAATCACAAAGTCACTAAACGCTTGTGCTTGATTGAGAGACACTGCGTTCGGTGCAGAGCGTAGTTTCTTCCTGCTCTGGACAGTGAAAATAAATTTGACGGACGTATTTTCGCCCACAAAATTGTATTTAATTACAACTGTATTTGAAATACCCACGTTTTAGTATTTAAATAAACACGTCAGATACATTACCCAATTTGTAAATAAGTGCAAACGCAAAATACACAAATTATTTTAAATACGTAATTCAAATACTTGTATTTGAAATACTGCCCATCCCTGCCTAGTTGGTATTCGCTCATTGTCCTTAAATGCACGTAGATCGTAAAACTGAATTTTCATTCAAGAAAATTGTCTCAGTCTAACAAATAGCTTTTCTGTCTGGAGTAACCAATAATCATACATTAAATTTACTAACCCTGAAATTGAAAGGTGAAATCGCAAGCCTGTCTTAAATCTCGACTGCGTACGTGAAAAAAACGTTAGTCTCGGCATTTTAAAAAATAATGTAAAACTCGATCAAAGACACTACATTATTCGAAGCCGATGCTTTTTTCTTCAATATAAGAGAGCTTCAATGATAATAAAACTGTGCAGAAGGAACAAAGTATTACTGGTTTAGGGGTTTCAGTGTACTTATTTTAAAAAAGGTCGTCGGTTTTATTAACTGATCATTCGTTATTCACGTCAATTGCTTATGGGTTTTTAATTGTATCAGTCTGTTTCGTTTTCTGTTGGCTTACTCGTATCTAGACGCATCACAAAAAATGTTTGTTATATTGTTAATTTTAATCACTGAAGCCCAATGGGTGACTTTGTTCGGGACGAAATGATTGGCATCTTATTTATGACAGTCTTAAAGTAAGCACTGCCAAGGGTAGTGTACGAATGGGGTGGCGCGTCAAGAGAGCTCCTCATATGCACACACCTTAGCATTGTCAAATATCTCATTCGAAACTGCTCAATAAATGACCCACTAATATCATATCGAGCACAACGGCGGAAGAGTTTCTCTATTTAAGTACTAACAGAAGCCGTTAAAGTAACGCGAGTGATTCAATACAGCACGGTCTGTAGCAAAATGTACGCATTTCGACTGTGTATTGGCATGTGTCATATATGAAGCGAACGCCTAGCAGACGTTACGGCGCATATTCCAAGAATGAAAGCATACTCCGCAAAAACAAACAAAAACATATGCCTCATACCGACTTGTAAATGTTGCGTAGATCATAGAAGCGGCTTCATAGAATTAAACAATAAAAAACACATAGCGTTCCTACGTTAAAGGCAGCATTCATAGAATCTCGGTTGGTCCGCCACTAACCGAGAGTTATACCGTGAATGCAGTGACACAGTTCTGGAAAGGTTTTACGAAAGCGATCGAAACAAAGAAACGCGGAGTCCAGGAGTGTGGAGCCATCGCATACGAAACAAAAGCAACAAAAGCTGATGCGCAACTTACCGAATATGATGGGATGATTCGTGGTGGGAAAGATGGTGTTGCGAAGCCTCTCTACGATGGTCGCCGTGTCCGCGCAGTGAGCAACGAAGAGCAAACACACCGCGGCCACCCAAACTGTGGGCAGTTGGCATGGTCCTCGCAAAAACCGCATCGTTCAGCCGAACACAAAAAAAGCCAAGACCGAGCTCCCGCGGCGTCAAGCAGCAGTGGCAGCGCAAGGAGCGGCCGACAACCCAGTAGAACAAGACAACGACTTCTCCGGAAAGGCAGGCGGCGACACTCGAGAGCAGACGACGCTCAAACTGCCGCCGGCCAAAATGCTTGACTAATGTTTTTTGTTCCTTTTAGTTTTTTAAAGACCGCGAGCCGACCCTCTCCGGCTCCCCCGCAGATTAGAGTGGGAGAAGAACAAATAGAGAAGAAAATCGAAAGTGAAGCGGGTACGGCGAGCACGTGATCTACCCTGTGACGTCAGAGTCCTCCCCCATCTCTGGCGTTTCACCCTCGTCGTCCTCCCGTACGCCCCCCGCTGCCGTCTCTGCCTTCTCGGAAGAAGGAGTAAAGCCATTTAAGCAGACATACCACCAGCTTACTTGCTGCTTCAGATACCGAGCCGTTGTTTTCCCGGGAACTGCGTCTGGTGTTAAATCTGGACTGCAAACGGGTCGGGGTCATAAGGCTTTCTTCTGTAAGAACTGCTTCCCCCTCATTGCAGCCGTTTCGCTAATGTGCGCGAATCTGTTTTTATTTTCAAATAAAAACTGAATATGTCGGTATTATAAATATAACAGCACCAAAGGAAAATAAAGTGAGCGTTAAAAATGAAAATGCACCTCCTCCATAACACAGCAGCGCGAACGAAGAAGCGCGTTTAGCAGCGCGATCAGATGATGTCCGTTGTTTTTGTTGCTTTGTGTATGTTTTTTCTTATCCTTAAACAAGTTTACAGTGATCTGCGGACACAAAGTGTGCGTTTGACTTATTTTGAACTAATTGTTAAATAAGTTAATGACACTTTTCGCTTTCTTGAAGTGATTAATGTGAGATTGCTTTAAACAATAAAATAAGCGATATTGCCATTTTACCTGAACTAAATTAGGATTAAAATTAAAAATCTGGTCATATGTGATTTCGCGATCACACCTACGTTTATGAATATATATATAGCATCATTGTGCAGTTCAGAAACTTTGAGAACGTTTTAAACCTCACAATAATTCCTCGTTTTGCTTCAATTATCCTTTCATGACCGAGAAATAGAGCCCTTAGTATAATATTAATATTCACACGAACGGAGCGTCGCAATTTTTATTTCAGCTCGTTCGTAAACATATACTTGTGTGTTAGTCCCACGTAATATATTTAGTTTCCAGCAAAATAGTCATTTTTTGGACAGATTAAATGGAGAAAAATGTTTGACACGATAGTTTCCCATTCAATGACAAAACGAGCAACTTTCACGAGTGATTCCCTGTAAATAATTTTAATTGAAATCGCCAGCCCTCAAGATGTACAAACTCAATGACGTAATCGCGTATCAAGAGTCGCACGACCCATTGTCAACTGATCAAACAAAGCGCGGAACGTTCGACACTTTCACGTAACACATCAGCGTGACCGCGATTGGCTCAAGACGGGTGGGCCGATGCTCGAGCTACGTCACGAATGGCCAGGTGAGTGATGCGTGATCTCACGATGGCAGGGCTGTGAGGAGGAATATCGAAGCGTCATAGGTTCGACTGGTATATGAAGCGGCTTTGTTGATGCGAGATAAGCGAGATCTGGACGGCCGCGAACCCGAAAAGAAAACGCACTTGACCTACGGTCCCCCCTTGGACGCTGCAGCTTCCTTCTTGCTTGCAAAGAGTCTGTCCTTTCACAAAGTGGCACGTTGTTATCAGCTACACGGCAAGTAGGTAGCTGCCTGATTCGACAGTCAAGTGCTTTTGATGGATATGTTTTGTTTCATTCATTGTGGTACACTCTAAAAAAAGTCTCTGCGTCTATTTTCACGCACAACACTCGGAGAACCAATCAGCCCAACTTACGGAAGCAGCTCAGCGACCAAAAAAACGCAGACCGAGTTGTGACATTGAACAATGCAAGCGTGACGTTTTGCATAGCTTAATGTCACAACTCAGACTGCGTTTTTTGGTCTAAACATAGGTTTCGGCATCGCCATTCGCTGAGCTTCCTTCGTAAGTTGCGCTGATTGGCTTTCCGAGTGTTGTGCGTGAAAGTAGACTTCCAGGCATTTTTTAGAGAGTAAAAAGACTCGGTTAGTGTTATAAGCGCCTAGGTATTTCGGTAGCGTCCTCGTATGGTTACTTTTTTTTTTTTTTTTAATCCTCGAGAGTGGGGAAACATAAGGACAGTACAACACAAATCTCCTGTACCTTTGCATTAACTCTTATGGACTCCGTCTGTGACATCACGACCAGAACTTACCTCGCCGTCAAGTCACGAGTTGTAATATTCGACTACTTATCATCACTTGTGAACTATAATTTTGATGCTACGTGTACAAATAGCAGTGGAAACCTGGAGTAACAGCACTCTTAAACAAACACCGTCACAGCTGACACCCCGACATTGCGCTGATTTCCGTCGATGAAACAAAATGTATCAATCTAAATACTTCACGGTGAGCATTTGGCCAACCGCGAATTGCGACCACAGCGGCGCTCTTGGTTGCGCACTCCGCTAATAAGAGATTTGATGCTGTGCTTTGTAGTTTTCCCTGGCACCACAAAGAAGAAGCCTTTGCTTATCGGGGCTGGGTGTTTTTTTTATCAGTTTCTTTGAATAAAATCAAGATTATTATTAATAATGAGAGTATTCATATTAATACTAATAATAATAATAATAATCATAATAATAATAATAATAGTAGTAATCCTGTTCCCTGGGTTGACTCAACAAAAGATTGTTGAGTCAACAATATTTTGTTGTTGTCAATATTTTGTCAACAAAATATTCACAAACAAAATACATATAGATGGCACATATATGTAGCGTGCTAAGGAAAGTTGCATGCATCTTGTACAGTATGAGCGTTTGTTCCACTGAATGTAAAAATATGGTTGTTGAAGCACTTGGGTACAGTGCATTGCGATGTGGCATGGCCTTCCTTGCCCACTGTACGAATGCATGGCACCCTAAGATAGACATTTTAAAAGGACTTTTGCAGAGTGTCGAGCATAACTCTGTTTTTTCTTCTTGGTAAGCCAGCGCATACCTTTTCTGTTCAAGCAACCAAGATGTTTAACCAACACTCTCTCCTAATTCTATCTATCGCCCTCCGTCCAACAGTAGTTCCAATTGTATTGAGGAACTTGAAAATGTCGTATCATCATGGACATTAGAACAACTGTTGTGCGTGGTGGGAGATTTTAACATAGATGCATTAGCCTCATCCAAACCGGTAGTAATTGTCTACCTCACACTCTTATTATCATGGTATTGAATGGAGCATTCAGTCCCCAACAAGGGAAGACTTTTTAGGTGCTTGTAACATCCGTGTCTTGATCACATAAACGTGCGTGGTCCAAGTTTTAACATTCAGTCCTGCGTAATCAATCAAAAATTCGCAGACCATTATTTTCCAGCATGCCAATAGACGCCCTTGTTTTAAAGCGCATTAAAACTTGGGTTTGGGCTAGTTGGTCCATTCCTGAATAAAAGGTCAAAAAGCGCGAACAAACGGGGACAATAAAGAAACACGGACGACAGGACAGGCGCTTCCTCCAAACCCTAGTCTGTACCTAAAATTAAAATATAGTCATCTACGTATCTATACGTCTTTAAAACATAAGAAAGCGCCTGTCCTGTCGTCCGTGTTTATTGTCCCCCTTTGTTTGCGCTTTTTAACCTTTTATTTAAGGCGCAGCTCTTAGGCGTCCGTTTCCGGCTTGAGCATTGCATTATTGGATGTTTCTCATAATGACGTCACACGTGACGACAAATGTGACATCATGAAGGTCACGAGTGACGTCACGAGAGAGAATGGAGGGAGAGAGGGAGAGGAGGAGGAAGGGAGGTAAATGGAGGAAGGGGAAGGAGGAGGATGGCGGAGGGGAGGATGGAGGAGGGGAGGAGGAGGAGAGGAGTGGAAGAGGAGAGGGTACGGAGGATGAGGAGAGGTTACCCTCCTCTCCATACCCTCCCCTCCTCGTCCTCAGGAGCTGCGCTCTAATTCGGAATTACAAAGAATTGTAACCGTCTTTCATTTTTCACTCATGACTCGCAAAAGTCTCCAGGCGAAAATAGAACAACTGACGCTTGGATTGTAGATAACCGGAAACTTGACTTGTCTATAAAATTTTTCAGTTGAACCTCGTTAATTGACTCCAACGACGCTTGTCCAATGTGTGAAAAAAAGTTTCAAACAAATCCAGTTTTTTCAGATATGAGGCGAAGCATCCAGTCAGTTTTACAAAAAAAGAAAAGCCATTGGATAACCCCATATATTATTGAAACAATCAATATAAAGACCTGTTGAGGAGACGATCCAAAAGTGCCGGAGCATTACTGCGCTCAACCTCAAATTTAAGATAGAAATTAAATGTGTGCGCTGACACGGGCTTCAAGCCGGCGTTACTTTTGAGGGCAGTTTGACAAAGCCGCCAATTACCCCCAAGAAATATGTTCCATCGCCAGCCAACTAAGCGGTAAAATTACACATGCAGAGCATCTTTTGCAATTTTTAAAGATGACCCCCGGCTAGTTGAAACTTCAACCAAGAATTACTTTGCAGCCACATCACTAGTGACACCAGGGTCTTCTCACGGCTTTGCAGCCTGAAAACTTAACTTTGGGAATCGACACTTTTGCCAGTCCTCACTGATGTTGACCTGCATTCCGTGTTTAGCTTTATAGAAACGAGACCAAATGATATTGATGGCATAGCAGTAAAAATTCTACAATGAAAATTGACTATTTTTTATTTATTCATGCGTAACGGCTTCATAACGACCGGTTAATTCCAAGAACCTTAAAACAGCAGCTTTAAACCCTTCATTCAAAAAGTATCAAAAAGACAAATATGGAAACTATCGGCCAATCATAGGTCAGCCTTCATAAACGCACCTCCTAATGGCTGTCGCGATTCCTCAACAAGTTCTTAATAATTTCAGCGAGGCAATTCGGCTTTGTACCGGACCTTGGAAGTGTTTCACTATCGAAAATATTTTCACCTGTTCCATTCTGTTTTCGACCATAATCTCTACAGTTGAGCCCTATTTTTAGATACTTATAAAGCTTTCGACTGGGTCTACCACGGTATATTGCATCAAAAAATGAAGAAGCCCGGATTTCGAGGCAATTTTCACAACCTTTTAGCAATTATCCCTCTAATCGTTCGAATGTTGTTGCCCTGGGAAATCGCAACCTCAGTACAGACGTGCCTCTTACTTGTGGTGTTCTACAAGGATTCATTATCTTACCCTTACTGTTTAATATTTAAGTGAATTATCTTGTAGAAAACGTCTTAAATTGTCATTTTTTTCAACATATGGATGGGGCAGTTTTAGTTACCTCTTACACCAACTACACATCGACGGTACAAATGCAACAACAAGCTGTTTTCACCACTATGAACTGATTTCGTGACAACTGTACCAAGATCAACACCTCAAAACTCGTTTAGTGTGCTTTAAAATCCTTTCTAACAAACTGTGATGAAAATTCTTCTGTTCATTTATACCTCTGGTGGTGCTTCTTTGTCCTGTATGGCGATTTTTTATGTCTATTTTGTTAAATACTTGGGCGTCTACTTTTACAGGGACCTTGCTTGGAACACTTTTCTTACCTATATTTATAGCAAACTTAGAAGTACGGCCTGGCTATTGTAGACCATTAGACCTTCTGCTACAATCTATATGAGCAGAGCTACTGACAGCAGTCTTGCATACGGTGTTTTAAGATTTGGGATTACTATTCTTCCCAATTGTCCCGTAAGATGTGAAGCATGATAATATTATGCGAAACCTACTGAAGAGCGTGGCGTACATCTGTGATATGACCAAATACGGAAGTATCTTTGAGTATCTTTGTTTACCTACCTTTCTAAATTCGCTCGTGAATTCAGTAATCTTACGCCACTTTTAGAAGGACGATTTAAAAAAAAAACGTTTATGTCACCCCGAGTGCTCAGAGAGATTGCCCTCACAATGCTGTACCTCGTTCCTATACCCGCTGCGGACAAGCTATTTTTGATATTCATGTTCTCAAAAATATTTTATTCCCTTCCTAAGCACATTTTTACACTAACCTAAAAAAACACTTAAAATATTTCTCAGTGATTGGACTCTACCTTAGTTACTCATGAATGTTTTCTTAACTTTACGTTGACAACTTGTTGCAACCTTTTTATTTTACCTGTATATATCTCTACAGTGTTTCTATCAGTCTACCGTGATTCATTATCTCTATTGGTATCATGCACAAAGTGACTGACAGCCCACACCGGTCAACCATGATTGTCTGTGTTAGTTTGTTAACTTATTACGTGGATAGTGACTTAGTGCCTCTCCCGGGCAATGTCCCACCAGCATACTATGACTTTGAAGGGCAGGAATATGTAAAAAACAAACATCGAAAGTTGAATAATTATTATTATTGTTGTTACTATTATTATTATTATTATTTAAAAAAGAAGTCCCCGGGAAATGTCGCTTCTGGAGCCACTAAATGAGCTGCGCTTATTTAGTGGCACTACAGTCGCTCCTTTTCGACTGCTCTGCAAGTTTCCACTCGTAATCAATTTAATTCGAGACATCCGGCGCCAACGAGCTGTCTGTGACTTCGATGAATCTCCGGTGTTGTCACGGGCACCGGCTTTGATCAACATCGGTTCCTCAATGTCTTCATTAACAGCATCATACCGTTTAGGCCTAAGTGACTTCGCGTCTTCGCCCGGCTCGGCTTCTGGAACGCCTGTCTCGCGCAAGCTTGCCTCGCACGACGATCTTCACGGTGAGCGAAGCATCTCGCGGCAGCCTTCGCAACACATCAGGGCAACACACGTGACACGGGAGTGCAGAATTTCGCATTTTTCCCTCCTGCGCGTCTGCCATGTCTTCTCCGGTCAAATTCTCTCAATGCCACGAGAAGATTGTGACCGATGGTCGGCACATGTCCTGCGCCGAGTGCGGAACATCATACATTCTAGGGAAGCTTTGCTCCGGTGCTGCTGAAACTGCATTCAAGACCGCAAAACGAGAGGTCTGGCGCTGCCGTGTACGTCGACAACAGCATAGCGAGAATGAGTTACAAGGTGAGGCCAGCTTGTCGCAATGCACGTCTCCTGCTGCTACGGAACATTTTCGGTCGCTGGAAGCTAAACTGGAGTGTCTCACCTTACTGAATCCTCGACCTGTCAACTCAGATGAATTAGCTCCTGACATTGAAGCCGGTATTCGAGAGTCTGAAATCCGCAGTAACGGGGGTTCAGAAGGCCACAGCCTTTCTGTCGGCTCGGCACGGCACTCTGCTATCGACAGCCATTACCAACTCAACCGCGATAACAAAGTTTCGCGAGGAAACCACATTACTAAGAACCGTCGTAACGGAGCAGTCTCAGACCATCGAGCACCTGCAAAACGAACTGTGCGATAGTGAGCAGTACAGTCGACTCTCAAATCTTGAAATACATGGACTTCCTGATATTCTAAGTGAAAACTTAGTCTCCGTTGTGGGCGAGTTGGCTGACAAGCCAGGCCTAGAAAACTTTCAGCCCAGGGACATACTGATGGCGCGTCGTCTGCCATCTCGGCGCGATAAACCTCCAGGTGCCCTGGTTAGATTGATTTCAGTGTCTCTGAGAGAACAGTGGCTCGCAACGCGAGGTAAGCTGAGGACTCTGGCCGCAGAGGGATCGTTGCCCAAACTGTTCCTAAACGAGAAACTAACGCGAAAAAACGGGCAACTTTTTGGATGGTACGTGAGAACAAGATGCAAGCAGTACCAAGTCACTTTGGTGAAAAATGGGAAGCTATTTTTAAAAAAAAGACAGGAACCTCGTCTCTGGTACGCATCCACCGGTTGGCCGACCTGGAATTGATTGTCTAACTATTTTCGTTGTTAAACGGCTTAAAAATAACCGTGGATAACAACTGCGTCAAATAATGGAAGTAGAGCTTCATCAATGTTCAAATTTTTCTTAGTTTTAACATTTCTCGGCACCAGTTAGTGATAGTACACTAGGCTTCTTACTTGTAAATAGAAGGATTATTCGTAAATATTGGGACCAGTTTGTAATAACTGTAACAATATGTCATCACTATTTGAAGTTTTTGAGAGGACAGAAATCAATGTTAAAGACGATTGTTGTGGTGAGTTCCGGGTACCGGGACGTGAATAATTGTTTCTAACACGTCCCATTGGTCGAGGAGGAGGAATTGCGATATTTGTTAAAAACCTGTGGTGTACTGAAAACTTTATGTTGAGTTTTGCCATTCCGAGTTTTTGTCTGTAAGCCTATGAAGTTCTAAGTGGTCCTTGATTTTAATAGCTTTTTACAGACCTCCTTCAGTTAATCCTTTAAGATTTCTAGAAGAACTCAGAAATACACTTGGTAATTTTCAGTCTGTCAATATCTAGGCGATATAGGCGATTTCAAGATTGATGCTTTTCAACCCGCCAAGTCTATTGTTTGTGACTATCTCAACCTTTATCGCATTTTGATCTGGAAGAACTGATTCTAGCCCCAACTCGAGAAGAGCTTTTGGGTGACCATCTTGAGGCCTCATGTCTTGATTATATAATCATACGCGCTCCGAGTGTTGTTGCGAAATCGCCCATAATAGAGAAAAAATTAGCCACAATTTACTCTGTGGGTTGTCAACTTTAATCCCAACTCACAATGCAATCATCAACAGCGATAAAAAAACAGTTAAAATAGCTGATGGGATAATACTTGATAAGTTGTTTAAAATCTATGATTGTGATCATTTACTTTCTATACAAGACTTAGACGAAGTCTACTGTTGGTTTAGAGATTAATTTTGCTACTCCAATGACTAATCTGAAAATGTTATCACTCTGACGCGGCGTCGAAACGAAGAAGAATGGTTAACGAGTGATATTTTCTCAGCTATCCGGTAAAAAGATTGTCTTTGGGCTAGATGGCGACATTCTCCAACAAATACCAACTTAAAAAAAAAAATCCGTAGTATGCGAAATCGTGTAACTGGGCTTATTCGATCAGCAGAAAGATAAAACTTTGGAGATAAATATTTTAAGGCAAGATCAACTATTTCAGTGACTTGGAGTTTAAAAATCAATTACGAAGCACGGGTGTTAAAGGGAATCTGAAAAGGAAGCAAAATTATTTTTTTCGACAGTCTGATTGGGACACGTCTGTCAAAAAATTAATTTTACACGAAAAAACTTTTGGAGCAATATTGACGGCGCGATATTTATTTTAAATTCTGCGCGAAAAGTCTATGACGCCACAAAATGGTCATTCACTCTTTCCACCTCAAGGAGATGGTCATACAGTCTCTCCACCTCAGCCTGATGGCCAAGCCGATCCACCTCCCCTTCACGCGCCCGAAATACCGAGAGAGAATACAAGTGAAAAGGAGGTGACTATCAACTAAATGGCGTCTCGAGCCGTCAATATTGCTCTAAAGAAAAACATTTTTTCGCGTGAAATTGATTTTTGACACGCGTGTTCCACCCAAGCAGACTGTATAATTTTTTTTTCTTTTTATTAGCCGTTTAAGAGATCGATTGATGTCTCCTTTGAGAATCTGTTTGGTAACAATACGACAAAAAAGTAGAGCACTGTATTTCAATAAGTTCTTTGCTACATTTTCCGGTATAGCTCGTGACAATACTATGTTCACAGCAGATTTTCTAAATTCAAATGTTTCCCTGGCATTCCTTCCCCAAATGTCTGAACTTGATCTACGAACTCCGCTTTGTAGTTTCAAAACTTACAAGGCGCCTGGAATCGATGGTGTCAGAGCGTATGATTTGCACCGAAATCATGGTTCTACAAGACTTGTGCTCTTTCACATGTACCTTATTACCTCCGGGATGATCCCGATTGATTTGAAGGTTTCGCTGGTGAAACCCGTATTTGAGGGAGTAAGAGCATAAGAAACTTCTCAATTATCGGCCAATTTCTATTTTGCCTTTCATTGTCCAAATCTTAGAAAAACATATCTCTGCAATATATTGCGGCCTTTCTTGATCACTTTATTATTCTGTCGCCCAGTCAATATGGGTTTTTCAGCGGTCGTGGGACCCAGCCACAGCTTGAAAGGTTTTGCAGACAAATTGCATCTTGCCTTCGAGAGGCATCAGGTTGCTTGCAAGCTTTTTATTAATGTTGCAAAGGTATTCGATCAAGTGAGTCACGAGATTTTATTGACGAAATTGCAAAACAATGGATTCCGCGGCCCATTCCTTTCTCTTCTCCGGAACTTTTTAACTAGGAGCACACAACTAGTTTCTAAAAATAATAGTCGAAGCTCGCGAGTTCGCTTAAACGCTTGGGTTCCCCAAGATTCTATTTTGTCAATCTTCTTTTTAACATTTTTGTAAACGATTTTTTCAACTCATTTTTAACATGTAAATTGTTCCAATACGCTGATGACACAGTGTTACTTTCGGTAACACCCTGATTATCTTGTAGCAATCTCTGCACTCCAAGACGACACTTGCCAGCTTCATGGCTGGTTTAAGACAAATTGACTTACGATAAATACATAGAAAACTAAACTTGCCTGCTTTCGCAATCCTCATCAGATGTTTACGTCCAATCATCCTCTCTAAGTACATACCTATCTTTGTACATCTTGAAACTGCCGTCCTGTATATTACCTATGTTGATTATGCAAAATATTTAAGAATTCAATTTGAAAATGATTTGTTGTGGAATTAGCATTTTTCAAAACTTTGTAACTGACTGAGAACTGCATATTGTTTACTGTATAATACCAGGTCTCTTTTTTCTAGATTAGGGCCCTTGGTTTCATTTGCGTGGAGTGTTCTTTTCTTTGTTAATTGGGACATAGTAGCGCGCACATATCTGGGTGCGTAGGCGGCTTGGGCGCTGGGCAAGTTTGTGGGCTCGGAGGCAACTAAATTAGCACTGAAAACGAATAGCAATAACTTATCCCTACTGCTGTTAACAAAACTGTAGCTTTTTAGCTTATTTGTTCTTCATATTTTTCAAACAAACGGCTCCGAAGTGAACATGCGAGTGGGGTTTTCTCGAATTGCTCTCGAACCGCGCGTCCGCCCGTCGTAACCGCTGTTGTCGTGGTTGTGGCAGCCGGGGAGACCCCCGAGGAGTATTCTGGGTGTCGTCTTCCTGCGGAGGACGCCATAAGGCAAGTTCGAGATTCCGTAACGAATGTCGGGGGTTATTCGCCTTTATCTTTGGTGGGGTTTTCTCCTAATGGGTCACCATCCCGCATCTTTGTTTTTTGTGATGTGTTTCAGGACCTCAACGAGGAGGCGTAAGGGATTTTCTGCCTTCCCGCTTTTGTTTGCTTTAGAACAGCACCGGTGTGCTATAGGTCAATGTCCTCCCTCTATTCTGCGTTCGGGGAAGAGAAGTTCAACCTCCCCTTTTTTCTTCCTTTTGGTTTTCCGGGCACTTGTACCCTTCTTCGATCTTTTATCCAATAAATTTCAGCTGTGTTTGAGACTTCGTGTTGTGTCGTCATTCCTTCCCCCTGTCTCGGGGTTTCGCTTAATGTTAAACCTTTACCAGCTTGTTTGCGTCCTAAATATGGTTCCTCTTCTCCGCTTGCTCGTCTTACGAACCATAACATCGAGAAGCAACTATTAAGTTCGAACAAGGGACTTAGATAGAAGCGTGTGAGGTTGCTTTAAAACTTTCGTGCAATGGGGGGAAACCCTTTAATGCAAAAGAAGAAGATTAACCCCGTTCCTTTTTTCCTGGCTTACAGTACATTTGGCTCGTGTCAATCTCCCCCCCCCCCAAACAGGAATATGGTAAAGCGCTGAGATGTTTAAAAGTAAATATATCAACAAATGGAACCTTGCTTTCGGTTGTACTCCTCGCCTCGTGTCCTTCCATCGCGGCACTCCAATTACAATGTTTCCATTTGATAGGACGTATTAAACAATAACTTCGTCTGAACTAACTAAATATGGTAATTAGTTATACATGGGTAAATTACTTTCAAAATGTAATTTATTACAATTACAATTACTTTTCTTCAAACGTAGTTGAACTACAATTATAATTACTACTGCGTGAAATGTAATTAATTACAATTGCAAATTACTTTTAAAAAAGTAATAAAATTACTTTACAATTACTTATTTCTGAGAGCAACCCGACTTGGGCCATAGGACTTTAAACGAGTTTTATAGAATGCAACGTATTTGTTCATTCCTTACTTCAATGTTCACGTGTCGTACTTTCTTTTTATAAATTGTGTTAAATTTATGATAGAACTTGACAGTATGGGAAAATGAAGTACTACGTTCTTACATGTTAATGAATAATAATAAATTAGTTGATATACTGGAAAACACAATACCACTAAAGAAAAAATTTGTTGAGACCGATTTTAGTTAGCCAGCAGATAAAAATTTGACTCTTTTAGTCATATAGAAATATTTTACAACTGTTTATATAAAATTAAAATCCACACGCACTAATACGACGACATTCCCATACAAACATCATGTTATTGTAAGTTATAATGGCTCAGAAATAAATAAGTACCGAATCGAGGCTCCCGAATCATTCGTGACAATATTCACAGGTGCGATGTCAGCCTCCAAAGTGCTTATGGAAATAATATCCGAAGTAAAACGAACATGAAAGAAAGTGAAAAATAATAAAAAGATACATATATGCGACAGTACTGGAGGAGGGACGTAAAAAGATTGGCAAAAAAAGAAAGAAAAATAACTACATAGACAATTAATATTCTTAACCTCACCTAAAAACTGAAGCTATTTTGTTTTTCATAATTTTAGCATGTTTACGCTATTGTTTTCTTCTCGCACCGCAGACGGTGCTACACGGCACCTTTGAGGTAGGTTCCAAAGAGGATTGTCTCCCAGCCCGCAGTGAAAGCAACAAAACAACAAACAACGCGACGCTATTTATGTTGCGCTTGTGTCTGAGCTTGTGTGTGTGTGTGAGTGTAAGTGTTAAACCGAAATCTAGGCCGCTTGTGCGAGCGCTGAGGCTTTCGGAGAGGTTCCGTCGGCGCCGCAAAGTTTTGCAAAAGTAATCGTAATTGTGTCTGAAATTTTGCAATTACTTACGCTAGAAAGTAATTAAATTACAATTACAATGTCTTTTATCCTAAAGTAATTAATTACAATTACAAATTACCGAGCAAGGTAATTAAATTAGAGTAATTAAATTACTACCCAAGTATGTAATTATCACAACGAAAAAGTTACCTATATGTAGCGATACGTTCTATTCTTTAAACGAAAACGAAAACGAGTTCGTTTCTGTCAGGCGGAACTTGTAACGGGAACGCATTCGACAAATCAGAAGGAACGAAGAACGAGCTTTCGTTCCTCTTTCTGATGAACGTGTACAACGCTGGTACAGACAAAATAGTTTTAAATTCACGCAAAACGAAAAAAAATAAACTGGTACTTTGTCATGCTCCAGATTTTATTACTGCTCCGATTCATGATGGCAGTCCCACACTTTGGCCTGCTAACCGCAGAATTGGCACGTCCCTCTGGTATATAAAACGTCAAGAGATGTTTGCGATAAGCTCGTATAATGCCGCGCTCTAAGCTTTGAGCAGATGAGGAGAAGAAACACGATCGCTCCGAAAGTTAAGAAAGCACTTTCACAAGGCGCGTAGATTTCAGTGACCTTTCGTAACCACACATGAAACGTTCGAGCTGCTTCGCGTTTACACCGAACTCCTTCTCCTTTATCCTCCGGAGTCAAGATAGCGTTAACGGCAGGGCAATGTGGGAGGATAGAGGGCGCCTAAAGATATACTGCAGTGAATTTTAGTTTCATTTGTTTTTTAAGGGAGTATACGGTGATTACTTTTTGGGACAATGAATCCCTGTTTCATTATTCTCAGGAAATTTATCTTTCGTGGGTTCTCTGCGCCTGTCTAAGACGATTCTCAGAGTATAGATTTAGACAATCAGTCTGTACAAGTTTCAATTCATTTTCCTGAGCTAACACCAGATGGTTTCTAGATTTCCCAGCAGGGCGAGGCATTTCTGCAATAACAAATTCACAAGGACCGAGAGCAGCTCATCAGAGTGGCCCGAAAACGACTGGATAACCCACGAAAACTATTTTCGTGGGTTTTATAAACAAAAATAAATTTTTGTCGTAAAAAAAATTAATCGACATTAGTAACAACTATGTTGAAAAGTACTAAACAAAATTCCTTTAAAAATAAAATCTACAGCTTTGGTGAATCTGGAGCTACTGGAGAATCCTGAGTATTGTTACAGATGCGAAAGGGCTCGGCGAATGTAAACTGAAAATATAGGTTTAATCGGAGAATTTTGAGTGAATTAGGAGCTTATATAGCCGTACTTTTGAATCCCGGAGAAAAGCTCACCCGAGAAAAACTCACCGCCAAACCGGCGGATGCAGAGAAAAGCTCACCGGGCATTGAGCGTATACAAAGAAAAGCTCACCGATTTCTTTTTTCTCTTTTTTTTATATGGAGATGGTTGGATCATGCGCAACATATATCAATTTATTATCATTAAAATTCATCAATTTGTAAAAAAAGAAAATTTCATTTTTCGTATTATTTGTTATGTTTATTGGGTATATTGCTACCAAATTAATGATTGCGGGCAATTGTTTTTGTGGCTTACTCTCTAGGCAATGAAAGCGTAACTGAAAACTTTATGAACTTGAAGAACCGAAAAAAGTTCGAAAACAATGTCTGCCTAAAACCTAAACATTAAAACTGTAAATGACGAAAATTCGAAAGTCCATGCGCACCAACGTGGTGCCTCAAATTAGCTTTGAAGCTTTTGCTAACCTTTGAAAACAAGATAAAACAGTCAGTAGGATATTGACGCTTTTTTCTTCCACGGACATGCACGTTTTCTAGCCGTCCGTGCTGGTGTTTCCACACGTTGCCTGTCTGTGAGAGTGCCTTTCTATGGTGAGCCACCCAGGACCTTTAGGCTGCACACTGTCACCGTTGTTATTCGTGACCTACATAAGAAGTAGTCTTCTGTAAGGTAGCGAATAGGGCGAGTTGGTAAAGGTTATACATGATGAAAACCGCTCAAACGACGACGACGGAGTGAAGACAACGAACACCACAGGACGAAGCTGTTCTCGCAACAAAAGTTTTGTTGGTGAAAATAACAGAAAGAAAACAGCGTAGGCGACACTCACTACATCAACAAACACCTGCTTATCATTAGGCGCTACAGAATAATTGGAGCTGAAATGGTTCACACACCGCTATTCATATTAGCTCGCAAAGAACAAACCTCTTTATTGGGCAGAACTACCGACGGTGCACTGTCAGTAGTCAATAAATTGTCTTTTTTTACCGGTGTACAATGTTCTGATTTTATACTTATATAGACCTATAAAAGAGGACATATTTTTTTAATAAAGTGACGAATGCGAATTGTGTTAAATTGCCACGTTTGACGCAAAATCCGCTAAGTTAAAAAAATCGATGAGCTTTTCTCTGTATCTGCCGGTTTTGTGGTGAGCTTTTCTCCGGTAAGCTTTCCTCCGCCGCCTGTAGTTTCAGATATGAAGTTGCTTTTGCGAAGTTACGTCGAATATGCAGTCACTGTGCTTATGAGGTGTGGACGATTCAAGTAATATGGTGTGAAATGTCAATACCAGTTTATTGACAAGATACACCATTTAAAGGCGAAATATTAAGATAGTAAATTAATAAATATTAACTATTTTTAGGCACTTCCATAAATTTACATTTATTAATATCTGTGTTGTTTTTTAGTTGTTTTTTTCGTGCATCGCGTTTTCAACCCAATAGGGTTAGCGTTAAAATAAAATTGAAGACTGGTTGTGTCGTTGTCGCATGTTATTTCCCGGAAAACTACACAGTCATCTGCAAAAAAAACCAGTGTGAGAAGAAACACAAGCTAGATCACTGGGTAACCGGACAAAAGCTCAGCGGACAGAAACTCACTGGACAAAAGCTCACCGGACAAAAGCTCACCCGTTTTTTCACAAACACTGACAAAAACTCACCTCATTTTTTTTTTTTTTTTTTTTTTTTTTTGCGGGCGAAACACGGGCTGGGTAAAGTGCAAACGTGGTGGATATTGCACCATTTTTAGAAGAACTGGCATCCCATCCTGTGCAAAGGTGGCGATAGATAAGCCATAACAGGCAGAGATGCAAGGATTAGTGACCAAAATTTAGGTCACTGAAACTGTGTGGAGCTGATAAGATCAACCTTTTTGACTCAAGGTATGCCGGAGCACCCGTGTGCCATGCCCAAGAAACTTCATAAACCGAAGTTTTTGAACCTGAAGAGTGACCGAAGAAGCACAGTCACCCTTTGTCGACCTCGCTTTTTCATTTTGCTTATGTTACACTAAACGCGCACGTAAAAGTTGTGCACAATGTCTCTTCGTTACTAATGCACGGGTTTTCTTGGGCTTCAGGTTAATATTTGAAGTGAATGGCTAGGAAAATTAAATTCATTCCGACATTGAGCGTCGTAAATGTATTTGAAATCAAGGATTATGTTAGGGTGTTGTGAAAAGGAAACTGAAGCAAAACTGTAATATACAAACCATTGAGTTGCGAAGTTTTAAAAATATTTTCAAGGAACGGCAGTGTGGTCTTCTGGGCAGATGACCAGTTTAGAAAGCTGTGCGGGTATTTGGATAGGCCCGCGTTCCTCTCACCGCAGCTTGTGCCCGAAGGACTAACCTACATCAGGGAAAAGTCTACCGGTGACATCGGCGACCTGCTGGACTACTTTGATTGCACGTATGTCAACGGCCCCTTCCGTTATGCGTCTGCTCCTTCTGCGGCGGCACCCAGAAAGAATTCCTCCCATTGCCTGACTGTGTGCCGACGACGACCGGAGTTTCCCCCGGAACGGTGGAATATGTACAGCGCCCCTCTTCAGGACAAAGACCGGACATACACCTGCGAAGGATGGAATACCAGGTTTTAGAATTTCGTCGGTTGCGCCATCCAAGCGTCTGGATGCTGATTGAATGCCCAGAGGAAAATCAGGCGTTCGTTGCCACGCCGTTGACACAAGTCCGCATAGGTCAACCTCCAGAGAAACGGGTGCAAAAAAACAATCTGCGCCTGCAGAATAGTGTGATCTACCAAGACACTCAGATCTATCAAGACTGCTGGAGCTAGTGGGGGACTGCATTTGCTTCTTACCATTCGATAAATATACTTGTTTCTACTCTAAGCAACAAACCGTACGCCTGTCAGATTTAATTTATCGTTGCATTTTAGTGTCGTACGCATGCACCTAAGTTGTCCGCACACGTGTTAAGACCAACATAAAATTTTCTTCTGGTGAGCTTTTGTCCGGATTTGTGAAAAAATGAGTGAGCTTTTGTTGATTTTTTTCCGGGATTAAGATCACTGCTGTAGATAAAAAGGAAAGGTCAAGCACAGAGCCTTGGGGCACACCTGAGTAAGCGCCACTTTGTTGATGTGTTAAATTGCTAGCTCCAATGAATTGAGAGTGGTTAACAAAACAAAAATTTAAGCCGTGTAAGAAGTTTGGAACCAAGATTGAGCTGATGTAGTTTATGAAGTAGCAGCTTGTGGCACACCTGATCTGATTCTTCATAAAAGTATAAAAAGAATGCAAGTGGCAACTGATAATTGGTCAAGAATGGTGTTTAGTTTATCCTTGAAAAATATCAAGTGTGTTTCACATAAAATGCGTTTTCCGGAAGTGGTGCTCTGGAGGTCTAAAAAACTAATTTGATTAAGGAAAGCTGGTAAAATTAGAAAAACAGAACATGCTCTCAAAGTTTACATGTTAAGCTGGTGAGCAAAATTTCTCGGTCATTGCGTTTCAATGCTTATTGCGTGATTTGTGGAGTTGAAACACCTTCGCGACAATTACGTGTTAACACATACATCCAGCCAGTACATCCACCGTGCTATTACATCTATAGATAGATGTAATGACTGGGTGCAGTGGCGTATCAACATGTTTTTGAGTGGGGGAACAAACCACCCCCCCCCCCCCCCCCTCCGGGTCACATATTTTTAGTTATGGGCCGAACTTTTGCCAAATCTTGGGATTCGGCGGAGCCGAACTTTTGCCGAACTTTTCTAAAGATTCGGCAAAAATACACTGTTCATCATCATCATCATCATCATTATTTATTTTCTTGAGGGCCCGTGGGGCATTATACAAGGGGGTGGGAATAGAACAAGAACAAGTAGAACAGTAAACATAATTATAACACTGTAAGCTAGATAGGTAGGTTAGATAAAGAGAGAGTAATGGCTTCAACGAATTTAGTAGTATCACTAATAGAAACGATGTTATGAGGTAGTGAATCCCAATCCTCGATGGCCGATCGTAGTGTGGAAGTCTGGTGAGAAACAGTTTATGATCTAATTGGACGTAATTTACATAGATGATCTAGACGCTGGAAAATACGATGGGGAGGTCATAGCAGTGATTCTCTGAGGCGGCTATTGTGATAAAAAAAACTCCATGGAGGAGAGAAAGGCCTGATACTCGGCTGCGAAGGGAAAGTGAATGAAGGCTAGCTGATTGGCGTAATCCTGATATGCTGGTATATGGTGAGTAATTGTCATAAATAAACCGAAGGGCTCTGTTTTGGACGGATTCTAGACTATTTGTAAGGTAGGACTGCCACGGGGACCATACAGATGAGGCGTATTCTAACTTCGATCTTATAAGAGTAGAACACGCTAATCGGTTTACGGAGGGTGTCGCAAGTTTGAGCTTACGGCGCAAATATCCGAGAGAACGGTTAGTATCAGAAATAAGTTATAACAGAAGTTATGTGAGTAGTCCGTGATAGGTCAGAGGTGAGATGAACACCCAGGTATGTATAAGATGAGCATACTATTACTTGAGTGTTAGTGAGGTAATACGAAAAGGGAGTGGCACGCGAACTGTGTGAAAATGATAGGGGTCTATATTTATTGAAGTTTAACGTCATCTGCCATTTTTCACATCAATGGATTACAGACTCAAGGTCTTCCTGGAGAACATGATGATATGGTATGAAAGAATGGGTCGGTAAATGACACAACCGTCGGCGAAAAGGCGCACAGAAGAAGCTATATTAAGGTGGAGGTCATTAATATAGATTAGGAACAGAAGGGGGCCAAGTACGGTTCCCTGGAGGACACCTGACGTTACGGTAGAGGTGGGAGACTTTACGTTGTTAGCAAAGGAATATTGCTTACGGCTAATTAGGAATTCAGAAATCCACTTAACAACAGGGGGATGAATATTAATATCGTTAAGCTTTGTTAAAAGACGTTGGTGTGGTACTTTGTCAAACGGTGTGAAGAAGTCAATGAAAATGGCGTCGGTCTAACTATTCGAAACGAAGCTTGAATAGATATAAGTAAGGAAGGCGGTTAGCTGGGTTTCACAATAGTAAGATTTACGAAATCCGTGCTGATGTTCAAAAAGAAGGTTATGAGAGTCAAGATAGTTTATTATATTTGAGTAAATATGCTCCATGAGCTTAGGTAGAACACTGGTGAGAGAGATGGGACGGTAATTACTTATTAGTTGGCGATCACCAGTTTTGTGAACAGGTATTACGTTAGCTATATTTGAGACTTAACGTTGATATTTAGTTTTTCTCACAAAAAAAAGTTTTTTTTTCTTAGCTTGAATACAGCATGTAGTGCCTATTGACACAGTGATTACGAAATAAGGTGACATTCTGCAAAGTAATTATATCGGTGTCGCTTTTGTGGGTGTACTTGCAATTTTAGTGTCTGCTTCCAGAAAGTGGCGCGACAATGAGGTTGGGGAGTAGCCGGCGCAGTCGCGGATCACGCTACCAGAGTTTTGTTTTAAGACTTCATCAGCACACGCCTGCGTGTGTGTTTACATTGTTAAAATAAAGCCCATCACAGCGTTCTTACTTCCTCTGGGAGTCGCCGTTTCGTGCGCGAAAACGAATGCAACGATTGCTGAGCGTTCACCAGAAGAGATAACAGTATTGTAAATATGCATGTTTTTCGATTTGAGTCACTGGACGTCAGCTTAGCATGAAAGTATGCGTTTCATATTCGCAACATGCCGTTTTTAACCATTAAAATTCCGGTTTCTAGTGTTAGGACACACACGGACGTTTAGGAAGATCGGGAGAGTTAAGAATGTGGTATGTGCAACGGTCGAGCATGATAGTTCTGCGTTTAGTTTTATGCTGATACATGAAAATCGCGAAATAACACGAACTAAAAAGCAATATTACTCTGTTTTGGCACAGACTACTTCTGAGCCGAAAATAAGATTGTTATAATAATAATATTGATAATAATAATATTCAAGAATCAAGAATCAAGAATATTTTTTATTAGGTGTCCAGGAATGACCATGCGGTCTTGGTACTGGCACACTGAAACTTTTACACTACAAAAAGGTAGAAAAAAAAACTCAAAACAAGTAAAAGATATGATACATATAATGCATGCTGACACAAAGATACGATATACACAACAAGGAAAGAACGGAACACAGGGTCCGAACGCAGAGTAGGAAGTATACCACAACAACCGAATATACCTTATTAAAATAATATATAATAACATCACAATCAGGACAGGTTCAGCGAGACTCATACTAGAGAGTGAGAGATCTGACAAATTCAGTCACACAAAAAATATCAAGATCACTTGCAATGCCATTATATGGTCCAGGATATTTAACGTTCGAGGAAAGTAAAAAGACGTCGTCAAACGGGTCGCTGTCCGAGGAACTTGTAAAGATATCTGAGAGAGCAGTTCTAATAATAATAATAATAATATTAATATTAATAATAATAATAACTTTATTTGCACAAACTGGAAGGGGCCCGTATTATGGTGTGCTGCGCTAGGCAGAGAAGTGAAAACCCTTACGCAGAGCGCCTGCCAGCCCGCGACCACATGTGTAAAAACAAAACCGATATATAAATTTACAGAATATACACATACAGAAAGTGCGTAGAAAGGAAAAAAAGAAGGGGGAAAACATGTATCACATTATGACGAGAATGCCAGCTGCATCCTGTATATAGTCTGGCAAGCTCTCGCGACTCGGCCCGTTTGACAGCAAAGGGCTGCGAACACAGCGTAGTTGTCAGTTCTCAGTCAATGTTTCAACTACGTCGTTGCATCAATGGAAAGGTCAAATGAAAATCACGTTATTCAGAATGCACCGCATCATTTGTCAGTTTCGCAGTGGACTGCGTAAATTACTGATCGATCTTCTGTTCTTGAGCCAGAAATTATTGAGGAGAACCACACTCGGCAAAAGCTCACAAACGCACAGTTACCGTGTCGCCTAGTCCACACCTCGCCGTAACCGCTGGTTGTACTAAACTGTACGATGGACACCGCGCTACTGCGCGGCGTCCTTTTGCGATCCATGGCCTTGTCACGTTCTCGCGCGTTACCAAGATGGCCGCCATGGCTTTTTGCCTTATTTCCGTCATTCTGCGGAGAGAGTTTTTCTGCTTCTTTTGGAAAAGTTGTAGTGACGTCAGAGTGCCGAACTCTGATTGGTTCTGGTCGAAGGAGGGCAGACCTCACGGCACCTTGCTTTGAGGTCTACCCACTATCCTTCGACCAGAGCCAATCTAAGCTCGGCGTCTTTCTGACTTCACCGCAACCCCTGCGTACGAAGCAGACGAACTTGCTCTCCGCATTGGTTCGAAAGCCAAAGGAAACAAAAGGTAAGCCAATAACGATAGTGTATCGCAATTAAATTCTATAAGATATTCAAATTTTTTTTCGCAAGCGATATAAAAGGTGTGGTTTTGTGTACCGTCCTAATTCTATATTAATATAATGTTTAGTTAATTTTCGGGGTAAAAAAGCAGTAACTAAAGCATGAACAGTGTGGAAACAACAAACAAATAGCCGACGATGCGTGTTCGACTTTGCAGACGTCGAGGGCTGCAGAAGGTGCATGATGCACAAAGTGTCCTTTTACTCGCTCTAGTACATTCTATATACCGTATAAATCTTCAAAGTAATGTGAACTATTATACAGCATAGTTAAACAAAGAAATAAACCTGCGTGATTGATGGATGCAATGGCACGTTTTTGGACGAAGCTGCTCGATGGATGTGATGACACCGATGTGATGAGACGATGGATGTAACGGCACGATGGATGTTATGACACGCTTTTGGACGAAGTTGCTCGATGGATGTGATGACACCGATGTGATGAGACGATGGATGTAACGGCACGATGGATGTTATGACACGCTTTTGGACGAAGTTGCTCGATGGATGTGATGACGCGTTCGATGTAATGGCACGATGGATGGAACTACACGATGGATGTAATGACACGCTTTTGGACGAAGTTGCTCGATGGATGTGATGACGCGGGGGATGTAATGGCACGATGGATGCAACGGCACGATGGATGTAATGACACACTTTTGGACGAAGTTGCTGGATGGATGTGATGACGCGGTGGATGTAATGGCACGATGGATGCAACGGCACGATGGATGTAATAACACACTTTTGGAGGAAGTTGCTCGATGGATGTTATGACGCGGTGTATGTAATGGCACGATGGATGCAACGGCACGATGGATGTAATGACACACTTTTGGAGGAAGTTGCTCGATGGATGTGATGACGCGGGGGATGTAATGGCACGATGGATGCAACGGCACGATGGATGTAATGACACACTTTTGGACGAAGTTGCTGGATGGATGTGATGACGCGGTGGATGTAATGGCACGATGGATGCAACGGCACGATGGATGTAATAACACACTTTTGGAGGAAGTTGCTCGATGGATGTGATGACGCGGGGGATGTAATGGCACGATGGATGCAACGGCACGATGGATGTAATGACACACTTTTGGACGAAGTTGCTGGATGGATGTGATGACGCGGTGGATGTAATGGCACGATGGATGCAACGGCACGATGGATGTAATAACACACTTTTGAAGGAAGTTGCTCGATGGATGTTATGACGCGGTGTATGTAATGGCACGATGGATGGAACTACACGATGAATGTAATAACACACTTTTGGAGGAAGTTGCTCGATGGATGTGATGACGCGGGGATGTAATGGCACGATGGATGCAACGGCACGATGGATGTAATGACACACTTTTGGACGAAGTTGCTGGATGGATGTGATGACGCGGTGGATGTAATGGCACGATGGTTGCAACGGCACGATGGATGTAATAACACACTTTTGGAGGAAGTTGCTCGATGGATGTGATGACGCGGTGGATGTAATGGCACGCTGGATGCAACGGCACGATGGATGTAATGACACACTTTTGGAGGAAGTTGCTCGATGGATGTCATGACGCGGTGAATGTAATGGCACGATGGATGCAACGGCACGATGGATGTAATAACACGCTTTCGGACAAAGTTGCTCGATGGATGTGATGACGCGGTGGATGTAATGGCACGATGGATGCAACGGCACGATGGATGTAATGACACGCTTTTGGACAAAGTTGCTCGATGGATGTTATGACGCGGTGTATGTAATGGCACGATGGATGCAACGGCACGATGGATGTAATGACACACTTTTGCACGAAGTTGCTCGATGAATGTGATGACGCGGTGGATGTAAAGGCATGATGGATGCAACGGCATGGTGGATGTAATGGCACGTTGAATGAACTGGTCAAAAATGGATTCAAAGGCATGATGAATTTGCTGGCACTATGGATGTACGGGCACAATGGATTTAATGGCTCTAAATTGGACGTAATTGCTCGATGGATGTAATGGTACGATGGATGTGTTGGCCCCAAGCCTTTCGGGACTCCCACATAACATAAAGAAAACCATTATGCAGCGACTGCTGGAACACTTTTGATAGCACAATACCAGAGTGAACACTGGTGCTTTTTTTTTTGGGGGGGGGGAGGGGGTAATTAATTCGCTGCCAGGAGTGGAAGGATGCTCAAGTGATCTCGGTAATTATGCTTTCACCTCCACTGGGATCAATAAAAACAGGAAGCATTACAAGGCAGTCAAAGGCGTTTGTAGTGGGTATTGAAACAACTGCATTCACGGAACAATTCCATGTATATATTTTGTTAAGAACGATGGCACATTGATTGCAGTGGAGGATATTACCAGCACTGTCAACGAGGGTGATATCGTTAGAATCTTTTTAACTTTATACCACGTTAACGTTTTAGTCAGTTATTAGCATAGATGGAAAAATATTGTGAGGTCCTTCCTTTTTGGCTTCTTTGCTGTTGTTGCTTATTCTTTTCAAGCAAGCTGATAAACGGTCCGCCGACATTGTCAGGCAATAAAATAAACAACAGAGCGTTGCGGCTAGGTACGACAGTGCGAATAGGAATGTACTCATTAGTTAGAACATCGAGCTTGACTACAAACAAGATCGAATTTTTTGTACATTACGATTATCAAGATCTTTCAAATATACGTCAATTCTGATAGTTCAGTACTAATGGTTTGCATTTTGTAGTGCCAAATAGTTTCTCGTTTTCATAGTTTCTGGTCGTGACATGTTAATGTGAATTGAAAGCAGGGAATAACCGTTCAAGTGAGTTAGGTGATCAATGCCACAAACAAGATCAGGTTGAGATGTTAGCACGAGATCAAGGATGCTCGCAACAAATGACGCTGTTCTAATAGGTTGTTTCACTAGTTGTATGAATAAAAACCCAAAGCATAAATCTAAAAAACCATTGATCGAAGTAGAGAGTGCGTGCCTGCAGGGTGTTTTGCTATCCCATATTATATTTGTAACGTTAAACTCAACAAGCAAGAGTGAATGTAACGTAGGCATGGGAGATGTGACAATGTTAGTTACACCGTGTCGCTCTTTCACAAAACGAGAATAATAACTCTGTGTGTATGTGGGGAGGGGGGATGGCAAACACTAATTACAGTGCCCTGATGACCTAGCTCAACAACAGCCTACACAGTTTCTAAGTCGCAATAAATACATTGAGATATTTTTTACCCACAGATAGCAACAACAAAAAAAGAAATAAAAACACCACTTGCTTGGCGTGCTGTTCAGTCGCGGCGATAAATATGCGTCCTAGAATGTTTCGTTATCACGAAATTGGGAGCGCATTCAGGTCTTGGAGAACTATTATATCACCACTACTACTGTCTAAAGCAGAGTTTAGGGAATCACGCTCGTTAATAATGCTTCCGATTTTATTTTTTAAGAAAACCGACACATAGGACAATGTTCGGCCACTGTTTTTTGTGCTTGCTAACATCAGTAAGAATGATTATTTTATTATAATATTAACTTAATCTTCATAAAGAGTGTGGCCATAATCACTGTTCAGTTTATTACTGAATCAAATACACCCCATCGTTTCTCCATAAAAACAATATACGCTTAACGATTTAAGGCCTTGTATCATACCATCCCGCCCGCGTGTCTCATCACCTAGTCAGTCTATTTATAATCTGTTCATTTCTGTCTGTCCTCCAGCTCAAATTAAAAATACGAGTCGCTTTAAAAAAGGCCTCAATCGGCGACCTTAACTTGCACAAAAAAAAAAGTGTACGAACCCTCGCAATGAGCAATGCCGCTCACAGTTTGCTAACTCAAACCGACTTCAAAAAACGCTACTCTGTCACAACAACTCCTCTCTTTTTTATGCGACTCATTCACGCGCCCGACTCAATAGCGATTTTCATCCGCAGGTAATGCGTCATCTGACCATCACGTCACCGATTTCTGCGACCCGAGCCTCGTCCGCAGACAAAGGGGATAAAAATTTCACAGGATTTTTTTATGTTATCCCCAAGACGAAGTGAAGGCGAAAAACCAAGCGTCGATGTAAACGTGATAGCGAACCTCCGAAGGGAGCGCGCTCTCCGACGACGCACTTTTGGCGCCGTTTCATTGGTACCTTTCGTTTTGGTACCTTTCATGTCGCCGACGTGTTTTCGCTCAAGAACTTTTAAGGTCGACTGAACGATGAGACGCGTAAGGCTTTCGCCTAAATAATGCAGCAGATTTTTTTTTTTTACTTGCGGATTTTGCCGGGGGAATCTCGAATCATTTTACTTGAAGGGCGACTAGTATGAAAGTAACATAGTAATCACAATTATAAACCACTCTAGTTCGTTTGAGTGTATCAAAACAAAGATGACGCATAACTGGGTTTTGTCGCGGGATTTTTGGTTACATGCGCGAAAGATGCTGCAGAAACTGTTCCCCAGCTGAAGCGCTTCAGGCTGAACGTTTGGCAGCACAAAGCATGTATCTAGAAACAAAAATATATGGGGTGTATGTTCATACAGGCTAGAACTTAGTCTGCTTCATCGGGCAACTTGTGTCCCAGCTGTATATCCAGCTGTCTGCTGTCGTTCCTTTTGTGTGCGTGGTTCACATTTTTTTTATTTTTCAGTGAGGACATCAAATAATAGCGTATATATTATTTGGCTAAAAATGAAAACCTACCAACCCAATCTCACTGCGAAAGTAAATTTTAAAAAAAAACTAAAAAAACTTCCTCGCCATTTTTGTTGAAAGAGATTGGTTTCTCGGCAACCTACATATATGTCATCCAGTTTTCAGCAGATATTGCTTTAAATAGTCAGCTTGTCATTTTAATACACTGATGAAAACGGGCATTTCTGCTTTACATAAGCAACCAGGTAAATAAATTTTCATAATGTTACAACAACATTTTGTTCGCAATCAAAGCCGGAATAGTCAGTGTTTAATTAATATGACTGGTTCTTTCCCGATACCGCTGTCGATAAATTATCGCTTTTAAATATACGAGATATCCTTGGGAGACTGCTCTGTCCGCATGTTCTATCCGCAATAATATAGTTAGCCAATCAGATATGTGTTTGCATATGTGCTCACAGAAGAAACCACAGCACAATTTGAACTAAGTGAAACAGCCAATTTTATTCTTTGTTTAGGAGCTCGGCTTGATGTAAAAGCATTTCATTTTCTTTATTTACCTCAGAGTAGAAGAAACATGACAAGCATACACTCACAATTTAACCTGTTTTTGTGCCTGTCTATTTTGTGTTTTTCTTTTATTCCCATGCTAATAACGGGTCATAAACGAGCCTTCTCTTAATTTCAATATCTAAAGCATTAGAAACGTGAGCGAAATGCGTACAGAATGCAATTGTGTCCCAGTAAATACCAATAAATTGTTCCTGTTTTCGTAAAACCAGGCCTGTGCGTAACGCATTGCTAGTAGCGAGTTACTTCTGCCCAGTTACTCTTTTTCGGTAATGAATAGCGTATCTAACTACCTTTTTTTAGAAAAGGAACGGGTAATATGCTTGGATACATCTAACGCCAAGTAAGGAGCAACGGTATTTCGTTAATTTCGAGGAATAACTTGTACAACACCGTTTAAAGAGACTGGTTCTGATTCTAGCCTGAGTATGCGTCTATTGCAACAAAAGCAGATGTGTGACTTGTAAAACAACTGAACAGTATGGCAGATAGCAACGTTTATTCTTGAGCACGTCAGTCAAACTCTACAGCTGGCAATATGCTTCATCCAGCGAACACAATAAGGTTCGTTAGTCGAACCTCCTAGAATCGTGTAGGGACCGAATGTAAATCCGGAGGTTGCCAACGCGAGAAGGCACATAATCCATTGTCAACTTGCAGGTGATGTCGAGACTAATCCTGGACCTAAAACCGATTCCACGCAGCTCGAAAGGCTCCAGACCACTCTAGACAGGCTTCTGCAGAATACCGAAAGCTATCAGAAAGAAAATACGGACAAATTAAATGCTATTCAGGCCGGCATTTCGAGCCTAAGAGGAAGGGTGACGGAACTTGAAAAAAAAACGTGGACGCTCAATCGAGCTGCCAGGAGGACGTGATTTCAATGAAACACGATATAAGCTCACTGGAAAGCAATTTACGGAAATTATCTCTAACCAGTGATAATGTTGACGCGGTAGCGCGGCACGTAGATTCTCTGGATAATCGCTCTCGACGAAATAATCTTATCTTCAAAGGAATTCCTGAGGAACACGGTGAGACTTGGAATCGTACTGAACAGATAGTGATAGACTTTGTTAAAACTTACCTGAACGTTGACCCGGGTGAAATTGAAAGGGCACATCGTATAGGTAGGAAACGTGACAAATTTCACCGTATGATTGTTGTTAAGTTCCAAAGTTTTAAGAAAAAACAAGAAGTGCTTAGTAAGGCCCCGGCCTTAAGGAATGTTCCATCCTTAAAAGTATGGATTGATGAAGATTTCTCGCCACATATTCAGGAGGCTCGTAGGAAACTCAGAGAATTTGGGAAACCGTATCGTGATGTGCAGAAAAAAGTTCGATTTGGTTTCGACAAACTGTTCATCGACGACAAAGCGTTTGTTTACGACTCCACTTTGAACCAGGTGGTTGAATTGCAAAACGCTCCCTCCAACCCTGAGCTTCCAATCTCTCAAGAACGAGAATGACGGTCTACCACAGAAAGTGAGGTCAATCAGTTAACTTTCCTCGTTGCTAATTTTAGAAGCTTGTTGTCAAAACAAGATGAGTTGAGTAGCGCTATTGAAGTATGCCGCCCCCCCCCCCCCCCGTCATTTTGGGAAGCGAAACATGGCTCTCTAGTAGTATACCTAATGAAGAACTTTTAATTCACAGTGATTTTACCATTCATAGAAAAGATCGTTCATTGTCTAGGGGAGGTGGTGTTCTTGTTGCAATCCAAAAGTGTTTCTCCTCGGTAGTTGTGGAGCTAGATGCCGATATTGAGGTATGCTTTGTCAAAGTTAAATGTGCATTTTCTCATATCTTAGTTGGAGTTTGTTATATGCCTCCAGACTCGCAAGCTGTGTTTCTCCAGGAATTGTATAAAATTTTGAATTTTGTTACACTACGTTACCCGCAGTGTCCTGTATTTCTTGGTGGGGATTTCAATTATCCCGGGATTGACTGGATTGATTGTGTGCCTGAGAGTAGTTGCAGAAGTTCTTCGCAGTGTAGGGACTTCATTGATATTTGTAAATCTTGTTCTCTTGACCAGGTTGTGTTGGTGCCTACGCGAAACAATGCGATTCTTGATTTATTTTTTACGTCTATTCCGGAGTTAATTCTATCTATAAATGCTATTGACGCTATCAGTGATCACCGAATGGTGGTGATCGACGCTAACATTGCTGTTCACAAAAAGTGTTGCGAACATAAAGTCATCTTTGATTATGCTAGGGCAAACCTACCGGAGATTACTTCGGCACTCGAGTCATTCCTTATCGAATTTCAGGGTTCTTTTAGTCTCAAATCAGTTGAAGATAACTGGACTCTAATCAAGGACAGGCTTTTAGAACTTATGCATCTATTTGTGCCTAAAATCAAGATACGATCCAATACACAAAAGCCATGGTTCTCGAGGTATCTAAAAGGCCTCCTTAACACCAAAAAAAAAACTTTTTTTAGGTGAAAAGAAGCATAATAGTACGACCTCTTGGGACAAATATTTAAACCATTCTAAACTCTGTAAGCAGGCAATTGAAGACGCCAAACAACGATTCTTTGGTGGAACTCTTAAACAACTACTAAGTTCAAATCCTAAAAAATTTTGAAAAATCATTAGCCCTCCGAAAAGTCAAAATGCCCCGAGCGGTCTTTCTGACATTCATGGGGATACGTTGTCCGATTTAGAAAGTGCGATTACTTTTAATCAATTCTTTGGAGGGGTTTCCCTTGATGAGTCATTTCCTTTACCTGCCTGTGATAACGTTTATAATAATTCTTTCCTTTATCGCATCTTTGTTGATTCTGATGGGATAAGGCAGCTTATCCTCAACCTTTCCAATTCAACTAGCCCGGGTAGTGACGGAATTACGTCTAAACTGCTCAAACTCGCGCTGCCGGTCTCGGGTATTCTTCTGCAACTTTTATTTCAACAAAGTCTGGGCCAAGGATACTTACCTAAGGACTGGAAACATGCAAAAGTTACCCCTATTTTTAAATCCGGTGATGCTACATCCGCCAATAACTACCGTCCTATTTCCCTAACTAGCATACCCAGTAAACTTCTGGAACATGTGATCTACAGCCATAATGTGAATTACCTTACAGAAATTAATTTCTTTTTTCCTAACCAACATGGCTTCCGTAAAGAGAAGTCGTGTGAAACTCAGTTATTTGAATTTATCACTGATATCCATGACAACATTCATTCACAAACGCAAACTGACGCTATCTTTATCGATTTTTCGAAAGCGTTTGATCGGGTCCCGCACCAGCGTTTGATAAGTAAACTTAAGTCACTTAATATGCATCAGTCTCTTGTAGACTGGATCAAAGAATTTCTTTCTGAAAGAACTCAATCAGTCTCGATCCATAACGACTCATCTCGAAGTATCTCAGTAAAATCCGGTGTCCCGCAAGGCTCCGTCCTCGGCCCTCTTCTCTTTTTAATTTACATTAATGATCTACCTAACTTAATTTGTTCAAAAATTCGGCTATACGCTGACGACTGCGTAATATACAGGCGCATTATCTCGAACGAAGATAGCTTCGCCCTCCAGCGTGACCTTGATTCGCTATGGTTATGGTGCGTTAAATGGCAAATGGATATCAATATTACAAAGACCAAGCTTCTTACTTTTGCTACAATTAAGTCTAAGTCTGCCTTTGATTATAAAGTTAATGGTGCAATTCTTGAAAATGTAACTCATTACAAATACCTCGGAGTATTTCTAACGGATAATCTCGACTGGAAAATGCATATTGATCATATTGTGAGCAAAGCGAATCGATCTCCAGGGTACTGTAAAACCTATGATGTACGCGAGCCCTCAATTTTTGCGAATTTCACGAATTGAAGAATTCGCGAAATTTAAGGGCGCGCGAAAATTTCGGTCCTTAAGATTTTCAATGCAGGCTTCTGGAATTCGCGAAATTTAGTGGTCGCGATTATGTCATCTGTGACTGATTCGCGAAAAATAGGGGCCGCGAAAATAAAGGGTTTTACAGTATCTTAGGAGGAACTTGTTTTTAGCACCAAGGGACGTTCGATTGTTAGCTTACAAATCTTTTATTCTTTCAAAACTAGAATATGCGAGCATTATTTGGAGCCCATGGCAAGATTATTTAATTAAAAAAATAGAGTCTGTTCAGAACAGAGCCGTACGTTCTATTCTCAGAGATTAATCCTTTACGTCGAGTGTGACAGCACTAAAAACAAGAGCTGACCTTGTTCCTTCATGTAATAGACGGAAAGTATCCCGACTGGCTTTTCTTCATCGCGTGTATTATTACAACGCTGACCTTAAAAGTCAACTTGTACTTCCGCCCCATAGGATTTTTCCTCGGCATGATCACTGTCATAAAATTAGGCTACCCTTATGTCGCACTAAGCATTTTTCAGAGTCGCCCTTGATCTTGGCTATTCATGAATGGAATGACCTCCCTGAAAGTGTGGTTGATATCTCAGACTGTGCACAGTTTAGGAGTGTATGTGAAAAATTATTTAAGACAGTTTAATTGTATACGCTCTCTGGTGTGTAGCTGTTGTGTATATAGTATGCTGTGTATGTGTGCGCGATCTGTCGCGTGCTGTTTTCAATGTTAGTGTTTTCTTGTTTTTGCAGCGAACTTTTTCTTTTGTCTCTCCCTCCCTCATGTAATGCCTCCCGGCGCTTTGAGGGAACAATAAATGAAATGAAATGAAATGAAATGAAACGTTCGAAGCAGAAAGAACAAAAAAAGAATGGGGAGTCCCAGATTAACCAGCTCTTGCTAAAGGGCAACACTGCCGTCCCTTCGAGCGGGCCAGTAAAATGACCCTTCAGCACTGCCGAAGATGTATTCTCAAGGAAGCGGGGAAACATAGCTGATGAAAACTTGTAAAAGCAGCTACTGCTTAATTGCAGCGACTACTGAAAAGGAAACAATAAAGCATGACAAAAAAACAGTTCTGTATTTGGTCATCACAGTAGCGAGAAAAGTAACTTGTTACATTTGAGTTAAAGTAACGTGATGTTTTTGCCAATCAGTAAAGATTAACATCTTTAGTTACGTTTTGAGCGAGTAACGATATACGGTATTTATTTTCTTTTTGGGGTAATGTGTACAGATCTGCCAAAAACAAAAAGCTAAATTTTGCACAAAAAAAGAAAATTAAGCACGTGGTGCTTAGCGTCACATCTTTTTTGTTGTTGTTTTTTGTCATTTTATATTAAGCCTCTTTTACATAAAAACACCAGAGTATTGAAGTTGCAGCTGTCACGTGTGACGTCGGCTGTACCCGGGCAGCGTTCGCTGGCTGACACTCGGTAAGGTCTGTGGTGAGCGGGAGTTGCGTGGCGGGTGTTGATGCGGTGTGTAGCAAGGGTCGTTTATCCAAGGGGGCGGTTTTCAAAATCAAAGATGTCATGAAACTCCCATAGAAGATCTTGAAGGCGCTGTTGTTCGGAAGGGTCCAACGTGGAGTCCACCATGGTGAGTATGTTGAAAGGGTCCAGGGGAGCTGGGCGGGTTGAATTAGAAAGGGGTGGATGGTCTGCTGCAATAGTGGAGACGGTGGCCGTGTCTAGCGATGAGCTTGTTGCTAAGGAAGCACCTTTTGGCAATACTTGTGTACTGGAACTAAAGTTAGCTATCCATACGCGGGTGAGGCCATTGGCAATTGGAACAATGCAGTGCGGGAGGGCAAGCTGTTTCGCGAGAAATATGTCCTTGTTAGGCGTTAGAACGTTGTCCCCATTGGCAACAAAGTGATTTGAGTGAAGTTCGACGGTGATGGCGGCAAGCGGCGGAATCCGATGACTTCCAGTGGTGCATAATCTTGAAACGATTGATTCAGACGTGTGGGCTGAGGTACGAATGTCGAGGGCAATGGTTCCTGTGGCGCAATTAATGAGGGCGGTGTGCGTTGACAAAAAATCCCATCCTAGAATCATAGCATGGAAGCAATTGGAAATCACGGTGAAGAGAACGCGATTGGTTTGATCGTTTATGGTAATTTGAGCGCTGCACACTTCAAGAGGTTAGATAGCGCGGCCGTCTGCACCCCGAAGGAGCTTAGAATCCGGGGGCGTCAAAACCTTGTGAAGCTGGCGTCTAAGATCTTCTCTCATAATGGAGATGGCGGCACCGGTATCTACAAGCGTCAATATAGGAACGTGGCCGATTGAAATTAAAAGTTCGTTTTGTGTGTTGCTTATAGCATCCTGTAGAGGATTAATGGGCACGAATTTTGATGCAGCCCCACTTCGCGAGGCTGCACGGTTTAGTTTCCCGAAATGCGGTGGTCGTGGGTGGGGGATGTTGAGCGACGGGGCATGGGCGAGTGTGAGCGGCGGAGATAATGGAGGGGGAACGGCTGTATCGTGTGGGCAACCTGGGCACGTGATCTTCATGAGGGTAGAGGTTGGCTGATGGGCTGGAGTGACGTTGAAAGGACCGACGGTAGGCAGTCGATGAGAAAATGCGTGGTCCATCGTTGAATCGGCGCCGACAATACGGCGCAATATGCCCGATTCCATGACAGTGAAAACGGACGGGTCGGTCATCTGACGTCCTCCATGCGTTAGGATCCCGTCGTGGACTCATAGAATTGGTGGATGGCAAGTGGTGGAGAGGACGAGGAGGCAGACGTCGGCTGTCTGGTCGTTCCGGAGGGACGAGCCGGTGGATTTCTCGTTGAACCAGCGCTTGAACAGCAGTTACTGGAACTGCTGCACTACCTGAATCAGCAGGGAGAGCAGAGGTCTCTGCTGGCAGCATCGCTTCCAATTCACGGCGTACTATCCGGATGATTTGCCTCTCAGATATAGGCGGATCCTCACAGGTGGACGTTGGTGTCGTGTTGGGCAGGCGTGTGAAGTTGGCTGTGATCCGGCGTTTTTAGCCTCTTCAAAGCACCTGCACTCTTGTATAACAGCATCCACTGTGGCACAATCTTTAAATACAATTAACTAAAATGCATCGTCGGAAATACCCTTAAGAATGTGAGTTACTTTGTCAGCGTTAGTCATGACAGGATCAGCCTTCTGACAAAGGGAAAGAATATCTTGAATGTGCGTAATGTAGGATTCTGTGGGCGTTTGGACACGTGAAGCAAGCTTGCGCTTCGCGGAGAGCCTTCGACCAGTAGGATCGTCAAAGAGATGTTGCAGCTGTTCCTTACACATGTCCCAAGACGTAATAGTTTCCTCGTGGGTGAGGAACCAGGTTCGGGCTGTGTCTTGTAGATAGAAAATGACGTTTGCAAGCATGATAGTTGGGTCCCACCTGTTATGGATGCCAATTCTTTCGTATAGGTGGATCCATTGTTCTACATCTTGGTCCCCGGATCCGGTGAAGTTTCCAGGGTCACGAGGGTGGGCGATGATAAGGGGGGAGGTGGGTTGCGACGGTGTGCCCTCCGGTGGGGTACTGCCGGATGCCGTGCTGCCGGAGGCCATTATGAAAGATGAGACGGGAAGCAGTCGGCTCCGGAGTTCCAGGTTGGTGGGGACGGAGAGGTAGATGGACGGATCGCACCTCCACCAAAATGTTACGGCGAATATAGATATATACAACAGTGTTGCGGAATGGGCACCCCCATTCCATTCCCATTCCATTCCGGGGAATTAGAGTTTTCGATTATTCGATTCCTTTGAACTCCTAGGAATGGGGACACTGGGCCCTTTCCCACTCCTGGAATTGCTGGATCGTTCCATTCCATTCCTCTAATTCCAAAACGTAAAAATTGGCTCTTGACAGCCAGATTGTGTTGCCGGCATAAGCACCATAAAGCTGACATTATCAAACGCATAGACAATTGCAACAAAATGCAAAATGCCTGAAAAAAGCACTGATTTTACTAAGCGGAGCGTTAGTGGCACGAAGTGTTTGTTTATATTGTACTGCAAACATCGAGAAAGCCTCTTGATATGTCGATGCATGTTTAAAACGTCGGTCCTTCGACCACGTGGCTCGCAACAAAAAGCAGAACGTAAATCCACTCATTTTCTTTAGCAAACTTTTTTTTACATTTGTCTTCGGGTCCATATCACATGAGCGAATGACATTTTAGCGAACAGCGACATTTGAGTGAATCGACGTTTTAGCGAATAACGGGGGCGCGCGTTAACCCATCCGCCGCGCTGCGCTTTATGCCGCGTCGCGGCCGACAGTCTGCGGCGGCTCATTACAAAAACGTGAACCCACTTGGCCCACCCGAAAACGACGCTTCGCGGCGTCCGACTATTCGCTAAAGTGTCATTCGGTGAAACGTGGGCGTTCGCTAAAACGTCATTCTAGTCAGTTCGGTTACGCGACAAGAGCAGTGACGACAATCTACTTCACCTTACTATGGACCGCACCAGACAGCACGAGAGCCATCGAAACCTATCCAGTGCCTTCTGAGTATCGCGTGACCCTGGGGCGCAGCAACGCGCCTTGCGTGTACTCCCGCTCACGGTGCTGGATTGCTTGGCGTGACTCATAGCGTCCGCAGCGGTCCATCACAAGGTGAAAAAAAGTACGCAGAGTCTAAAGTCGAAGGAAATGAGCGGGAATCCGCTAGCTTGCTTGTAACCCTAACCGGCTTGAATGTAAAACATATAATCCAAAAGACAAGCATCGGAAGAAAGTTCAAGTAAAACGCGGACTTACACGTAAAAATGCAGAATAATAAAACAAGTGTCGCAGCAAAGCACAAGAGGAGAAGAGAGAAGTAAATCTTGCTTTGTTTTATTGTCGAAGCAAACCCACAGTTCGCACTTCAAAGGATTGCGCGCGAATGAACGTGAAAGGCAGCAGGTTTGGTCGCCTGCTAAACAACGCTCCTCGAACTATAGACCTTTCCAATGTTTACAAATTCACAGCTCAGCGTGCGATCTCCACAGCTCAGCACGCGCGTGTGCGTCGCTTCGGAAAGCGAGCAAATCACGCGCGATACGCACGAACACTGAAAATGAAACCGGCCAGCAGCCCTTTTCTAAAAAGGTCTATACGAAAACAATAACTGATCATCTTTCGGCGGCGCGCGAGTCAACGAGTTCTCAGAGCTCTGCGAGTTATGAGTCGTCCCCCGCTCTCAGATCTCAGTCTGTGCGCGCGTGTATTCTCCATGCCTTCGTTTCTTTTGCTTGGTGCTTGGTTTCTTGCTTCGCTCGCTCTCGCGTAACGCCAGTAAAGCCCGTCGCCTGTGCGAAAGGCGCCATCGTCGCCACCCCCCCCCCCCTCCCTCCCCCATCTACTCTTTGCTTTGACGCTTCTTTTTTGTATTGCATTTTTTGCGTATAAGTCTGTTATAGCCCCACGCGAGTTAGCAACTGGCTCGCCGACTGGCTCAAATTCGCTGACCGTAAACACTAAAGAAAAAAAAATAGAAGAACCGGGCCCATTCCATTCCCTTTCCATTCCGGGCAAAAGGCATCTAATTCCAATCCCATTCCATTCCCCTCAACGCTGCCGCCATTCCATTCCCATTCCATTCCGAGGTCGCGAAAATTTGGAATGATTCCGGAATCATTCCAACTCCGGAGTGGCAACTCCGCAACACTGATATACAATGATTTAATTTCCATTGGGTGAAGACTGAGAATGGCGGTTGCAATCATCCAAAGCTTGTTGCCTTCTTCTCTTGTCTCCTCACGAAAAAGTCCCTTCTTTTTCTTCTTAACAATATATTACCTTGATATTCTCTGGTCTGCATGCACTAAAAACGTTGTTTTACACGGGCGTGAATGAAACATAAAAAATCTACTATGTTTGCGGGCAGTAGCAGAACACAAATCCGAAAGCAACATCATGACATATCTTCAAAATACGCTTCAGGTCCCTCCACAACTCTGGAATTCGCCATGCAGTAACGGGATAAATAAACAAGGCATCGCTGGCCATGCAAATCGAATAATGGCTGCTGCCGTCTATTCCCTTTATTGGAAATCTCGGGACACCCACACTGACTGCACACAGTTCCGTCAAGTAGCGGTCATCGTAATGAACAGGCTTTACGTGTCCCGTTGCCTTGTAGAGGAGCTCCACCACACGACCACCAATGATGTACATGCCGCTATTGAAGTCGTTTCGAGCATAGACTTTCGACGCAATCATCCATTCTAGATTGCGGTTATTAGTATCTGGAGTCATATCTGCATACAGCGCATCCTCAACCTTTGAGTGAGTGGTTTTTAGCAAGTTGGCGATATGGACAAAAGTTGCATCTTGAGTTTTGACGACAAACCTTGCCTGTGGACAGTGCTTTCTTGTCCACTGCAACATGGCCACGGTTTTGAGGACGTGATTTTCAGCAATATCAAGTAAGTCGACCTGAACAATGTCCACGGAATCGTGGGATTCGTCTTCCAAGAGATTATAATATTGTGAGGCGACATTTTTCCCTACCAGGAAGACAAGACGGCCACGGGCAAATACAATGGCTTCTTTTCCCCATGCTTCGCGGACGGCCACACGACTCTCAAAGTTTTCAATGGCAGACATCACAACAAAAAGATAGTCAACCGCGTCTGATCCACAAAGCATCTCTTGATTTATAATGTAGGGTATGTAGGTATGATACGATCGATTCCCGAGAAGTAGGTGTGATACGTTTTGGGGTTGAAGTGTCCGTAAGGATCCTGAGTGAAATACGAAGATGTAGGAACCATGAAATATGATGCATACACCAAACACTGCTAGGACCGCTGCTGCAGACAGAGTTCCAATAAGTTGTCTTCTGCGAACGAGTCGGTGTCTCAAAACCTGCATCAAAAAAGGTTTCGTATAAAAATCAAAGCACATACAGCATGAACAAAGCGATTTACCGCCAACGTTCTAACACTTAACCAGAGCATACGACAAAATGAATAATATAATTCCACTTTGCTCAGGAGTACAACCCAGCCTGCGTCTTACCATAAAGGTTCCACACTATTTAATAAAAATAGTACAATAGTGTAATAATATTTCGTGATAATCTCCGCTGTCTTCGCGATATTGGAAACAATCAGGATTCTAATGTCGCGACATTTTCCTTTTTCGAATGTCGCAATATTAGAAAAAGGGCATATAACGTGTGAACGAAATTAATTCTACCTGAGTTTGAGACACTGTCTGCCCTTCTTTTCTGGCTCTCTAACTGTTTTTTTTTTTTTTTTCTACTCAAGCCTCAGGGTTTACAATGGGTGGTTATCATTTGAGCCCGTTCTCGTTTCGACCTTCTCACTTGGCCCTTCTCAAAACAACCCTTCTCAAAAAGATCTTCTCGGTTTGACTCGTCATATTTGGCCCTTTCCCGTTTCGTCTTTCGCATTCCAACCCTCCTCATTTGGGCCCGTTCTCGTTTCGCCCTTTTCACCTAACCCTTTTCAAAACAGCCATTCTCAAAAATATCTCGCTTTGACCCGTCGCACTTGACTCTTTCTATACCAAATCGTTTTTTTAGAGTAATAATAATACATTGATATACTTTGTGTGTGTGTGTGTGTACGCCACACTACAGGCATACTCTCTCTGCTAAGGATTTAAGCAGTGCGTCGAGGTCGTCGTGAAGAGCTACTAGCTGACAGTAAAACAGACCAACTATTTATCGCAGCCAGATCATATTCCGAAATGTCACGTAGTTTGAGGTCTCTCGACTTGGGACAATGCCACCACTTCTATAATTCAGTGGTTCTCAAAAGGGGGTCTGCGAATACATCCTAGGGGTCCGCGAAGCCCTGTCTCATCAGTCAGGCACCGATATATTAGTTGTCTTTCTTCACATTGAGAAGAAACGTTCCAATTTTCGGGAAAGTACTCTCGTGTGTATGTCAATGAGATAAGTCTACTTTACACTAGCATATAGTTATATACATTTATTAAAACATTATCCTGATAACCTATACCTTTCTATGCCCCTCACCCCGAACGGGGTCCTCCATCATCTCCGCCTTTCTACAAGGCGTCTGCGAAACATCAATGGTTGAGATTGAGAACCACTGATATTATGTATGCTATTTCTGTTCAAACAAAGTTTCTAAATTAAATGTTCATCGGTTTTTTTCTTCTTGTTTGCTTAGAGGAAGGGAAGCAGGCGTCAATGTACGATTCTCAGTGCGTGCCTCTACACATAACATATATCTGATGGTATGTTGGGGGCCCAACTAAGGTAATGCTCATCAACAAAGCCGCGAAGGCATAACGACGTTAGAAGCATGCCAAACTAGTGTCATTCGGTCGTAGTGGGAACGGGCGAAATGAGAATAGGTCCAGTTGCGAAAAACACGATTCGGATCTTATGAGAAGGTTCAAACGAGAAGGACCAAATGAGAAGGGGTCGAAATGTGCACGGTTCAAATGCGAATGGGACGTTTTGAGATATACCCGTTTACAATAATGTTAAATGGGTACAGCTCGACAGCACTTCAAGGAATGTTTCGTGCAACTTGTGGGCACAATTAGCATGCGACAAATGCTTAAAGGCCCTGCTGATGTCTGTAATAGTCGACCTGCTTGATGTTGAAACAAGGCAGAGGAAAACAGGAAGCACTGTTTGTTTGCTTTCGTATAAATACAAAGTTGAACATACTCTGAAGCAAATTCTGCCTATTAATATTATAGAAGCAGTCAGGAAAAAAATCTTGATCGTCTGCTCCTTTAAAAGTTTGAATGACTAACAAAGAAAATACCATATTTAAATAATAAAAAAGATAGACAAAATTGGGAAAAGATATCCTTGAGACAGCTATACTTCAAAGAATTAAAATAATAAAACTCGAGCTGGGCCTTCAAACTCCTCCCCGTGGTAGTAGTGATGTAAACATTAATGTAGATACCATTTCTAACCAGTTTATATATGCTGTTCACCTGGAGCTGTGAAGCACATTCCAGCTGTGAAGCATGCTGAAGCTGCGGAGCAATCCTTCAGCACAGCTGAACTAAAATATTGCACACTTCTGACTAGAAAGATTCACACTCCCCGACACGCAGAACTGCACCTTTATTGTTTACTGTTCATTATTTGTTGCTGTCTTTACTGTGAACACAAACGACTACTTGACCTCATTAGTGTGCACAACACAAAACTACAAGCATAAAAAGCGAGAGAAACAATACAATATAAACATTTAAAAATAAACGAAAATAGGACAGATCAAGAACCGACCGAGAACATGCCATCAAGGCACCAACAAGGCTATGGCAAATGATGCGGGGAAAAATGCAAGTCGAAGTCACTCTCTTCACTGTTATTAATAATCTTGCGCGAGTTGCGGCGTCCAGCTGTACTAGTAGTTTACTCTTTACAAGGAAGAGAATGCAGGTGCATTGTCCGTCTCCCAGGAGAGTTCATTTTCATGATCCTATTTTGGGGGAAAGTGAGGGAGTATGACAGATGAGTGGAAGATAGGAGATCACTATTTTTTTAATGAAGAGCGGTGGGCCGTGTTGGAACGACTCTTGTGGAGCGGACTTCAGATAAATCAGCTCGCACGAGTGCGTTGTTGTGAAAAACGGTTAAAGTGCAGGCGAGCTGTTGTAAGTTATACATGATGATTGAAACCGCCACCGTTGTGGTGGTGGCGACGTTCGACGTCCGGGGGAGGTGTATATAAGACGTAGAGGCAATAAAGTTTTGAGCTGAGTTGGAGACGTTGTCTCTCCCTTTTTCTTTCTACTTCACGATTTTCAGTTTTTCAAATCACATGTCTCAGGTTTTCAATCATCATGCCTTGTTGTGCCACTTTATGTCATTGAGCCTGCCTCTGCCGTTTTACGATGGCGCTAGCAGAAATGCGAATTGTTGGGGTGAACCGTGCCGCCCCTGTGGGGCACAGCTGGAGCTCAGACGCTCCATATACATGGCACAAAATGTAAGCGCATGACGTGAGTGCAGGATGTCTGTGACTTTGCTCACTCTGGCGCCCCCATTAACTTCCTACCTTCGCTAAATACAATTCGTACTTATTTTTGACGTTTAAAACTTATTACATGTGTTTGTTTTATTCTCAGTGGAGAAATAAAAGAGATTGAGCACGGACATAAACAAACATTAAACGTTCGATTGCCGGAGTCAAACTAGCCACAAATGATGCATACCTTTTAAAAATATAGTGTCTCGAACTAAACCCGTTCGAACTATTATGTTTTTTCCTAATGATATATACCGATACAGTAGGGGATATGTCAGGAACCCGAATTAGAGCGGAACCTATAGAAATTTTGTTCGAGACTATTATCGTTTGCATGACGGAGGTCGTGCAGACCCCCATCATTTTCCGCAATTAAGGAAACAAATTGTTTTTTTTTATTATGCATTGTTAAGGCACGGAATACCTAAAAATACTGAATTCACTTTTACTTAAAAGCCTAAATGCTCATGAGATAATAGTGCACACAGCGAAAGGTCACGAACTATCACGATATCCATGTACGTGGTGAAGTCAGTAAGTCTCAAACTGATATATAATAGTTGATATAAGTAGCGTCTACAGTTTCCAAATACGTCAATAGGCTGCAACATAATCTAGCTTCGTGATATTCACTGCGCATTAACTAGTTAACAGCCACACGCATCCGCAACTCAGTTTAAAATGGCGACTGCGCTCGAGGAGTGCATATGCTAGAAGAGCAGCGTGCTGTTGTGCGCTCTTGGTGGGCAAAGGTGCTTCCTACAAAAGTTATTCACAAGGATATGTTCCCCGTTTACTGCGAGAATTGTCTATTGCGTAAAGCCGTGTGCAAAACTGGGTTGAAAAGTTCTCCCAAGGGCGCTTAAAGGTAGTTGACGAGAAGCGAACTCGAGGTCGCGTTGATACTGCGACGGAAGCCACGTGCGGCGGGTACGCACGTGGATCAGATAGCAGCCCAAAGAATTTTACGCAGCAGCTTTTAAGGCGCCGGTGAAGCGATGGGATAAATGTGTAAGTGTTGGGGGAGTATATGTCGAGAAATAAACGGGGCTTTCAAATTGATGTTCCGCACAATTCTTTTTGCTGCTTTTTTTTGTGTATAATTTTGTGACTTATTAACTGACTTGTTTTTCGTACATTACATAGTCATCGCTTAGCAAAGAAATATACTGAACACACTATTCTCTACCTAGAAAACCGTAACAGGTTTAAGAACAAATCGATATGATAGCGGAATAAAAATGCACCTTTATGAGATAAAACCTAAGAGGGTTTTCCAAAGTGAGCGGAAGAGTGTCTGCCATCGGGGTTTGCACACTACAGGATGTGACGAGGGCGCGCTAAACGCGGACCGTGAAACCAAACGCTGCGCTGCGGCGGAATTGGCGGAGAAAAGTGCCCTCGACAATAAACGAGCGCCTGCATTGTCTTTGTGACGGAGGGGAAATGGATCGATGAAACAATCCGGATTTTTGATGAACTCAACCTATTATGCGCTATGTCAGTATGAGCAAAACTCGAAAATTTAGGTGCTAGAAGCCTCATACGCGTCCTGGGACCTTGAAGGTCATTGATTGGAGCGTGCGAAGAAATGTACAGTTAGACAATACTGAAATCACGAACAGGGAGACTAACAGAATGTACTTGAGGGCGCACTCGCTGGGCATATTCTTGCGAGAGTACTATGCCCCTGTCACCGCATGCATTCGGGTGGGATCTGAAGAGAACTTACGGAAATGGTGGTGGGCATTGCGGGAGCCTTTGCCAGCTTCGTGGTTCGCAAACTCGACGAGTCAAAACTCGCCTTCAGAGTAGACGCTGTTTCCGACGAACGTTCGGCGCTGTCAATGCAGAACAGAGAAGGAGCACTTGTTATGCGGATGAGACGCAGAACGAATTGTGGCTAGGCTAGAGTATTAAATAATTCCGCTCATAAAACACACGGCATGCCCTTCAACTCCACAAATAAAAAAATAAAAAAGACTAGATAAGCCTTCTGCGATATCGTGTACTTTTTTATTGTGCGTTTTTTTTTTGTTTATTTTTTTCTTTTGTGTAATATTTATTGCGGAAATTTGTGTGCGTATTTATTATTCTTTGTTCAACTTAAGTTTAAAAAGACGGTATAAAGCCTGCCTGCGCAGTCACGGTAGTCATGCTCGGATCGCAAAAGTGAAACTCATTTTAGCGACACAGTTAAAACAAACGAGCGATATCTGCTTTATTAACCATTTTCCTTAAAGAATTGAAAGCCTGTTTTCAAAATTAGTGTTACATGGCAAAGTGCTCGTTCGGGGCACAAAAGCGTTCATATTTACAGACCCTCAAAACGAGAAAAATAGTACGAGAAAAATAAGAAAGCTCCGATGTACACTGAGTCACCCTGTGTACATGTAAACGAGAGCGCGGATGCGTTAACCCTACACTGTGTGCAAAAATAACACGCCCAGGCGTGTAAACTGTTGTCCCATAGCGGTTACGTCAAAACGTGTTCGTTTTACACGCAGCCATCTGTGCTATTCGTCTACCCATGAGGTGGCGTGTAAGCTTTAACACGATTCACCGTGTCTGCCTTCCGCGAAACACGGCTCAGCGAGTTCCTAAAACATGGCGGCCAGCAGCCGAGAACGGGCGAGAGACGACCCCAGCGAGCCGCGCGCCTTTTCGAAGTGAAAGTGGTGGAGCACACAGGACGCGCTTGCTCTCTTCGATGTCTTTTATCCCGAAGGAAAAATCCATCAATGTAACCCTGTTTGGCAGTCAATATTTTCTAGTGGACCGCTGACTGTGCCTGACTGTACGTCAAGCATGTCTGATTGGCCAACAAGTTACTCTGACCGACAGTCAAACTCCAGTCAGACTCCGCTTGTCGGCTTTCTGGTGGTTTCCTGGTGGCAGTCGGCCGCCGCGAAATGCCATCAGGATGTCTTGGTGGCGATTCTGACTGTACATCGATTGTCTCTGACTGTACGTCAAAAAGCTTTGACGTGCAGACAGACGTACGGTCAAAGGACGTAAAGTTCGTTCGGATACCACTATGTAGTCAGATCTATGAATACGAAAAGCAATCTATGCACGAGAAAACGATTTCCGGACGTGAGCCCATAAAACCGCTGACGTTAGAGATATGACACGCAACTGACCGACAACCTTGATCAGAAGCCCGCCGAAGCGCCGAACACGACACTTCGCTGACTTCGCTTCGCCCATAGAGGCTTCGCCGAGCTTTCATGAACGATCGCTCTCGACTCGTTTTGTTTGCCCGCTTGCTCCAACCTGTCGATCCTGCCCGGGCTCTACAATGTCTTATGTTTTAGTAGAATTTCTACTCGACAAGACCCAGCCTGTTGTGAGTTCCGACGATGTAAGGGACTTTAGCGGTGTAGTTGAAGACGACAAGGTGTACCAGGTCTACTGGGCCGGTGACGCGCGAACAAAAGGATCGTTCTACGACGCGAAAGTACTCTACATGGCAGGTGAGTAGAACTGAAGTACGGCGAGTGATGTAGGAGCGCTTTGCATAACATGCTGACGGCTTAACTGTCTTTGCAGCCGAAGCATCTCGTATAAAACAAATAGTCAAATCGAGTTTACAGAGCGGTGGCATAGCATAGGGGTGATTCCACTGCCGGTCGCGATAGCGGACGGACGTGATATGGATCGCTCCTTGCAAGCGGTGGCGGCCGTGCCCGGCCGCGGTGATAACAGGTCTTTTGCTGCTAAGGAATATTGTATGCAGTTGCCGATACTGCCCACCGGTGATGCTGCAAAGCTCAGCGTCGTTTTGCACGCTGACCTCGACGGGCGCCCGTACAAGATTGAAGACTTCAGGCAGCCGTTGCAACAGGTGGGCTTTTTGTCAGACGTGGCGGGTCTGGGCGCCTACCAGATGAGCCACGTCTGGCTGCTTAAACTGAAAACTCCTGAAGCGAAAGCAAAGCTTTTGGAAGCAGGGAGTCTTCAGGTGAAAGGTTTGACGTGCCAGCTCGTCGACCCGAACCGGAGGGAGCTTCGCGTTAAGCTTCACTGGGTCTCGTTCGACGCGCCGGTGGACTCTATTCGGCGCGCCTTCGAACCATTTGGGACCGTCAAGGAAGTCGCGAGGGAAAAGTGGAAGGTGGATGGTTTCGTCGACGTTGAGTCCACGACCCTCGTCGTGAGGATCACCCTCAACGAGGGAGTCTCGCTGGAGAGCCTGCCGCACCAACTCCGTCTCTGCGGTGGAAACGTCTTGGTCGTGGTGCCCGGGCGTGCGGCGAAATGTCTCCGGTTCCGTCGCACTGGGCATATCCGCCGCGACTGCAGGGCACCCTGGTGTGCTGAGTGCCGCGGTTTCGGACACGAGCCCAAGGACTGCGTCAAGACGTACGCCCGTGCAGCCAGCGGCAGTACCAATGCGGAGTCCACGGAGCTTCTGATGGACGAAGAAGAGGCGGAACAAGCGGCGGCACCGGCGACGCTGACAGTGCCTCAAGGGCAGCCCGACTCGGAGGAAGCCAAGGGAGGCCCTAGCGAGACGAAGACCGCAGCTTCTCAGACGGAGCCACCGCCCAAGACGGCTCCCGAAGGAACCAGTGGTGCTTCGGCGAGGGATGGAATGGCGACTCCGGAGGCACCAGTGGATGCCGTCCAAGGAAAGGAGCCCGCGGTCGCCAAGGGTGGCGACGACGACCACGTTATGGTCGTCGAAACCACTACAGTGAAGCGTCGTCTGGATGATGCGCCGTCCAGGGGTGGGGAAGGACAGCTGAGACGCCTCGAGCGTGAGTGGTGCGGGAAGGTGGGACGGTTCAAGAGCCGGCCCGCGTCTCCTGTACGCCACAAGGAGTAGCCACAGTGAGTCGTTTCGGCACGTTGCTGCCTGTTTCACACTGTAAGCACCGTGCTCCCCGCCTGGTCTTTCTCTAGCCCTTCTTTATGTTTCAAAGACCTTTGAGAGTAGGCACTTTAAACGTGCGAAGTTTAAACGCGAGGCGTAGGCAATGCCAAGTGAGCCGTTTGTTTATCGAGAAAGACCTCGACGTAATTGCCGTGCAAGAGTCGAAGATAGAGAGCGAAGACCGGACGGAGAGCATGGTGCGGCTCTTTGAGTCATGTTACGATGTATGCGTCAGTCACGCTGTGGGAACGCCGGAGGGATGCCTTTTATTTATCAGGAAGTCTCTTGGGTCTGTAACCAGAGTTGTTAGTTGCGAGTCTGGTCGCCTGGTCCTGTGCGATTTGACCATTTCAAGTAAACTGTTTCGTATTTTGTGCGTTTACGCCCCTAATAAGGCGGAAGAAAGATTAGTATTTTTTGAAAACATTTTCGAGTTCGTCCAAACCGATAGACTTGTCATTTTGTTAGGGGACTTCAACTGCGTTTGCGAGCCGCGTGACCGATCGAACAGCACGCAGTATAGAGATACGAGTACCATTTTTCTAAGTGATATGGTCCAGAAGTGTGAATTGGAAGACGTGGGTCAGTGTGCATCAAGTCCTACCTGCCTATTTTTTACTCACTTCCAAGGTGCTAGTCACGCACGGTTGGATAGAGCTTATGTTTCTTTGGAACTCGTCAGGTCCTGTAAAACGTATGCAGTGGACCCAGTGTCTTTCAGCGACCACTGCCTTGTTTCTTTTACATTGGGCTCTTCAAAGGAAAAAGCCAATAATTTCAGTTGGGATCTGTGGAAATTAAATTCGAAGCTTATACAAGACGATATTTTTGCGAGTGAGGTGCATAAAAGTCTCGAACAACTAGATAAAGTAAAAGAAGGAAGAAGTGTCGGGGCGAAATGGGAACTGTTAAAACAAGAATTTAAGATGAGCGCCATTGAAAGATCTGTTGCCTTAAAACATGGGGAAAGAAAAGAAATTACGGAGCTAAAGGGGCTGCTACAAGTTTTGCTTAACGCGGACAGTATATCACCCGGGCTGTTTTCCGATGACATCAGTGTTTTAAAGAAACGCCTTGAGGCCCTTGATACCGAACGTTATCAAGGGGCCATGGTTCGAGCACGTTTACAGCGTTTATCACGGGGGGAGTTACCCACGAAAAGAGCCCTAGGGTTAGAAAAGAGATACGCTAGCAAGAATGAAATAAGCGAGATACAGTATCAAGGGTCTTTGACGAGTGAAAGACAAGTCATCGTGCGTGCTTTTGTTGAGTACTACAAAGGGATTTTCAGTTATCGTGCTTCAAAGATAGCAGAGTTCCAAACGACCTTTTTGCCGTTAATGCCGAAACTCGATGATGAAGCAAGAAAAAGGTTAGAACAACCAGTAGAGCTGTGGGAGATTGAAAAAGCGATAGATAATTTAAAGCCTGGAAAGTCGCCCGGCCTAGATGGTTTAGGAGGGGATTTTCACAAAACCTTTAAAGATCAAGTTGCACCTTTATTGCAACGCGTTTTCGCTGAGGCGTACGACCTTGGTTGTTTGCCTCCTTCCTTTTTGTGTACGCATACGATTTTTATTCCAAAGAGCGAGGACCCCGAGCGACTCCGTTCTGTTGGAGCGTATAGAACGATAACGCTCACCAACGTTGATTATAAAATTTTCATGAAGGTATTGGCTGAACGCTTACAAATGGTTATTAACGTCATCGTCGGTTCGCACCAAACTTGCGGCATTAGAGGCCGAAGTATTGTAACCAATGTGCACGTCGCGCGCAGCATTCTAGAGTGCTGTGACGCCATGCACCGTAGGGTCGCGGTGCTACAAGTGGATTTAGAAAAAGCGTTTGACCGTGTGTCGCACGAGATTCTTTTTTCGATTTTAGAACACGTTAATGTAGGGTCTCTCTTATACAACGGCATCCGTATGGCGTATAAGAACTGCGCCACCAGTCTCGTAGTGAATAAATCTGTTAGTGAGCGCATTCCCCTACTTTCTTCTGTGCGGCAGGGATGTCCGCTTTCACCGCTACTTTTTTCTGTCTTTCTGGAGCCTTTTGGTTTGAGCATCATTCATAACAGTCAGATACGTGGGTTTAGACTACAGGAAACTGAGGTCCGTCTTTTGTCCTACGCGGACGATGTAGCGATTTTTTGTGTTGACCACGAAAGTGTGAGCAAGGCTGTACAGTTAACAGAACTATTTTGTGAACAGACGTGTAGTGCAGTCAACTGGCAGAAGTGTGTTGGTTTTTGGCACGGTGACTGGCCCTCAGCACCCGCTATTTTTGACCGTATTGTTTGGTCCGACACGCCGGCGCGTTACCTTGGAGTACCCTTGGATCAGTACCGCGTCAATGATCAGTACTGGAGGGATGAGACTGAAGTTCTGCGTGCAAAGGCCGAGAAATGGGGGGAAAAGGGTTTACCCGTTTTTGCGCGGGCAACTGTTTGCAACTTGTTTCTGGCTGCAAAAGTCTGGTATGTGTTGCAGGTTTTGTATTGTTCACGTATTAACATTCAGCGGATCCATCGTGTTTTCGCCGTTTTCATCTGGAGCTCGGCCTGGGAACGAACCAGCCGCACAAATCTTTTTCGTAGGGTCAAAGCTGGTGGTATAGGTCTTTCACACCTGTTTATAAGACAACTGGTTAGCAGGTTTATGTTTCTTAGAGACCAGCAAGACCCTTTTTTGCGTACAGTTATTCAGACGCGGCTGCGCAGTGCCCTACCAGATTTTGTGGTGGCGACGAATGTAGACATCTGCCCTGGTTTACGCGGATACTTGAAAGAGGTTGTTGGTGCGTATCGGTTTTAACAGCACGTTTTTCTTTGCAGTATTTGTCCGGTGTGTCGCGTAAACGGTTGTCGAGAGACCTGATGGATGCGCTTTTTCCCATGCCTTTGTATCGTTTGTTGTACAGTGCAGGCCCAGGGCAAGATGTTTTAAAGCGCGTTAAAAGAATGCTGGTCCCTGCCTATACCAAGACGTTTTTCTTTAAGTTACACAGTGAAACACCCCCGGTTAAAGCTTGATCATCTGAGAAAGGTATACCGGTCCCATGGTCCGATAACTGTTTTTTGTGCAAAAAGCGAGAAACTATTGAACACGTACCAGTCAATTAAATATTGGTGCCGAGGATGTGCTGGAGATGAATTACCATAAATATTTTCATCAGTAGACAAAGCCTACAAGTCAGAGTTTCGCATTAACATCCTAAGTGTCTTCATCGACTGTTGGGACGCGGTTTTCTTTTGGGACGTCCTTCAGAGGACTCTCAAAAAGGACCTCCCAATAACGCCTCAGGGAATTAGGTTTTTACCCACAGAAAGAGCGGACGATGTGCCGTATGACATGATAATGCTCCTGGGCCTGCACAGTATATGGCGGTGCCGTATGGCTGTACGCCACGCAGATGTTGATGTACGCCCTGTTCGCAAGTATTTCGTTGAAAATATCTGTTTTCTGATTGAAGTGTACAAGGCGCAAGAACCACGACCTGATTGGTTGCCTGCTCTTGAGGGGCTAGCTACCCTAAAGGACTTTTAACATTTCTGACACCAGCCGAGCTGACTGATGTCCTCGTTTTTATCCCTGTTGTTTTAAGTACGGGGTGATGGTGAATGTCACTGTCCTGTTCCAGGCAATAAAGAAAAAAAAAAAAGGTCGCATAGCATAGGGGTTAACGTGCCCGATTTGTACGCAAGCGGTCGCGGGTTCGATGCGCGGTGGTCCTGCTTTTTTCTTTTTCTTTTTTTTTCGGAACATTCTGTTTTATCGAGGCATTTGGCGATATTTATGAGTGCGTATAACTTTACTCTTATATAAATGCTGCCCTTGTTGATGAAATTCCCTTGGCAGTGGCAGTCAGACGTCATCTGATGGACCATCAGGTGACGTCTGATGGTCCATCACGTTCCACCAAGGCTGCTGACTGGCAGTCAGTGTCCCAAATTACGTACCTTGATGGAATTTTCAATAGGGATGCGCATTAAATGCAGTCTCCAAAAGCTAGCATCGTGCCTAGTGGAGCAAGGACGAGGTGACTAACGGAGGACGGCGCCGCCCTGATGGTACCCCACCGTAGGCTCGGCCTCGCTCACGTTTACGCTCCGATGTCCTGTACAACTTCCATGCGCGTACGGCGCGTATGCACAAACTGTCGCTGTGTTAGACCAGCCGACGTGCAAATATACGTGCGTCGGTGGCGTCGGTATTTATGACGGGGCTGCCAGACCGATGTATAACGCCGAACTTCTTAGAAAATAGATAAATGACTCGAGCAAGCGAAATATTGGAATCGGGTGACGACTCGATTTCCTACTCGACATGCTTTTCTCCCATCGGCGCTTATTAGCTTGACATGTGCGGGTGAGTTTTGGTCGCTGACCGTTGCAGATTTATATAAGAAGACACAAAACTCGGCGCCATGGACAGCTGTGTGTAAGAACTGTTCGCATTTAAAAAGTATGGAGGCAAAATCTCTGGACAATGTTCGTCAGTTGCGTAAGTCACTCCCGTGTCCCAATTCCAAGTGGAATTGGAACACGGGGATGACTTTCGACAAGCCAGTGACGACCCGCATGGATGCGCGATTAAGAATTTCAAGCGCACTCTCCTGCGTACGAGTCAACTGGAGATAGTTGCACCCGTACACAGCCCTATAGAAATAAGGATTCAACGGATCAACTGACGCAGGGGCTTTTCCTGAGCACCCCAGGTTTTGCCTATGGTACGACGGATAATGTATACGCCGTGCTTCCAATGAGCTTTAATAGAGCGCGCCCAGCTCTGGGTCCCTCCATTTTGATCAATAGTGAGGCCCAGGATGGTGAGGGTGGGCTGCTGTTCGAATGTGATTCCGTGAAGATAGAGCTTGAATGCGTCGCTGTAGTTTTTATGTCGCCCTTTGGAGGCGGGCTACGATCATGTAATTAGTTTTAGTGGGGGAAAGGGCCATGCCGTTGTCCTCGAGGAACTGCGAGCTCACGTCCAGGACAGGTTCAAGTGTATTCTGTTGCGCAACTAGTGGGGTGCCGGCCGCCCAGAAAGTGATATCGTCAGCGTATGTTGTAAAACCGAGGCTTTCTACTTCGTCAAGTGGGAAGGTGAGCTCGGCCACAGAAATATTAAAGAAGGTGGGAGAGGGAACTGGCCCTTGGGGCACTCCCGTTGCATTGTGTGTTTGGGCCCTGAGGTGGCGCCTATTATGACTTGAAATTTACGGTCCTTAAAGAATGACTTCACGGAATTTAGAATGCGACCGGTGAAGCCGAGGCGTTCAGCGGCCCGGATTACGGTGTGATGAGGAATTGATTCGAATGCTTTCTGCACGTCGGCCGCAACGATCGTGCGGGGACCGGAAGTAAGGGGTGCGATAATGTCGTGATGTATGAACGCGCGACTATGTTGAGTGGAGAGGTTAGGGCGGAATCCGGTCTGCCTAGGATGCAATTCGTTGTGTGTCTCTAAAACCCCCTGTGATTCGAGTGAGGACCATACGTTTCATCACCTTGTGTTAAGGAAATGCACTGTTAGCAAGTCCCGTGTATTTGGCGAATATTTGGGGTGAAAAACACGCTATTTACACAAATTACCATAAATTTACACAATGAGTAACGGATAATTCGTTCAGAAATCATGCGAGGTTGTAAAAAACGTGTTTTGGTTCGGTCATACACGCATAACCGTGTAGCCGACCTCGATAACACGCATCGCCCCCGGCGACGACCGCGGCATTGCCGGCTATCGAAGCACCGGAATGCTTGGGGACACACTTAGAAAGGACCGTCGAGACAAATGCCGCGGAAAGACACATGTCTCGGAGACCGATATGCACCAAAAGCAATTGCGCCTTAACGCAGGACGTTGGCGAAACCCGCGCTTACCGTGCTCGCCGCCATCTTATGGCCGATGGCAATGCGGCTTCCCTCATGTCGCCCATGTTTGTATTTAGTTTAGGGGTCCTGATAACAGTTTCTTAGACACCACAAATAAAGTCATGGGTCTAATTATTCGTTCCAAGCAGTTAAAATGGATATAAAAAGCGTGTCCTCGATGTGAACACGTCACATTGCATTTGGTTTCGTTTTTGCTTCAACCTTCAACTGCAAGCGATCTGGCCACGGCGCAAGCGCAACGCCGATGTACGCTGGAAGCAAGCGCCGGTTGGCTTTCGTTGTTTTTGTTTGACCGGAGAAAATCTGGCAAGTACGCATGGCGCCGCTACTGTTTTGGTTTGACGGGACGCGAGAAGCTTCGCATAGAGCTTCGGAGTTTGCGAGCACATAGTGAAGACGTGAACGGAGAAGTGCCCCTGTGATGTTCCTGGAAGACGGAAAGTAGCATTCGTAATCGTCGTGTGTGCTTTGAAAGCGAAGGGAGTCACAGGGTCCACGAGTTCGCAACCACAAGCCAAGGTTCACGACAGCGCGGCGTTGACTTCGGCGATCTCGTTCTGTTTGGTGCAACCCGGTGATGCAAAAAAGAGCTGAAACATTCGTCGTGTGTGGTGCGGTGCTTTGTATTCCGGGTCTGTTTGAACTACGCTTTTAACACGGAGCGCAAATTGTTTGTTGCGTGGTGGAGGTTCAACGGGTACAGTCCCGTCGTCGTCAGCTGATCCGGTCCAGCTGGTCCGGGAGGACGCAGCGAGCGTTCTTAAAAGTAAATACTCCTTCGTTCCGTTTCAAACTGTGGAAGTATCCCGACACATACCGTGAGTAAGAAGCAGCGGGCGTTTTCAACAAAATTACGTTGTTTTAATTGCATAATGGACTCCGGATTGTTGTCTTAAATCTGCCGTTTTTTATGCTTCGTGTTGGACTGCGTTTGCATAGCGACGCACACCGCTCGAGTAGATGATTCGGTCCTGCAACGAGTTTGTTGCGCCAATCATGCGGCGTGAATAAATTAGAGCTCGCTTGCACCTTTGCATTTAATTGCATTATAATCATAACCTTAAATTGCAAGCTTCACTCTTGTTGGTGTTAGACTGGTGGCGGCTGATAAAACCCGTTTGCTCTACTGATATCTAACCCCTGGTTAGCTCAATTGGTAAAGTGCTCCACTTGTAATGGAGAGGTCACGGGTTCGATACCCGGACCAGGCGAATTTTTTCAGTCACGCACCAGTCATCTAGCTGTGTTTGGAGATTTGTGTTTGTCCTTTGTCCCTCTTGTTCCCCTTCTCCAGGGATTATTTTCGTCACGAGGAAGGAAGCGGAAAATCTTACCCTCCAATCTCCCAGATAATTTCAACGCCTCTGCCAGAGCGCACTTTAGCCACGCCTGTTTGAATGAAGCAGCTTATTTAAAGGGGTCATGAAACGCTTTTCCAACTTTTTCCTGTTTAGCTTTCCTCCTCAACTCATAAATCGCGCATTCCGCCAAACAGTTCAAGAAGACGAACAGATGGAGGCCCCTCTTGCTCGGAATGTGGTTTGTGTACCCGAACAGAGCCATTGTCCCCCTAGAAGATTAGCCCGTCGCTCAAAATTCAGACAAAAGTTGCTTTCCCCACCCTGTTCATTCCTAAGCTGACAGTGCTGTGCCAGACCTGCCACGTGATCACACTCTCTCGCGCATACCCACGCGCAGAGAATGAGGTCAGGTGATGAAAGGGAGGCGGCTGATTGGTCGAGCAAGAGCGTAGCTTCCACCACAATGTCAGCTTAGGGGTCAAGGGAAGAAGTGAGGTCCGGTTTTCTGTGACGTGCGTTTGGACCCGATGACGCGCTTTTGGGACCGCGGATGTATCACAGTGAAAAGGCAGAGAGCTTGGAAAGGGGAGGGGGTACGAAATAGTCCGCTGTGTTTTTACATTTTCGCACTGAAAGTCAGGCTTTTGACTTTCTACCTTTTTTTTTTCTTTTGGCCCACTGAACGATGTGCTATTAGTAAAATTTAAATTTAAAAGGATTTATCCCAACCCGAAATTCGTTTCATGGACCCTTTAAGGGCAGGCGGGCATATCGATGACCGCATGAATTCGCTAATAATTTTAATTGTAGTACAAGGCAGTTTTAGTTTTTAGAATAGCGGTCTTGCCGAGTGGTATTGCTACCTGAAGCTCTCTCTGTGACTTCGAATTCTTACTTGTACACTACTCATTTTTTATCTTATATCAAAGCCTCCTCTACCGGCTGTTTCTGCAAATAAGTTAAAAAGTTCCATAAGCTTCCAGGGTTTAATATATATATAATGGGGAACAAATTAGTAGCCATGACGGACGTGGCAAACGTATTTCTCAATATTTAGTTATTAACACTTAATAAGTAAAATTAGGCGTATGGTTCTTATTAGATACGTACTGAGCGTCATCAAAAACCCCTTAACCAGTCAATTTAGAACGATTGGAGCGCGCAGGAAGCGCGGAAGTGCACTAAAGTTACCACTCGTGGAGCTGGCAAAAGACTGGCAATGCGAAAACACGGATAACTTCCTTGTCCTTTCGCGCACAAATGCACGCACACTCACACGCATTTAGACACGCATATATATACACACGCACTCTTATCTGAAGGCAATCGCGGAAACACGAAGATCCCAGAACAATACAGATTTCAGCTTGAAACAATAACCCGCAATATCAATGAATCCCCCCCCCCCCCCCCTTCCCCCGCAAAGGTGTCACAACTTCTCCTAAACGTGACAGTTTCATGTGTGGTGGTTATTCAGCCAACCATATATCGGTTTTGCGTTCTATATTAACAGAATGTCATTCCGTTTTGTTTTCAACTTTTTCTTAAAGGGGCCCTAAAGAGGATTCTGCGATCGTCTGTTTCTGGTCATAAATGATTCTACAGGCCATATGCATCCTAAATATTTTGTAAAACTTTTCATCTCTCATCTCGGCTCTAATGTTAATGCCTCTCACCATCTAGCCGCATATTCTCACGCAGGACGAACTGGTCTCGAAACGTCGGGTTACTATTGATCACAACTTTTTGTTAGAGTCCCTATTTTTGTCTTTCTACTCCTACCCAGGCAGAAAGCTTCCTAACTTTAAAAGGTTACAAAAGCGCAAACGACAAGGGACGTTAAGTAGAAGGACACGCACACAGCGCTGTGTATGTGTCCTTCTGCTTCTCGTCCCTCGTCGTTTCCGCTGTTTTAACCTTTTAGAGATGTCACACCACCTAGCCCAAACTTCAACCTTAGCTGCCTAATGTTTACCTTCAGGCCAAACGGAGTCGGTGGGGGACTTCGGGTTAAGGGGAGGGAAAGAGGGGGGGGGGGGGGGGGTTGGAAGGTTGCGGTAAGAGGTCACGTTCGCATTCGGCCTCTCCAAGGCCAGGCTTTGAGCCTTTCTGAGCCGGGCCACCGGCACTCGATACAAATAAGTTTACTTTTCCCGTCATCCGCGGACCTTCTGATTTTGCCAGTCTGCAATTTTAAACTTCCGGACGCAGGGGGAAAAAAAAAAACCATGGGATTGTTTGCAAGAGGTTATGTGCTTGGCCCCAACTGAGATAATGCACGCTGAAACGTTCCAAGCCCAGCATCTCCTCCACCAGTTATCAGGTAATCTAAAACTACTAAAATGAAAAAAAAGATCAGACATACCAAGGACACAGGAACCGAAATGTGCAATGCGCGAGGTTGTCAGTGCAAACATGCGATGCCGCTTTTTTAATGTTTTTTCTCTGAAAGTAAAAAAAAATATGTCATCAAATGTGGAACTACGCCAAGGGTAAAATGTAATGCTACACATTGCCTTTTCGGTGTAAAATGCGAAGATGCGCCAATGTCGTGCTCTTTTTTTACATTTTTAGGTGACTGTGTCGAGAACCGGAAAGCCACCTTGCGCGACTACTCGAACGAGTTCGGGACCGCTTCAGGCAGCTTTCAGACGATCATAAACATGAACTCGTAATTCCGATTAAAGGATATTGGTACGCTGCCAAAATGTCACTTAAAATGAGATTGCATTACGTAGATTACGCTAGCAACCACCCCTGTAAGTTTACGACGTAATAAACGTCTTGATATGCCGGTCACTGGTACAATCTTAGAAAAAAGGGTATGGATAGTCCTCCCTTAGGGGAGGAACGGTCTTGTAACCTATGTTCCTTTAGAAAGAGAGAAACTTTCGTCCCTGAAGCAGAGGAGCAAAGTTCCTCCGTCGCTTGCATCTCAATATGGCGGCCCCGAATCGAGAAAATCAGGCCCAATAAGGCTTGACGAGGACGATACGTCCCTTGTACGGGACGAGAGGAGCAGCAAATAAAAGCGTAACACGAGCTTTCTGCGAACTGTGTTTATTTCCGAAGCCAGATTCCCCCCACAGGTACAGAAACTTGCGTTTCGAAAGCAGTTACTCAGTCTTCTCGTCGACTGCACTGCGATGTTAAACGGAGACAACCGATACCCTGTTACTTCGCGCACTTTGCGTCTTACCTTTGGTGTTCCTCGAGTCACAATTCCTTCGTCAACCGCACATCACGGAGAAGGGCAAACTCAATCCGCGAAACCAAAAGCCGCTCTCGAAAGAACAAACTCGAAGCCGCTGTTTATCGCATAGCGTGAAAGAAGGTTAAATCGCTAGCCACCAGATGGCGGGGTCAAGCAGAGTAATTTCAAGTAGCTAGGCTAGGTGGCATTAGGTACCGACCAATTCATGTTCTACAAAAAATAATTTCATTTCCTCAGGCCACTATTGCGCATGGGGATCCTCTCCTATACACACATTGCGCTTATTAGAAGCATCAGGTAAACATACATTGAGCACATACACGGCACACACAAATATCAATACAACGGAACACCACACTAACTCGAACACTACACCAGTGCTTTGCGTTTCCGTCTTTCATAGGCAACCTGCAATGCTGTTTGGTTTGGCGCCATCTAGCGACTGAAACAAGAAATATTGGGTACCCCTGGGAGTGGCGGCTGCATTGTTCAAACGTGAGCTTTTACTCTGGTGGCGCCGCTTAGCCTAGTGTCGGAAGCAAGAAATACTGGGTATCCCAGGAAGCCGTGATCGCGTAACGTGCCAGTGGAGCGGAAGCTACGTCCCTGACGGGCCAATCGGAACGCGGCTGCCTATCACCGGAGCGCGCCTCAACTCCGCAGAAGTATCAGGCTTTGCGCTGTGTCGTGCTCCAATACGTGTGCGTTGCGCTCGTACACATCGCGCATCTCGAAGCCTTCGGCACGCAATGTGGGGCTTATCGTTTACCCTTTGCCAAGTTACAACGAGACAGGGTATAACCGTGCGCTCTCACCCTGCTGGCGCCGCCTGGCCGGTGCCGGCTGGCTATACTGGTCGTTTTCAACGGACGGAATTTCTCGGTGACTGAACAAGCAATAAAAAATATTTCCAGCATGTTGATTTTTTTCCAGCAATGTCATACCTCTAAGAGTATTTTGAATGGCTCAGGGGATGAATCTTTTATTAAAAAGCAAACGCTCGATCATGCCGTAATTATTTGAATGCCAATAAATCAAGCCGCTCCAATGCGGTTCGAAGCCATGAGTTTGTTTCCCCGCACGGCACGTCGTAGCCTGTATTTCTATTATAGTGTTTGTTTTTCTACTGGGATTCGACTTCCGGCTTTCGAAGTGGAAGGACGTATCGGTATGAGCTCCGTCGGAGCGGCATCAACGGCTACTGATAGCCGCGGTTTATCTGCTGAGCTGAGTAACGAAAGTTAAAAGATAGTGTTGCCCCCGCTGCCAACAGGCGTTCACGCCCTAAATACTGTGTTTCTTCACGGTGATATCGGCGCGCGGCCCTACCGTATTGAAGATTTCAAGGTCGGCCTGGGCAAAAGCAGGGGTCCTGGGCGATATTGCCGCATGTGGCTCTTTTCAACTGAGCCACGTGTGGATGGTGACCCTGAAGTCCTCATCTGCCAAGCAGAAGCTGGTGGCCGCCGGAACCATCGAGGCTAAAGGAAGACGCTGTCTCGTTGTTGACCCGGATAAAAACGAGGTGAGAATCAAACCTCACTGGATTCCCTTCCACCTGCCGGACGACAACGTCAGGAGGGCCCTAAAGCCGTACGGGAAAGTGACAGAGGTCGCGAGAGTGACCTGGCGCGTTAGTGGCTTCGAAGGGGTCCAGTCTACCACGAGAATTGCGAGGCTAACTTTGAATGAGGGAGTCACCGTAGAACAGCTGCCGCAACTCCGGATGCCTGGCTGCACGGCGCTCGTCCTGGCTCCAGGTAGGGCTCCGCTCTGCCTCGGGTGCCGAAGAACTGGCCACATCAGGAGATAGTGCAGTGTGCCTCGCTGCGACAGCTGTCGGCGCTTCGGGCACACTACAGAGGACTGTAGGAGGACGTACGCCGACGCCGCTAACGTGGGGACGGCGGACTAAACCTCAGGGCTCGTCATGGGCCAGGAAGAAGCCGAAGAAGCTGCATGCGCCCCTTCCAAGGCCCCGGCCGCGTCAGAGCTTGCTCCAGATACTGCGGGTGTTACCAAGCCCGCGGTCAGAGAGCCAGCGCTAGGTTCATCCTCTCAAGATCAAGGGCAAGGCCAGAACCACTCCCGGCGCGAACCGCGCCCGAACGTCAGTGGTGAGGAAGAAGCCCAGAAGGACGACGAGCAAGATATGGAGGCCACACGCGGCTCTGCAAAAAGACCACTAGAGACGGCTTAGATCCAGGAGACCGAACAGACGGACGGGCTTCAGGGGAGAGTGGCCCAGAGGTTTCAGCTGATAACCAAGAGGGGCCGACACCACGCAAGGCCTGGTGCTGCCGGTAGAAGTCCGACGACAAAGGACTCAGCGCAAGAGGAACCATAAATGTAATTGCAGGGTGCCCGGTCTTTGTCACTTAGGAAGAGAACCACAAGTAAGAACGTTGTACTATCGCGGACAATATGAGCTGAAACAGCGCTTCGGCCGGCACACGGTACTACCTGCGCCGCCTGTCGCCTTGCTCCGCACACATGGCGCACCCTGAGTCCGAGATATTTTCTCACTTGCGCTCGCTGCGCCACTGCGCTCTTCCGGCCGTCTGCAAGCGAGACGGTGGGTGCGACAACGGGCATGTGTGGTAGGGCGGCGGGGGAAGAAAAGATTACACTTGTCGTTTCTTTTTTGGTATTGATTTACTTTACTCTATCGCGCAAAATCCCATAGAAAAAACGCTGACTGGTGAAGAAAAAGCATTGAAGTGTCTTAAATTTCAACTGCGATTACCGTTTTTGAAAGTCATATCAAAATACGTTGCAGGTTGTTTTTGTTTGATTATAGGCGCATGCACAAAGTGGGACATCGTGTTTTTTTGTGTTTTTTTTTTCTGTTTCACTGATCACAGCTGTTCAAAAAGCGGTAAGCATACATGTTATTGAGAAGGTTTTATAACCTCGATTAGTATGAAAAGGTTCAAAAATATTGTTTCTTTATTACGGGGCCCATGTGTTTGTTTGAGCGAAACAAGTTGCTGACAAGACACCAGTTTTTTGTTTACGAATTTCTAGTCTTAATAAGGTGGGACAAACAGTCATATATTTGTCAAGAGAAGGAGATTGAAACTTAATCGAAAGAATATTTGCAGAGGACATTGTCAGACACAAAAGTATAATAGTCGGCATGGAAGTCCAACTGCACTATACAAGAAGATCGGGATGAAGGGGGCAGTAGCATCAAGCTTTGTTCCATTCGGCAGAAGTCCAGTTCAGGGAATCCTGAGGCGCAGTAAAAATTGCTAAATAATTTAATACCGCGTCATTTTCCCCTGACCCGCGACCACGGCTCTCATCCTGTCTGGTAAGAAATCATAGAGCGCGGCCACGAAGTCTGGCTCAGCCCCGAAGCCCACTCCCATTCACCTCCCATTGCTTTCCACAATTTGTAGGCAGTGGCGCGGTGGAGGGGACGCCGTGACATGGCTACCTTGATGCGCCTCCAAATGTTTTCGATGATATTCAGATCGGCTCCTTTTAGGGGCCAAGGCAGCTTCGTCAGGCAGCGCTCCTCGAGGAGAAACGAGCGTGACAGCGCATTTTCCACTTCGGCGCTTTCTTGAAATGCAATGAAATGCATGTTAGATGGGAACGTGAACATTGGGCTGGCAGACGGCCGGAAAAGCGCAGTGGCGCAGCGAGCGCAAGTGATAATTTATCTCGGCCTCAGGGTGAGCCGTGTTTAGGGAGCGATGCGACAGGCGGCGCAGGTAGTACCGTGCACAGGCCGGAGCGCTGTTTCAGCTCATATTGTTCGCGATAGTACCTTGTATTGGTGTATATACCGCAAAGCGTGTTCTGCCAATTCCTTAGTCTCACTGCATCCTAGCCTCCCTTCCTTGCGTGACTTGGTCTACTTAAATGAGATCCGAATGGTCCTTAGTTTTGCTACTTTGAATGTTCGGGGGTTGTCCTCGAGAAAGAAGCAATACCAATTGCAGCGTCTTTTAGCAGACGAGCAGCCGGATTTTCTTGCGGTACAAGAGACGAAAATGGAAGCGGAGGATAATATCGCCAGAGCACTGAGTCCATATCTGGGGCGATACGAGGTAGCCGCGAGTCATGCTGTGGGATTTTCAGCGGGCTGTTTTCTTTTTCTAAAAAAGTTTTTAAGATATGAAAACCTGCAAGTAGTCATTGATGAGTGCGGGCGTTTCATTTCATGCGATTTCATATTGTCAGGAGTGCAATGGCGCTTGATGTGTATTTATGCACCTAATACTGCGAGAGACAGAGAGGTGTTTTTTCGATTTTTGCACAGTTATATGGAGTGCGACAAAAGTTTTGTTCTCTTGGGCGACGAACGAGACAGAACCGCGCAGGCAGCGTATAGTGACAGTAGTTCAAGTGTTTTGAAAGAAATCGTCAAATCGGGTGGACTTGAGGATGTTGGTGCGTTGTGCAGTAGAAGGGACGACTTTAGGTTTACCCATTTTTAAAATGCATATATCGCACGCCCGCTTAGACCGTATTTATGTTTCAGTCGGCGTTCTGCGAGCAGTGCACGACTATATCGCGTTAAACCCATTTTTTTTTACTGATCACTGCTTTGTTAGCGTCAAGGTTGGAAGGAAAGAACACCCGACTTCTAGATTCAACTGGGGGCTCTGGAAACTAAACCGAACGCTCCTGACCGATAAACAGTTCGCTGATACTGTCTGTGAGCTGTTGTGCACTATGGCCAAAAGAGAGACCGCCATCAGCGAAGCTTGGGGTGTTTTGAAAGAAGACGTTAAATTAGCCACGGTAGAACGGGCGAGTAACATTGCCTTCCAAGGTCGAGCTCGTGAAAGTGAATTGAAGCGAAATTTGAATGCTCTTTGCCTAGTAGAGTGTGAACAACCAGGCACGAGTAACGAGGACATTCGGTATATAAAAGCAGAGCCAGACAAAATCTACCTCGAAAAGTACAAGGGAGCTGTCGTGCGTGCACGCTCAGAGAAATTTCTGTGTGGAGAACAACCCACCAAACGAGCGCTCGCTGACGAGAAGTACGCTTTATCCAGAGAAATTCGAGAAATAGAATATAAAGGAACAATCAGTAGCGATACGGCAGTTATTGAAGGAGTGTTTTTTGAATATTATCAACATCTTTTTGGTGAAAAACGGACCCCCATAGGCTTTGATAAGTTAAATGATTTTCTAACACACATACCGAAACTTCGTGACGATGTCAAAACTTGGCTTGAAGGTGATATCACCCAGAGCGAAGTGGACCACGAAATAGAATCCCTAGCAAAACAAAAGACGGCTGGACCTGACAGTCTCTGTGCTGAATTTTACCAAACGTTTAAAGACACAATTAGCCCTTTATTGTTACGTGTTTTTCGTGAGGCATACGAAAATCAACGGCTACCGTTGTCCTTTGCGGAAGCCCACACCATCTTTATGCCAAAGTCGGAGGATGAAAAGACAAGGCTTAAAGTCACGGGTTACAGGCCTGTTACACTGTGTAACACTGATTACAAAATTTTTACCAAGATTCTTACGCGTAGGCTTCAAAGCATAATCGGCAGTTTAATCGGAAACCACCAGACGTGTGGGATAAAAGGACGCTCTATAAAAACTAACATTTATGTCGCTAGAAGCATTCTGGAAACAGTGGGGAGGGGCCAAGTAGCAATGATACAGCTAGACTTCGAGAAAGCTTTCGACAAAGTCCAACATGATGTCCTGACGACTATATTAGAGCACGTTAATGTAGGAAACATTATTCTAAAACGGGTGTGCATGGCATATAAAGGGTGTACCACCAGACTTGTGTTAAATAATCATGTTTCTAAAAGCATTGCTGTTCTAACGTCAGTGAGACAGGGCTGTCCCCTGTCGCCTTTATTGTTTTCGCTATACCTCGAACCCTTTTGCGTGAGTATAGCAGCCAGCAATAACATTCGCGGTTCCTCTTTAAATAGCGTCGAGATTAAAGTGTCTGCATGTGCTGACGATGCTGCCGTTTTTTGTAGTGATGCAGTAAGTGTTATGGAAACTATTGGGCTCACCAAAGAATCCTGTAATGCCACCGGAGCGGCGATTAACTGGGGGAAATGTTGCGGAGTGTGGCACGGCATGTGGGATTTAAAGCCTCGGTTTTTTGCGGGTATAACCTGGGAAAATACACCCTGTACTTATCTCGGGGTGCCATTGGAGTATTATAAGAGCGGCGCGCCGTACTGGACTGAAGTAGGGAACGTTTTAATGAGTAAGGCAGACACATGGACAAATCGCGGCCTGTCAATATTCGCGAGAGCTACAGCGCGCAATATTTTTCTGGCAGCAAAAATATGGTATATTTAGCAAGTCTTGTCATGTCCGCGCGTCAACATCCAAAAGTTACACAGGGTGTTCGCCACTTTTATTTGGAAATCGGGTTTGGAACGGGTGAGAAGGGACAACCTCTTCCGTAAAGTGAAGGACAGAGGCCTCGGCCTTTCGCATCTTTTTGTTAGAAAGCTCGTTTCGCGCTTCTTCTTTTCTGCGCGACCAGAACCACCCGTTTTTACGCAATATTATCCAGGTGAGGCTGGCGAACTCCCACCGACAATGCTGGTGACTAATCAATGTACTGAGCCCCCAAGTCTTTCGGGGTACTCGAAAGAGGTGAAAGAGGCCGCACTGTTTTTGCAAACCCGTTTTTCAATGGAATACCTTAAAACTGCCACGAAGAAAAGGCTCAGCCGAGACCTGGTTGAGCTCCTTTTTCCTGCACCTTTGTATCGCTCGCTGTACAGCCAGTGCCCCGGGCAAGATGTACAGTCGGGGACAAAAGTCCCCAGGACGCGCGAGCTGCGACTGAAACGCGTTGCTCTGCCATCTGCCGGCGGGTCGCCTGGTTTCGAGATCCCACAAAAGCGCTTGCGCCTTCTACTGTGACCGCAAGCATGTGTGTTTTTCCGCTTTTCTGCGGCGCGGCGTCTAACTCGGAATCTGGCGCGTGGTACCGCCTCGGAGATAGCGCTCGCGGCTGACGAGTGTCTGCTACATATTCCGAAAATGGAGATACCGCCTGCGGCATTGCGCCGCATTTCGCTATGTCAGCACATCTTGCTTTATAACCAGCTGAGCTTATCGTTCAGTTGAGCAGCCGTGACTCCTTATTTCATAGGTGCCATGTCAGTAAGCGCTATCTCCGAGGCGGTACCACGCGCCCGATTCCGAGTTAGTTGCCGCGACGCAGAAAAGCGGGAAAATACACACGCTTGCACGAACAGTAGGACGCGCATGCGCTTTTGTGTGATCTCGAAACCAGGCGACCCGCCGGCAGATGGCAGAGGGATGCGTTTCAGTCGCAGCTCGCGCGTCCTGGGGACTTTTGTACCCGACTGTACTTTGTCGCGTGAAAAGAATGTGCGTTCCATCAGCTGCTAAGCCATTTTTCTTTAAGTTGCACAGTGGCACGCTCCCGGTCAAACCGTGGCTAAGAGAAAAAGGAATTTTTGTCCCCTGGTCTGTGGATTGCCCCCTGTGTAAAACACCCGAAACCATCGAACACGTCTTCATCCATTGTTGGGACGCCGTGTTCTTCTGGGACATTCTGCAAAGAACTTTGAAAAAAGACATTTTATTAACCCAGCACACTATTCGGTACCTTCCAGTTGAGAAGAGCGACAATGTCCCTTCTGATGTTTTTATTTTGCTTGGACTGTTCAGTATTTGGAAAACTAGGATGGAATTCCGGCATGCCGACCCCAAGATCGAATCTGTACATATGTATAAGGACTTCCTCGATGTTGTCGCCGATGTTCAGTCTGTATACTGCCGTAATGCAGAAACCGCACCCGATTGGGCGCACTTGTTTGACGAGATAAAGAACATGAAAGAACTTTAGTTTCGCCCACAAGCAGTGAGGCGAGGTGTTTTCATGACATAGCATTATGTGCTGCATTGTTGTCTAATAAAGAAAAAAAAAGTGTTTGTTTTTCTATTTGTGCTGTTCGCGCAAAGCTGCAGTTGCCGTCCTGAATTAATCTCTGTAGAGCGGATATTCACTCAGCTGGAAGTGATGCTTCACGGGCAGAGAAATCGCTTTTCGATCAACTTGAATACAGTCAAAGCCGCGACTTGCGGCAACTGTTAAGTGTACAGAGCTACGCCCTGGCGAGCCCGAAAATTTCTAGCGCTCATCCCAGCGCGCCACGGAGGGCAGTTTCTCCAGGAACCGCAGTATATTTAAACAGCAAAATAAAGGGTAGCTTTTTTCTTAGAATTCACCTACTATTGTTTTTTAATGCTAAAATTCCACACTGTAAATATACGTACCTTCCGTTACGATTTCGTACTGTTCAGTCCTTGCCCCAGAGCGCAATCGCTCTCGGGGACGAGACAATTCCGACAGTCACATTGGCCACTGTACGATAGGAGCTTCTACTGTTCAGACCAGCGTTCCAATATGACTATACGCACGTTGATCGATTGCACGTAATCCCTCAAGTGGTATTAAACTTTTTAATGTAAAGCGGAATGTCAACCTGCGACACCCCGCTACTTCCGATGACGGCCCGACCAGCGGCATCAATGCCCGACAGTTTACGACCTCATCTTCTTGTTACACCACTGATACGCGAACACACGGTCACATCGGCGATAATTCCAGTCTTCTGTTCACAACCCACAACACTGCCATCACGATGTTGCAGCTATGTTGCTGAGGCCCGCTTCAGACGGGGCAACTTTTCCAGCAATTTTGAGGTTGCTGGCGGGTTGTTCCCTAGCTTTCCCTAGATCGACGCGAATTGCTGAGATCGGGTCCGGCTCGAACAAGCGAGCAACTCGGAGCAATTCGAAGACCGTTAAGGATAAGGATAAAGTTTATTTTCAATCAAAAACCGGCAAACAATCCATCCCGCTTAAGCGTAGAACGCTTGTATGCGGGACATGGCAGTAATTAAATTTATCTTGTAGACATAAATATAATTCCCAATTAAATGAATCACAAATACATACGGCACTTAACATCCTATATGATTAGGATAAAAAAAGGAGAGAAAAGTACAAAAATTGCACAGGCAGCTACGAGAGTTCACGTGCTATTAACAAAAATCAACGCGAAATGCAACAACAGATGCAACAATGAAAAACAATCAGGCAGTCGTAACGAACTAATAACACGTCTATGCGATAAGTAGCATCGAATGCAATAATAAACTCAGTCAGTGGTAACCGAAGAAACCTCAAACAAACAATTTCCACAAATCAGTATCTACGCAGTACATCTTTTATCGTTCATTACATCACTAGACAGAAAAACACCACTCTTTTTTCTTCTTGTTCATCTGCTTCTTGGATGACAGGTTAAGGAGATCTTTAGGTAAGTTGTTAAATATCTCAGGAACATAACACTGTCTTTGTTTTTTTCCGTAGTTTCTACATATTTTTGGAATTGCAAAGGTTTCTGTGTGTCGGAGTGTCTTTATTCTGCTTGGTATGTCTCTGAACTCACTGGAGAAATAGTGGCTGGTTAAAACAACAAATTTAAATACATTTTCAAAATATAATATTCCGACTGCATTCATCTTCTTCAGTTTCAAGAGGCTCACATTGAGACCCATATACTATATTATTAACACATCTATTTAGGATATTATCGTTTTTGTGTTGTTTGTATTTAGCGCATGTTCCGTATATTGTAATACCGTAACGGAGTGCAGATTCCCCCAGTGACAGGTACACCTCTCTCCTCAAATTGATGTCACAGCCACTTCTCAGCTTATAAAGATATGCTGAAACAACACGAAGTTTTTGTGGCGGCTGCAGCCAATCAGGGACGCGATATTTTCACGTGACACCCCTGTGGTGGTGATGATGACAGCTAAAGACTTCGTTCTGGTTTGGAATGGATCATTCTCGGAAATAAACAGTTTCAGAAAAATTAGTTTTTATTCTCAACGCCGTTCAAAGATATAAGAACGCGTTTTTAGCGCGTAGCTGGGCGTCTAAATAGTAAAAGAAGAATCAAATTTAATGATCATGATGGCAAGTCGGAGCAATTCGGTGGCTGCGTGTGAACGCGGGCGGCCGGTGTTGCTAATGTTGCGACTTCAAGTTGCTGGGTGAAATTGCTCCGTCTGAAGGGGGCCTGACACGCACAAATACAGAACCACGTTGAACGCCGGTTGCACTCGTCATCGAAAAACAGAACCCAACTCAGCACGGAAGGCACCCAGGCAGCCGGCAGCAAAACCTGCCTGTCTTGGATGCAGTTCCTGCGGTTTCCATAACGTCGAAAACGTCGACACAGTTCCGCGTGGTTTCGCTACTGTAGTTCCGTGCCGCGCGAGTCCCGTTTGCCCGCAATCCGGAGACGGCCATCCCCCAGTGTACGTAGCGCTGCTGGCACTGCTCCGGAACTTCGCTGTTTCTAGTGGCTTCGTTTGCTCGTTTGATAAAATTAGTGATAAAAACGTCAATGCAACCGAAATGGTCTGCACGTTTAGACTAGAAGACAGAATTACAGGCGGCCTTCGCTGCCGCTGAAGCTCAATCAACTCAACAGCTATTTATTAAACAAAAGTGCGCGACCTGCTCGAAAAACGAAACCGAAAGAAGGTGAGTCGGGAGGGCGAAAGCTTTTTTCCGTCTGCCTGGAGAAGGAGAAAAACGTTTCGTTCCTCCCCTTTGCTCGTGTCCGCTTGGGGGCGCGTCAGTAGAAGGGAGGAAGACGCGCCGTTGCTACTTTTTTTCCTCCATTTTTTCTTAGAGTGCATATTACTAAAATAAGTTTGGAAGTGTATTATATTTGTATGCGGAGACGTACTAGTATTTTTCGGTGGTGATGACTTTCGGTGGTGTTGTTCAACCGTAACTGTGCTCAAACGATTGTATTGTGGTGACTGATCTTGATCTTCAGTTCTTTAATTTTGTTGTTTTATTGCTGTACACTCCTGAAACAGCCCGAAAGGTCTTTCAGTATTGTAAACAAATAAATAAATATCTAAAATTTTGGTGTTTGGTGGTTGAAACAATTAACGAAGCTCAATGAGACAGGGCCCAGGGGCCACCCTCTGTTACCACGAAGCGCAAGAACACGTAAGGACGACTCTTCTGTGTAGGGAGCATTCCCATGACGTCTGCGGCGCCACAGTTGTGTGCCTACACTGTTAGCAAGTGCCGTGTATTTGGTGAATATTTGGGGTGAAAAACACGCTATTTACACACATTACCATAAATTTACACGATGAGTAACGGATAATACGTTCAGATATCATGCGAGGTTGTAAAAAACGTGTTTTGGTTCGGTCATACACGCATAACCGTGTAGCCGACCTCGATAACACGCATCGCCTCCTGCGACGACCGCGGCATTGCCGGCTATCGAAGCACCGGAATGCTTGGGGACACACTTAGAAAGGGCCGTCGAGACAAATGCCGCGGAAAGAAACATGTCTCGGAAACAGATATGCACCAAAAGCAATTACGCCATGTCGCGGGACGTTGGCGAAACCCGCACTTACCGTGGCTCGCCGCCATTTTCTGGTCGATGGCAATGCGGCTTCCCTCATGTCGCCCATGTTTGCATTTAGTTTAGGGCTCTTGATAATAGTTTCTTACACACCACAAATAAAGTCATGGGTCCAATTATTCGTTCAAAACAGTTAAAATGGATATAAAAAGCGTGTCTTCGATGTGAACACGTGACATTGCAGTTGGTTTCGTTTTTGCTTCAACCTTCAACCGCTTCAACTGCAAGCGATCTGGCCGATCTGGCCATGGCAAGCGCAACGTCGATGTACGGTGGAAGCAAGAGCCGGTTGGCTTTCGTTCTTTTTGTTTGATCTGAGAAATTTCTGGCAGCCGCTATTGTTTTGGTTTGACGGGACGCGAGAAGCTTCGCAGTTTGTGAGCACATAGTGAAGACGTGACCAGAGAAGTGCCCCTGTGATGTTCCCGGAAGACGGAAAGTACCATTCGTCGTGTGTGCTTTGAAAGCGAGGGGAGTCACGGGTCCACGAGTGCGCAACCACAAGCCAAGGTTCACGACAGCGCTGCGTTCTTCGGCGATCTCGTTCTCTTTGGGGCAACACGGCGATGCGAGAAAGGGCCGAAACGTTCGTGGTGTGTGGTGCGGTGCTTGTAGGTAGAAACCCGCACTAACGCGGAGCTCATATTGGTTGTTGTGGGGTTGCGTTTGGCGGGTTTAGCCCCGTCGTCGTCAGCTGATCCGGTCCAGCTGGTCGGGGAGGACGCAGCGAGCGTTCTTAAAAGTAAATCTTCCTTCGTTTCGTTTCAAAATGTGGAAGATTCCCGACGCATACCGTGAGTAAAATGCTGCGGACGTTTTCAACAAAATTACGTCGTTTTAATTGAACAAGGGACTTCGGATAGTTTCCCTAAACCTGCCGTTTCTATGCTTCGTGTCGTTAGACTGCATTTGCACAGCGACGTGTTCGCACAGCGACGCACACCGCTCGAGTAGATGATTCGGTCCCGCAAACGACCGGTTATACAGAATTTCAGGGAAACTTAAGTCACCACCGATGTTTTCCTGTAAATCTCGTGTGACTCGTGTGAGTTTGTTGCGCTCATCATGCGGTGTGAATAAACTAGGGCAAGATTTTCTACCTGCCCACAGATGCATGAACTGAGACCAATTTTTTACGTAGAGAACATAGTGGTTTTTCTTTACATTGGGAAGAGGCCCGAATTTGTCTCTTTTCCCTCTGGCACTGCCCCAAGTTTCAAGTTGCAGTTTCAGTAGACATAACCTACTAACAGGTACAAACTGCTCTGACGCAGGTAAAAGACTGGGAAGTCAGGACGGTGCGGACACCGTGTTTTGCGCTTCTCGCAAGGTGACTGACGCTTTTGCGAGGTATGCGGAATATGCAAACGATTTTGTTATGCCCTTCGTTTGCGTCTCCAGAAAAAAGAATAAGATTATTTACAAATTTAGGCGCAATCACAAGCCAAGATTTACGATAACAGTGCGTTCGCTTCGGTGGTCCGTGTAGTGGTATTATACGCTGCTTTCTGCAACACCGCGTCATGACGAAGAGCTGGAACGGTCACGGTCTGTGCTGGGCTAGCGGTTGACAGAAACCCGCATCGCCCGCATCGGCACCGAGTGCACTTGGGCTGTTGATGCTCGAGCCTTTCATACGCGGCTTGTCGCCAGCTGATCCTGCTGCTCGACGGTGAGGAAGCGGCGAGTGTGACCTCTGAAGTAAATGTAAATCCTCGTTCATCCAGTTATCCAGTGTCAAAGTGTGGAAGATGTCCAACGTGTACTGAGGGCGGGAACTACGAGCGTTTTGCCTTGCTTTTATAACCGAAACCAGAGCAGCGAGATAATTGCCTCGCGTACTCCAAAATGACGCAAGCAATATGTTTCAACAGGTCGAGTACGTCACCGCGGATGTAGGCGAGACTGTGCACTGTTTAAACGCTTGCAGTATCCACGAGTGCTACCAGAAAAACGACGTCAACAGAGAAGGAGCTCGCGATTTTAGCATAATGCAGTGCCACGGGCTCGTGAATTTTCAATGTGGCTATATAGAAATATTAAAAAAAAAAAACGCATTAGCGCCACATTAATGATCACGAATAACACCGGTCACAAACTCCCAAGCCTCACCACTTCGCTCGACACCAACACGACATACGACAACAATCTGCATCAAAACGCCCCAAAAGTGAAGGCGTCTGCTCCCGTACGCGTACTACAACTAGCGGAAGTGAAGTGTTGGGCGGATGTCCTTCACAATAATATATATAAAAAATGCCTTGCGCAAGTATAATTTCCATTTATTATTGAATATGTACTGATAAAATCCCAATCATTTGTTTTTCTATCTGATTCAAGCGAGTCGGACTGCTCATAACACTGGTCGAGCATGAAAATAACAAAAATGTGAACTTTTTCATGGCCGGTTTAAGATTTATTGTTAGTACATCGTTGTTTTTCGCAAAGGACTAATTTTACAGATTTTGCCTCCATACTTTTTAAATGCAAACAGTTCTTACATACGGCTGTCCATTGTGCCGTGTTTTGTGTCTTCTTCTATAAATCGGTAACGGTCAGCGACCAACGAGCTCACCCGTACATGTCAAGCATATATACGCCGCCGGGAGAGTCCGTTGTTAGTAGGAAGTGTCGGGCGTAGTGTCGGTGTTGTGTTTGTGTACGTGTCGCTGCTGTGTCCTACGTGGTGCTCGTGTTGTCTGTGATGTCTGTAGAGTAGCAGTCTACTCGTGATAGTTCCCAGCGTATTAACCGACTCCTGCTTTTTTTTTTATTGGTTGCTAGAAATTGCACTAGGTGGCGCAAGTTACCGTCCGATTACAAGAGTTTGCTTGAGCTATTTATCTATGTAAGTTCAATATTCGTTTATTTTTGTTTTTGTTTTTGTCTAGCGGTTTTGTCGTAGCTGCCGACGCCACCGACCGCCGACGATGCACGTACGTACCTTTGCACGTAGCTACGTCCGCCGCTCGGAGACTGTTTACTGTGCACAAAAGACATCGAACGAGAACGAACGCGTCCTGTATGCTTTCAGTTCGGCTGAAAGGCGCGGCTGGCTGGGCTCGTCCCTCGCCTGTTCTCGGCTGCTGGCCGCCATGTTTCATAAGGAACACGTTGAACCGTGCTTCTCGGAAGGCAAACACGGTGTAGCGTGTTAACTTTACACAGCACCTCATGTGTAGACGAAAAACACAGATGGCTCCGTGTAAAACGAACACGTTTCGACGTGTCCGCTATGGGACAACGGTTTACACGTCTGGGCGTGTTATTTTTGCTAACAGTGTAGTGTGCGTAAAGAAGCGCGCGAAGGCGCATTTCTGCTTCTCGTTCTTGCCATGTGTCATCAGGGCCGGCTTGCTAGAACAGAGTGGCAGCTGAGACTGGGTGAAAGCACTTCAAAGGCTGGTTCGTGCGAGCGTACGTCTTGAAAGTTGAGACGCGGTTTGAGTCCCGCTCAGCTCGTGCGCTGCCTTTGGCACTGCTTTCTTTCCCCCAGTCTCAGCTGAGACGCTGTTTCTATCAAGCCAGCCCTGAAGTTCGACGCAGGTACCGGACATTTCACTGAACGCTGTTTTATCGAACGCCGTTTTATCCAATAAGTGGACATTTGGTCGAACGCAGATTCATCAAACGCTGTTTCATCGAATTTCGCTTTACTGAATTTTGAAGCGTTACAATACTTTCTATGTTTTTTTTTTTTTTTTTTTTTTCTCTTGAAATTGTTTTGAAGCTGCTGTCGAATCCCCAGAAAAAGAATTACTGCCCCTGTTATTCTTTCCACTCAAAGGGGCGGTGCAACAACTTGCGGACTTTGGCTAATTAATTGCGGGAATTGATCCCGGCCACATATAAAACGAAGGACCGAAAACTATTCTTTCCTACTTGCCCTAATTTTCATTTAAAAAAATAAAAGAAATTGGTATCTCTGGCACCCCTCAACTCAACATTGAAGCGGCACCAGCTTCGCCTGTGACGTCATTCGGAGTGGCGTTGGTTTCCGGTTGGGTGCTTCTGGCTTCCGTTTCCCCAGCGCTCGCCGGCTCGCCAGGCTCGCCGCTCTCCCGTCGATTCCCGACCAACATGGCGGCATGGGCGGACGGCCTGAGCGACGTCGAGCGCAAGATGCTTGCGTATAGTAAGTCAGTTGGACTTGTGCGGCGGGCAGTCGAAGTCGAGGTCGAGACACCAGGAACAATAACGATACCACGACCAACGCACTCCGTCGAGCGAGGGAAAGACAAAACGTCCGGGTTGCTCGTGTAGCCGCTGTAGGCGCCTCGGGCGTCGACGGATGACGGCGACGGCAGGTTTGGTTGACTTGCGGTAGATGGCGCCACAAATCTTTTAGCGGCAATATTAGGCTTTTGAAGCGTCTCTGCATGCCTAAACAACAAGATTTTTTAAACTTAACCTTAAATCAAGCTTACAATTGCCTAACACTGTCACTTACAAAAACCACTCCGAATGACGTCACACCACAGGTTCCATTTGAGGCCACCATGTGGCCGCAGGTTGGGAAAAAAAGCGTTCTTTATTTTGCGATTACGCAGCGAAATAGAGGTATTTTGGGGTATGATGGCACTTTTTCTCTTACTTATGCCGAAGTAAACAATATAAAAAATACAAGCTGCACATTCGTTCAGTGTTAAAATCATTGCACCGCCCCTTTAAATGTCGGTTACTCAATCGTAGAGTACCTCCAAAACAAGACTTGAGTGGGTATGCGACCTACTCTTTTCTGGTGATGTAAGCGGCTGTTCTCCCACTACACGCTTTCTTCCCACTTCATCCCTCTAATTTTTCATGCATGGAAGGCACTTCCCGAAAAGGAACACAGTCATTCTCCCCTGCGACTTTTAGAGCGCAGCTCTTAGGCGCCCGTTTCCGGCTTGAGCGGCGTCGCCGTCGCCGTCGGCGTAACCAAGGTCACCCCAAGGTCACGTGACCTCCAAGGTCATCTCAAGGTCACGTGACCCCCCAGGTCATGACCCCCAAGGTCACGTGAAACCTCCCAAGGTCACGTGACTTCCCCGAGGTCACGTGACCCCCTCCCCGAAGTCACGTGACCCCCAAAGTCACGTGACACTCCTGAGGTCACGTGACCCCCTAAGGTCACGTGACCCCCCCGCCGAGGTCAGGTGACCCCCCCCGATGACGCCATCGTCACTGATGACGTCACCGGCATCCGCATCGTCATTGTCATCACCACTGATGAAGTCATCGTCACTGATGACGTCACCGGCATCCGCATTGTCATCGTCATCATCACTGATGACGTCACCGACATCCGCATCGTCATCGTCATAATCACTGATGACGTCATCAGTGACGTCACTGATGTCGTCACCGGCATCCGCATCGTCATCGTTGTCATCACTGATGACGTCACCGACATCCGCATCATCATCGTCATCATCACTGGTGACGTCATCAGTGACGTCACTAATGACGTCATCGGTATCCGCATCGTCATCGTCACGGATGACGTCACTGATGACATCATCGGCATTGTCATCGTCACGTGACCCCCAGGTCACGTGACCCCCCCTCCGGTTAGTTGACCCCTCCCGCCCCCAGTATCCTTCCCTCCTCCTCCTCAAGAGCTGCGCTCTAATTCGGCATTACAGGGAGTCGTAAACGGCTTTTTTATTTTGCATTTGCTTGTTTACATGTGTATTGATTATAATTATATCATAGGAGAATAGCTTCATTTCTAAGACATAGGCTGAAAATTCGGCAGGTATAGAGTTCTGTCGACTGCAATAAATGAACAAGTAAGAAAGATACGTCTTTTTTTTTTCCTGTTTCATGCGACGTAGAGAAGGGTCACTGCTTCACAGTCGGCTTCCTCTTTAAGCAGATTACGCCTCCAAGGTAGGAGAAAAGCCCTTGATTGGACGTTAGTTCTTACTGGTTATCACAGTTTTCAAATGAAATTTCGTCGGTGTTCCCGTTTTTCATGAGCCACATTGAAACAGAAGTCCTAATTTACTATAAAACTATAAATAACAATAAGAGGGAACGAGTTTCTTAGTACAAGTTGATTTACTCCACTAGAAAATATTTTTATATAAATCGTAATTATTATTATAACACTGTTACCCTTCCGGTCCAAAAAAATATCATTTCATAGATGTTCATGTTTAAGTAGGCGGTGTTCTTTGCAATGGTTTTGATGAAACGTCGCTGGATGAAACGGCGCTCGATAAAGTGGTGTTTGATGAAACGGCACAGAATGAAATATGCGGACCCAGTTTGGCGCAACTCAGTTTTTGTTCTCGGATGGCAATATTGGTGCACATAATTTTAAGGTGGGCTGGTTGGTTTAACATACTCTCGCGCTCCATATATTCTGTTTTGGTACACATACCCGCTGAAAAAAAAAAAAAAGCGTCTGTCGAGCACGACCCCAGCACTTGGTGACGTCAAGACGGACGCAACTGCCTCCTTGGGGCGACTCTCGTGGAACCTGTGCGTGCCGCTTTTGGCGGGTCGGGATGCACAAACGATGACGTCATGCGCAAGCCTTGTCTTATAACTGGGTTACGTCTGTGCCTGAGCGACTGAGCGAATGGACGCGTGGACGGTTCTACGATGACGCGAACCCAAGAGGAACTTCGTAGTTGTGAGGGCCTCCGCTTGCACGCAGTACCGGCTAACTGAGCTCGCATGATGCATCAAATGTGGAGGTGACGCCGAATAAACAATTACCACACCAACCGGCCGTGCGTAAACAAGCTGAAAACAACAAAAGTTAAGTGTCGATTACGTTAAGGCGACTTCGAAGCGCAGTATATATATATATATATATATATATATATATATATATATTGGCTTATAATAACTTTTTAATCTGCCTATCTGCACCAGGGAAGTAGAGCTGAAAACGCAAAAAGAAAATAATTAACCCCCAAATTTTACATCGGGCTTTAAAGTTTTTTATTATTTTTTTTTTTTTAAACGGGTTCACATCGCGAAGTTAGGGCGTAGTCCTCTTTCTTCAATGCAAATCTTGTCAGATTTATGAAAAAGTGTAGCCATGAGAATAAAACACGGACCATGCATCTGTCAGAAGCTAGTCGCTTCGAACCTACAAATTCTTCGCGTACGTCGGTTTCGCTCGAACGAAGTCCTCGGAACTGCTTGCCAATACGTTCGAGCTCTTTCTTTGCGCCTGGACACGCTTGAGCGCATCCATCATGATCTTTGAGCCTGTTATGTCCTCACGCCTAAGCCTACACGAAGAAAAGCCAGTGCCTTGAAATGTACCAACAGAAAAACCATCGTGTACCCATACATTCATACACCGAAAAGTCCACACTGAAACTATGCATATCAGCAATCGGTACTGAAATATCCGGTTCACGAAAACGTATGTACATGTTATGAGCGCTACGTCGAAACTTATGCCGGACCACAAACCAACTTGGAACTTCAGTTTTCGCGCCGTTTTATTTGCTTTGTAGCGGATGACCTTAATTTGTGTCCGCATTGCTTGAAACTGGGTTTCGGAGAGAGTTGTCGCTTGTCAGACACCCGGGCGCATTAACTTATAACAAAATGAAACTGGCACGAAGGAACAGTCGCAACCAAATTCACCAATCAATTTTCTTCGATTATTGGGGACATACTCCTAATAAAATATCCGAATCTCAATAACGTCCGTTATCGGATTTGCTAGGTAGGTGGTGTGAAATCCTAGAGCTCCGTACCAAACCCACTAACAGAATTTTTTTTTTTTTTTACAGAGTTCGACACAATTGCGGAGGCGTCATTCATATTCGTTCATTCTGCCCTGATGTCGCATACATGATGCATTCGATCACCATACCCGAGACAAAATGGACAGTCAGGCCGTCATTAGAAGTCACAAGTCGTAATGAAGCATTTCACGTACATAAATGATACCGCATAGAATAGTTCATTTACTCTGCATCAGAACCTGTAAGCAAAACAGAAAATGTACTTGCAAAATGGCCGGCCAACGATGTGCACAATATTTCTATTCTTTTTTTTTTCTTTTTTTTTTTTATTTACAGAAATAAATGCTTATTAATATAAAATTTAACGTGCCATACTCTACGCCACGTCTTGCTTTTAGCTTAATGCTTTTTCCATGATTTCGATTGCATTTATGGCGCACTCCTGAGCGCAACGTGGAGGGTTTGAATCGCGGGTGTCCTGCCCCGGATTCTTTGGAGCGTCGCTCACAGCCCCAGTTTCTTTGCAACATAAAGTCCTCATATTTTTGTTTTTATTTCTTTATCCCTTAATAAATTAAATAATTCTGGATGAAGACTTCAAAAGTTTTGAACAATACAAAAGGTAGACTTGTTATAGCCGCGTCCCACTAGAGCGACAGACAGCAACAAACGACAACGACACACGACAACGAGCGACAGACGACACCGACAGACAGCCTGTTTGTCGGGGTCCGCCGTCCCACCTGGCGGACACGACGCAGAACACGGGGGCAAGGAAACTTGTTTCCTAGTGGGACCGGAGTTGTCAACAAAACACCTCAAAATACGCAGACAAACAGAGTCTGGCGACGCGGTTTTCGTGTTTTGCTCTTTGGGCATAAAACGCGCCGACAAACAGGGTGAAAGTGGAGGCGATTACTTTATTTCTTGATTAAAGCTTCCGCTCCTCTTCATTTGCCTTTGGCGACTTTCCGTAAACAGTCATGACAATCGACCCCAAACTTTTTCCGAACTAGAAATATCCGAATCGTTCCGTTTTTGGGCCGTTCGAGGCATTCTAGGTGAGCGCCACGGAGTTTCACGCTGATCTTGAAGATGTTTATAACTTCACATTCGAATGATCGGGGGCGGGCGCTCTTTGATGGACAATACGGCATCCCGATTATCACAGAACGTGATGACAAATCTCTCGTCTGCCGGAATGGCTTGCCGCGGAACGTCGTGTCCTACTTCGTGGTGAGCGATCTTACTTTGGTCAGTCCTCGCACATGGGTGTATCCATCCTGATGCAGGGCCGTAGACTTCGGCGTCTTGAAGCACCACCTCGCACACCAAGTTTTCGTGAGCAAAACCAGCCACGGCCCACAGCAAATTCCCTTTCGCAACACGACCGCCCGGCGCCAGCCAGCAAGCCGAGCCCGCGACCACTACGTGCAATCGAGGGACCGGAACTGCGGGGCCGGAAACCAGTGTTGACAGGTAGTTTCTACCTCAAACCGCCAAAAGCCAGATGGTGTAGCCCAAAAGTAGCCAAATGCAAGAGATTTATGTAGCCCAAAAGTAGCCATATTCTGCAGAGCCCCAAAAATTGTGCGCTCGAATGTGCGAGCTCAATTCGAAGGCACTGCGTCTGCATATCTAGAGTTTAGGAGCAGCTTGCAAGATCTCCAACAGCTTGAAATGTATTGAACAATTTATTTCAAACACAAAAGTACAAAAAATTTTCCACACGCGTTTTTGCAGTCACATAGTTATGAAGCACTCGCTCGTGCCCGGCTTACTCGCCTCATACTTGATTTCCGTGTTAAAACGGGCAAAAACTTCTTCAGTACGGTTGATGTCCTTACAGAACTCGTTCTTCCCAAGGGAAGCAAACTGTACATAAAGGACGTTTTGAAGAGTTGGAAGGGACATGTTCTTCCTCAGGCCTGACTTTGTGAGGGACACGTGACTGAATACTCTCTCCACGGCGGCATTCGATATGGGCAGTGTCGGGAGCGCGATGGCTAGCTCGGATAGCAACGGAAACAGGGCAGCTCCTGCGCATTGATCTTGGCGTTGTTCGAAATATTCATTGACCCAAATCTGTTGTCTTTTGTTGTGACTCCCTGTGCTTTAAGAAACTTTCATGTTTCGCGGAAAAGCCTCCTTTTTTTAAAATCCGGTACAGTTAATGTTATCGGGTGACATCAAATTCTGCAGGATGTCTTGAGTTGCCTTTAGTATCAATTTTCCTCGGATGAGGTGCGTCCTGTAGCAGGGTGGTGGGAAACTCGAGGAAATAAGAGACGCCAGTAGGAAGTAAAAAGAACTTGGGAGCATAAAATAAGCCACAATTAATACAAAAGTGGCATCGTCAGAGCTGAATCTAGGTCAAGGTAGCTAATAGGTTCTGATATCACGCCCACGATTAAGGCAGAAAATTCCTGAAAGCGGGAATCCAGAAAGGGCGGACTGTCGCTTTGTGTTCATGCTGAAATGTCTTTTGTACATCTACTCTAAACCAAGCAAAAAAAAAAAAAAAGTGCTGCATTAGGATTTGAAATAGCCCAAAAATAGCCACATAGCCAACCACCAAATTTCGACGCCAAATGCATGACAAAGTAGCCCAATTTGGCTATTTATAGCCCAACCTGGCGACCCTGCCGGAAACGAGGAGAGGCCGCCAAGGGCATCTCGTTCCGGGAGAAGGGTAGAAGGGTGGGGAGGGAGGGAGGAAGGCAACAGAAGGCATAAACGGGCGAGGAGGATAAGTTTGTCTCCGAGAGATGTTCCCCAGTGAGACTGCTTGCTGCGCTTCAAGTCCAACGACAGACAAGAACTCGTCCGTCATCGATTGTTTGTCGGCGCTTGTCGGCGATTGTCGCGGGTGTCGGTCGTTGCAGTGGGACAGCATCGGCGACACGGAACTTTGTGGTGTCGTCGGACAAAAACCGGTGTTTGTCGCTCTAGTGGGACGAGGCTATTAGAGCGTCCTAAAAATTGGTGATGGAAAGATAATCCATAAATAATGGGAAAAGAAATCGGCACGTTTATCATAAAATTAATACTTCGTGCGCCTAAACAACGCCCCAAAAAGTCCACATCAAAACTATATGCATCGAAATGACTGAAAAAACGCCCTACAGCGCAGTCTTATAATAATACTACCAACTATCAATAGCGGTTTTTTTTTTTTCCTTTTTTTTTTTTACTAGATCTATTTGGAACACGTGCATCCGCTTTAAATTCCTTGTATCAGTACAAAACAGACTGGAAGTTTTGTTAAAATTGTTTTGTTTTATTTTATATATTTCGGTTAGAGTCAACTTCCAGAGATTGTGGAAAGACGGTATGAGGATACGTAAACGCAAGTTTTAAACCTTGAAAACTGACGCACAACTTTGGTTCGAATCCGTTCACCCCTAAGCTGACAGTATGGTGGGAGCTCGTCGGAGTAACCAACCGTATTCCTTTTATCAACTGACTCGCCTCTCTGCGCGGGGATATCAACGTGTGTGTGTGTGTGTAGGCGTTGTAAAAGTAGATAAGGGGGAGAAGATGACCAATTGTATATGGACGAGAGCATGATAACGTGGCGAAGAGATTGAGGTATAAGTGGTTAAACGAGCATGTAGCTCCCACCGCACTGTTGCTTAGTGGTGAGTAGGGTATATCGGGAAACAATCTGCTTAGCGGTACGGCACCGCACCGTCGTGCCGAGGCTGGTTGGAGTTGGAGCAAGGTGAAAGACAAAGCGGATATGGCGGTAAAGGAAGCAAAATAAAATAAGTAAAGTGTTTGAAGCTTTGAACGGATCACTGTCATTTCGGCCGATAGTCGCATTACGGCCGAGCGTGCATTACGGCTGAGAGGGGTGGAGGGGCCGGGGGTGGCTTTGAGGCCGAATAGGGAATAACCGCCGAGAATTGCATGAAGGCCGATAGTCTTTGAATGGGCTGGTGTGGCCGCCTCCTCGGGAGTTTCGTTGCGGTTTACCATAACCTCCGAGATCCCGAAGCGCACGCGCGAAGGCTTCTCCGGCCGTCCCATTCGAATCACTCCCCAGCAGTACGAGTGTAATTCCGCTAACTCCGTCGCTCGCCGCGAGGGGGTCATGTCTGCCCAGTCATAACAGAGGGGCGAGCCGTCATCGTCGCAGGCAGAGATCTGCACTGGTACGGGCCAGGCCGCGGGCCACGGGCCGGCCCGGCCCGCGGGTCTGACTCGGGCTTTGCGGCTACATTCATGAAGGGCCCGAGCCGGGTACGGGCCTTGCATTCAGGTATACAGAGGGAGCAAGAACAAGACAAGCCGGCCATTACTTTTTTTTTTAGCGGCATGTTTTTCGGAAGCGTGTTCGGGGATTGGGAGAGGAACCACAGTGGGAGATAAACAGATGCTGAAGCATGTGTATTTGCCTGTATGTTTTAGTACGGTTCGGTATGTGCAGCGAATTTTTTTCCAGAGGACTAGCGGCGCGGCGTTCCTTTTTGTTCCCAACGGCGCCGCCATCATGCCATTGCTTCTCACCACCAACACGCACACACACGCGCGCCTGCACAATGCGCACCCTCGCCAGCGTAAACCATCTGTACGCATGAGTGCTTGCATCCCCAATATGGGTGAAGAGGTTCCACTGAGGGGTACTTTTTGTCAGCAATTTGACCGGACTGGTGCCTATCTCAAATAATCTACTCAAGGTACTGTCTTTCAAATCCTTTTTGAAGTATCTTGGTATCTTGCAAATACTTTTGATCGAGAGTATTTGATACTGTATTTTAATTACATTTCTGAGTATCTTGTACTCATTATCTCGAATAAATTTTTGACATTTCGCCATTTTCCGCGTCTTTGGTACGAAGTGGCTTGGGCGTGGCACGAGCAAACAGGAACCAAATCCTGTTGCTAGCTCCGATAAGCTACGGATTGAGCTAGATTGAGTTCGTGAAAACATCGCATTTGTGCCGATTGTCACTCATATTTCACCCCAAAGTTCGTACAATGAAGGCTTTCCCCTGGCCTCTCTAAAAGCGCCTTTTGGTCCCAGAGTTTCCCCCAAAAGATCCTTAAACAAAAGGGGCGATTTTACAGAAGTAAAGATTGCCAAACTGAGGCGCAACGCGGAACGGGAAACGACACACAACAATGCAGACTTCAATGTCAAGAAAATAACAAATAGAAGAAATTAAAAAGTAAACACAAAAAAAAAACTTTTTTTGCTTATTGTATAATTGACAACGCTACTGTAAAACGTCTTTTTTTTACATTTCGCCATTTTTCGAGTTTTTCGGTATGAAGTGGCGTGGGTGGGGCACGAACAAACGGGAACATTCTTTCGAGTAAAATAATCCTCTAATCCTATTGCTAGCTTCGATAAGCTACGAATGGAGCTAGATTGAGCTCGTGAAAACATCGCATCTGTGCCGATTGTGACTCATATTACACCCCAAAGTTCGTGCAATGAAGGTTTTCCCTTCGCCTTCCCAAGGCCGCCTTTTGTTTCCTAGGGTTTCCCCCAAAAGATCCTCAAACAAAAGGGGTGGTTTTACGGAAGTAAAGATTGCCACAATGAGGCGCAACGCAGAATGGGAAACGACATACGACCACGATTCAGACTTGAGTGTCAAGAAAATAACAAATAAAAGAATATGAGAAGCGAACACAAAAATGAAAGACGTTACAACATCCTGTAACACCGATTTAGAGCGCAGCTCTTGAGGAGGAGGAGGGGAGAACACTGAGGGGAGGCTATACGCCCCTCCTCTTTATTCGTATTCTCTCCTCCTCCCCTTTTCCTCCTTACACGAGCGAAACGCGTGTCGTCACGTGACGTTTCGGCGCGGTGCCGTAACGTCACGAGGCGTTTCGGTGAAGTAACGGTGACGCTTCGGCAGCGCGAAACGTCCCGACGGCGACGCTTCGGCATGGTCTCGGCCGGAGAAGCGTTCGCGCGCTTCGGGATCTCGGAGGCCATGGGTTGACGACCGTAGTTGTCCCCGTATTGGATAGATGCCGCAACATTTATTTTATTTGTCAGTGCACATTGTATCTCTCGGTGACGGCAAATACTGCGTTTTTGGTTTTATTGCTTCTTCCTTTACGGTTAATTAAAGATGTAGTACTTTGACCGTTTCAACTAGCTTTTCTTTTTTTTTTTTTTGCTACACTTTGTGTCAACATTATTTGGCAAAGGGCGAAGACTATGCTCCCTGAGCCAATTAGAGGGACGGAATGAAGCACGTGACACTTCTACAAGGCAAGAATGCACTCCGACGGTGAGCTGTCATGCTTTGACATTCTGATAGGCTAAAACTGCAGTTAGTTTTGCTGTTTGCCAAGGTATGCTGGTTTTGCTCTCACGACGGCCATCGAGTGTGGCATTTTTGTATGTTTTATTTTTATCAACACATAAGTACACAACAGCTACTTTGGAAGCTCTTTCGTAGCACCGACGAGTAAATTATATGACAAAATCCAGTAGTGACAGCACCGCTCCCTGAGCGAGATTTCAATGCCAGCCAAGAATGCCCCTAGGCAAATTTATGGTCGACTTTCAGAGCAACATGTACCATATGACACAGGCAAAAAAAAAAGTTAGTTATTTGTCACCGTGAACTTAGGAGCGATTGTATAGCACACAATCGTGTAGCAGCGCCATTTAATTTCAGACCAGTGTAATCCAGCGTGTATGTCATCCCGAGCAAGGCGCTACGTGAGTTCAGGGCCAACGCCAGGGCAGAGCGCACGCTTTTATTTTGACGATCTGTATACACATTTGCCAACAACGAGGTTAGCAGTTCTCCGCCCCTGCCCGTTTCTATGTGGATGGACATCGTACCGACGTGCGTTCTTGTAATCATTACTGCGGGGTGCATATTCAAGACCCAAGGTTATCAGTATAGTACTGCGCTGGCTAATTTTTTCATCCAAAGCGTGAAATTGTGTTGCCACATCTCAAAGGGAGACCGACCTCATCTTGCGTAAAAACTAACGTGAAATTTCCTTTATTTGTTTAGCCGCCTCGGTGGCTCCGAGGCGAGAGCGCCGGCCCACGGATCCCCCATGTGGCGGGTTCGAATCCCGGCCGAGGTGCCCGCAATCTGACGGAGGCTTATTGCGGAGAAGGCGCCGTGTAACCGAGCTTTCGGTGGCACGTCAAAAGATCCCCTGGTGGTTCAAATTAATCCTCAGTCCTCCGCTGGGGCGTGCCAGATTCCCGTCGTTAGTTTGGCACGTAAAACCCCCAAATTTTATTTTGCTTTACTTGTTTCTGAACTTTGCAACGTCCAACACAATATTGTTGGAATGCGCAGAAGAGGTCATTAGGGGAATGGTTTATATCATCACTTGTTTTTGGGCGTGCACGTTCTGGGCGGGTAATGTATTATAGTCATAACGCTATTATACATTATTGACACATTTACTTCTAGGTCAGAATACGACAGCTTCGCAAAGGAGAAGTGCCAAACACGAGCAGGCCAAGGTACGCGGCAAACAACGACGCCATCAGCACCCACAAGGCGAACCTGGCGCGACAGTGGAGCTACATGAGCGCCGCACCAGGAATGGGAGCGGCAGCCAAATCGAACCTACAGCCACCAGTTCGCAGACAACATCCACGCCTTCCTTTATGGAGTGTCCTGGCTGTTGGGGCTAAACAGCTAGACAAAAAAAGGCTCATGGACAATTTTTTTTTTATGGCTCATTTTTTTTTTGTTTCCTAGCTTGCGTGCATCTATTTTCTTCAGCGTTTCGCTCTAAAAAAAAAACTGAAAATAAAATTTCTAAAATCATCTTCATCCGACGTTTTTGTAGCCACCCGGTAGAATCAGCAACATAATTAATTTAGTATGTGCTGAAACTTGAAGAGACGCAACAAATTTTCCCTCAGCTCTTAAAAGGCGGATTATTAGAATATAGGAATGTTTGTCAAATTAATAGAATATAGGAACTTGCGCTCCGCATCGGTTTAAAGGACAAATTTACAATCATGAACAAGTAAAGTAATGTAAAACAAACTTTCTTTTTGCAAAGTTTGTGAATTTTTGTTTTTGGTCCTTACCATTGTCTCACCCTAGAAGCCTCTATTGGCAACACTGGAAAAGAGACGCAATAGCGGCAGGCACATATTCACTCTTTTGACTGTAGAACTTGTCCCTGCGTAATCAGCAGAAGTCTGATATCGTAAAATGTATGCCATGGAAGCCGCTTCAGCACTCACTCAGCGGTGGAAATACAAATATGCGACATAATGTTTTCTAGAACTGCCTGCCCGACCTGCAAGCCAGCCTGGCAGTGATACCACGCCACTGGAAAGTGTACAAACATTCAAATGTTTTGTTGTTTCTTTCCTATCGCTTTTATATGTTTTCTTTTTTAAAAGTTATTCTGATTTTACGAATTTACTAAACAACATGCCGGGAGGAAGAAGACCTGGTGTTTCAAAAACAAAGACAGTTGAGGCAGCTCAAAAAATCGGCGGAGTGCACCAGGAAAGCTCCGGCAAAATTTTAATGCCCAGTGATTTTCCTCAAAGTCGTTTCAAAACATCAAGAGACGCAGCTAAACTGATAACCCAAAATATAGGTAAAAACAATATTTATCCTCAGACATTGAAATGATGACAGATGGTGTAATTTAGGCAGTAAAACTTGATCTCGCTGTGAAATGAATGTTGTGAAAACTCGCTCCAGCAGAACGAGAAAGAAAAAAAAAAGATTGTGCGACATACTTCCTTTTTTAGACTGCTCGCTCGACCTGTAAGTTTTACAAAATGTCACGTCATTCCAAAAGAAGGCGCGAAAAATTTTAATGTTGATTTTGGCATCACCTTTAATCGCAGTTTGTTTAATAATGATTCTGAATTTAGAGATAATAAATAGCATGCCGACAAGAGTAAGTCCTAGGTATTCCACAAATGTGCATTGTCAAACGCTCAGTTTGCGCACAAATGTTGCGCTAGCAGTCCGAACCAAAATCCAATGTTTCAAAACGAATTGTTATTTTATTGAAAAGTTATAAACGACTTTCATGAATTTTTTATGGCAAACTGGTAGCCGAGAAAGTCTCCGTATACATGGGGTTGGATGGAACCAAGCACCGAAAATGGGCCCCTTTTCCCCACTGAAAGTTCCAGAAAATCGCTTCTAACTTTTTGAAAGAGACAGTGGTTAGTTCTTGAAATTTTGCATCAGGTCTGAACCAGTCTTCAGTAGTATCGCGATACTTGCATTGCAACACTCTAATTCGTTACTTTTTTGGTAACTTTTAAGTGTAACTAGATACATTTTTAATTAACTGTAACGATAACTTAAATACTTTTTTTAAACGTATTTAAGATGCCAAAGTTTCAGCACCAACCATCGACAGCTCCCTGATGGCCGCGGTCTGCTGCCTCAGGTTACTGTGCAGCCCCTCCATAAGCTGGAATGAGGAAATACCCATGGAATATGGCCCCTTCCACTGCACGTCACGATTTGCCTGTATCTTCCTTGTTAAACAAGTATTTCCTACCTCTTTTTTATACAATCATGGCTTAAAGTTTATTGTTTCCAATTGCACAAGCATCGTTTTGTCCATATGGTGTCTAATGACACCAAGCTATTACTATGGCATCTGGGAGCTCAAAAAACGCAGAACGTGGTGAGTTTCAAGAACCTTACTATAGCACCAAGAGGATTTATTTATTTATTTGTTTATTTCAGTACCTTCAAGGCCCGAAGGTGTTACAGAAGGAAGTGGTAATCAACAATAAAACAATCATTAGTAGTCATCCACATAGAGCACCACCTGACACACGGGTATGATACTCCATTGTTCCTCGTCAATCGCCCTATCTACGAAGGAAAGATAGATCTCGCTCAGCGCCAGTGCCAGGCAGGACCCGATGCATACACCTGATTTTTGAATAAACTGCCCCGACGTTTGTTGGAGAAGAGTTCGCTGGCGTCAAATATATGTTGTTATAAACTGAAAGCTTTTACGTGTCTGTTTTCGTCCTTCTGTTCGTTTTCTTACTGTTCCATCTGTTCCAACACGCTTGTCAAAATCTTCAGAAAAAAAGAAGTAGGAGAGTCCTAAAAATTACACGAATTATAAGCTTGTATTAACCAACCTTTCCTTACTTTAGGCAGTGAAATAAAGAGGTTGCTTGGTATGGTAGTTGGGTGGCCTTGGTTGTTCACCGAACGTTTCTGTAAATCTAGGGGTGGCTCTGTTATTTCACCAACTATCTTGGGGTTCCTTTTTTGTGTAAATCTTTTTCTCCTGTTCTCAATTCGTGAAAGCCTGGTTTGAAAGGAGGGAGATTAGACGAAGGTTCTTGCTGACCTCGGGGGTTGTTTTGAGTTTTTCCTTCATGTTGAGTCATCCGTAGTTGTTGGGTGTTCCGGATAATGTGTTTTTCTGTTGCGATGAGGAGTCCGGGTTTGGTGGAGAGGGTGTTGATGACTGTATGAGAGCAAATATGTGAAATAAACTATTATTTGAGTTTGAGACCTTGAGTGTTGTGTACTTTTTTTTTTATCGCTTTTCGTCTCCGGTTTGTAATGGAAAACATCTACTGTGTTCACGAAAAACTGGCATGGCCTGGCCGTTGAGGATTCTTCTTGAGAAAATGCCGGTCAATTCAATTTGAGAATAGGCATCACCCTTGCTAAAAGAACAAAGTATTATTTCATGCTCTACTCGACATGACAGCAACTTAATTTGTCACTTTCTGACGGTCTGAGTGCGTAATGATCCTATATAGTTCCGTCACGCGCCCCTGTGTACTTCGTTTTTGTCCAGCCCACAGACACATAAAATTGCTGTTCATCACATAAAATAGGTAATAACAGACTTCTATAAGTTTGAGAAGTTATATATGTGTCAAGGCCGCACAGTTACTTTAATCAACTTCAAAATTTGAAATTTAATCAAAGACTTAACTTTAGAGCGAATAGACTTTTTGCTAAATTACCAAGGCTCAGGGAGCGTTCGCGAATATGGTTACACGTGCTGCGCGTACTGCCATCTGCAGCAATAACTGTTATAAAGAAAATCTAAAACAAATGGCACTTCGCACGCGCGTTCATCAACGTAATAATTTGGTTGTTTACTTCGCACACTTCATTCAAATAAGGCGAACGCGTGCAGCGCCTGCACCTACGCTCCCATTTTTATTTTTAATGCTTGGTTAATGTAGCAAAAGGTCTATAGGTGGCGAAGAACCAGCAAAGTTCGCCAGGTGTTCGCTTTGCGCGCCGATCAAAAGCCACTCTTCCGACGACACGCGCTGAGCGAACGCCGACGGCCGAAATTCGTCCCTTCTTTCGCTGCATGGAGTCCAGCTGTCCCAAACCACTTCTACACGAGCCTATCGAGGGTAAAAATGTCAAAAACAAAATTGCAGAGCATCTTTCAGATAATTTGGGGATGCATTTACTTATGTCGTAATATCTTTAATGTAATCGGCTCTTTATTTATGTCGTCAAATCTTCAGTCAGTAATTAAATCGTAGCTTTATTATCAACCATCTATCAACCATAAATTTGACTGTATGAAATTCACATAACCGCTTGAGACCGACACGGGAGTACGGTGCTCGAAAATACGCCAGCTGTTGAGTCAGTCTGCGGAAACGTTTCTTCTTTTTTTTTCTTTTTGTTCGCTGTTTGTCAGTCCGTCGTACGTGTCCTTTTTGATTGTCCTGGTTTTTTTGTGCGCTTTTTTTTTTTCATCGTGAAACATCGGGTCGCGGGGTATTCCCAAAAGGACTGTGCTCACATGATAGATCTGAAGGCAAATACACAAAATGTGCAGAAAGAGAAAGACAATAAATGGGGTATTCTTCAAAAGAATCCGATGCAGGATGCTTTACTGCAGAAATAAATACATAGAGATGCAATGATATTCCTAATATACACATAAATATCGCAAAAAACAGACGAAGATTCTTATAATCCTTACATAAAGCACACTGGGGCATCAGCTTGCATGAACTCGAAACTTTGCGAGGTACTGGCTCGGTAGGCTAATGTTATATTCAATCCCTCACTTTAACGCTGCACTCTAAAAAAATGTTTCTGAAAGGTTTTTTGACGCCACAAGAACTCTTTCAGCTCATGAAAAACGATTTCGCCCCAAGCGTTATCATCCCCTGACGCACTAGAAGGGCAAGTAAGCGATGAAAAACTGTTTCGCATAAAACAAAATTGCTTAAAAGATCCCCTTATAGGCTTTTCACGAAGAACCCTTTTAGGGGGTGCTTAAAATAACTTTTTATGGTGCAAAATATGGACAAGCCGAAAAGCACCTAAAAGTTCTTGTACGACCAGGTTTTTTTGGAGTGTGCGCTTTATCAGCCGTGCGTTTTTAAAATTGTATTAGGTTGTCACTAGCAAAAGTAGCAAAAGTAGTTATTCAAATTGCAAAGTTGTGGCGTATAAATAGCAGTTTCGGGATGATATAGGGTATATCATCTCGAGACTGCTATTTATACTCTACAACTTTACAATTTGAACACCTAATTTTTCTAGTGTTGCGAACATCGGATTTCAGCAGAAAACTGGATTGTTCGACATGGTTTGCACATTACGTCATCGCACTCTATTCTGAGGGTCATTGCGATTTGTTCTTGCAGAGAAAATGAAATTGGGTGGTGCAAAATGCACGCTGCAGAAGGTACGAGCTCAGTTCAAGCCATGCATTTAGAGACACAAATTAGTTTTGCTTGGTGCAGCGTCATGAGGAAAGGCATGAGCGTTTGGTACCACGAAATTGCGCTTTCTTGCAAGAGTGTTTTTGCAAACAAAGTAGTTCCCGGGACCACGCTTTTTGGTATGTGCCGAAGATGCGAAGCAGAGAAACCTTTACAAGACAGTGTGTTCTTAGAATTCCCCCCCCCCCCCCTCCTTTTTCATTTTTTCGTTGCCCCTCTAGATTATACTTTCTATTCCTGGGGACTCCCATTCCCATTTTGGGATGTTAAAACGGCAATTATATTTGTTTCGCTTGTTAACAGTGATCCTCCATTGCTTTTATTTAGCACCCGAAAACTGTGAAGTTTGAACAACATAAGAAGGCGGTCGAAGTTCGGCAAGAACTTGAGAAAGATGGTCCTGTGAGACTTAGATCCTCGAACACGTGACGCCTTGCGAGCGCGATTCGGAGAACTGAATATTGCCCATAGCACCTGCCTGGAAAAAAAAACACACTCTGAACAGAACGACTGGATGCACGCCACGTAACGGACATGAAAAAGACCTCTTCGTGTAGCCAAAGTTAATTCAGTGAAATAAATGCTACTTTATTCCTTCACAAACCAGCGTCTCATTTCCAATTAACGAAACGCCAGCACCTAGCCACCGCTGGCATGGAGCAGTCTGCAGGATCCGCAGAATCCAAGGAAACCGGTGACCACGCCCTGATCACGGACTCCAATAACGGAACGGAAGCCACCAATCAGGACATCAGGCGTCAGAGATACAAGACATCAAAATTCAACTCCAGCAGCTAATTCTTGCCTTCAACAACGCACTTTCAACACGGCAGCCAGAAAATGGTGTCAACGTGAAGGACGGAAACGGACCAGAACGAAGAGTAACCGCAAAGAATGCTTCTGCACAGGGCACGACAACGCAGGTGAGAGGCAAAGCAACAAGGGTCGATTTGCTGTCGGTGAAGGCCTATCCAAACAGGACACTACAAAACTCAAGACTCTGGCAAATCGTGCGGCGCTCCGCTTCCGGTCGTTGGGGGGAAATTTCCCACTGTCAAATCTGCCGGGGGGAAACTTCCCCCCGTCAAATTTCCCCCTCGCTTCCTCCACGGCGGCCTTGCTCTGCTCATCACGTGGGTCCGGAGAGCCACTCTCACGCTCTGTTGGCTGTGGTCAATCGCTCAAGGCCTCCGCCGCTTTGGAAGTCCCGAAAACGGGAAAGGGAAGACTGGAGTGTGAGGGGGCAAGCCAGGTAGCGCGCGTCGTGTCCAAGGTCGTGTCATCTTCCAGCAGTTCTGTGGATTGGATTGGGTTCCCGCGGCTCTTTTTCCTAACGTACAAACCTGGTTGGTTTGGAATTTAATAAAATAAATATCAGTGTTTCTACATACAACTAAAAGTCTCACTGTTGTGCACTGCACTTTTTTTTTTTTTTTTTTTTTATTACGAGCGTGGATTTTAGCGAAAAAAAGCTGAGCCGGGGCGGCCGAAACGCGCGCTTCGACGCAGGAATCTTCCAAATCCACCCGAAGCCGGACCTCTTTGGCCTCCCTGCAGAGGTAGCGGCAGTAGCAAGGACGGCGACTTCGTGAGCCGCAGGAGCACTGAGGCCAGATTCATAAAAAACCTCTTACCTACGACAACTTAGCTACGAAGTTCGTAAAGTTACAATCTTTCTGCATAAATATGGGCTAGGGACAGGCACCATCTTGGAAGTATCAATATCGCGCTGTAAAACAAAGGAGAACTAATTTTAAACCTAATTAAACGATTTCAAATTCACATCTGGTGGATGGTGGGAAAGTTCTCGTGACATCACTTGTGGCATGGGAGCAGCGCCGTTCTGCGGCAATACGGCGTGCCGGCAGAATTCGCCTAGGCCTGAACGCGTTTGCAAAGCCTTGGCGGAGAAAGCCAAAGCGTAGCTCGTTCTCGTTGCTGCTCTTTGCGCGACACGACCCGCACATGCTTCTGGCACGGCCGGTATTAGTTGCTGCGAGTCGCGAGCTGCGAGCCGACGTTAAAAAGATATGTTTGAACTACGAGAGTGTCAGCAAGAGCCACGCAAATACCTGTTCACACTCGGAGCGGACACGCGCGTTAGATCGAAGTGCTGGATTCGCTCTGTTAGACCGCGTTTCGGTAAGCGCTTCTGGGCCGATCCTTTACGATTGCAACTCGATACTGACATGACACTCGGCAAAGAAAGGTTAGACCGACATCGCGTAGCTCCCACGAACTGCTATAGCTCGACAGTGACGTAGCGTCGTGTCAGAATAAAAATGGCATACTAATAACAAAGTGTACATACCGTGTTGCAGAGGTAATCCGTACGGCGTTTATTTGAGCTCTACATCACAGAAAACAAGGAGATAGAATCAATGAGAGTCCCTTTTCGACGACAGCGTTCGTCACCGCTGCCTCGGAAAACAAGGTAATCGAGATAAGGGTAATAGGTTGACCTATGAAATTTAGTTCAGCTATCAAACTATTCATACGGGGAGGCTATCAAACTATTCACAAGGGTCGCGCGGGCATATTCCATTCAGCAAGCCAGCCGGTCGTGGGCAGACGGTCTTGGCCAAGGACCGTCTGAGCAATGCTGCGCCGGAACGGGTCGGAGTGCCTCATAGGCCTATATATTCTGCCGAGCTCGCTTGGTCGGTGAGATCGTTGCCTTTGTTGCCGTTTCCGGGTGTCTGTGGATCCATGCAGCGTTCATGTTCGTCGTGGTCGGTTTCAAGCACTTCTTCATTTTTTTCTTGCTGCTTGAAGTTGGGACGCGCAAGAAGAGCAGGTAGAAAAATAAATGTCCGTTGGTAGTCGCGACCGCGCAACTGAGCGACGTTGTCGGCCATGTTAGTTTGATCGTAGAAAGTGCGTAAGACAGGATTCTGTCGTAACCTGCGCAAAAGTTACGACAATTTCGTTTCGAGAATACGGATATTCTCTCAAATTTGTCGTACGCAGTTTTTTCGTCGTAAGTTCGCTTTGAGAATCCGGCCTCTGATCTCTATGACAATTGCTGGATCGCGCTTCCCCGCTTCGAGCCCATTGCCCGATTGAGGCCACCGGTCGGCCATCTTACCAGTGCCGCTGAAGCGTTGTCAGGGCCGCGGTCACGTGACCTTTGCTTTGTTTTCACGTGACCTACACACGGTAACCATGGTAACTGTCTAGGTTTGACAGCGCTAGAGCATATCTCGTAAGATGGCCGACGGTGGCCTCATTTGCGGTGCGGGGAAGCGCGATCCAGCAATTGTCATAGAGATCAGTGCGCGGGAGCTAGACAGGCATCAGGCACACCATTGGCACGTGGCGTGTGACGTCAAGTCTGACGACCACCGACGAAGAAAAGCGCGATAAATAGCGTTGACTTGAGGTTGAACCTTCCATTTGCTTTGTAACTACTGAGGATGCCTCCCGCATGGGAGGCTAAACGTCTAATAAAATTGTTTTTTCTGTTATGTCAAGTCGGTGCTCTTATTTTAATTATGAAGAAAAGTGGAGAAGGCGAGGAGGCAAGTCGTGAATTTGACTTGGCCGGTGTCCAAATAGACATTCGACCGACGACTGCCGGACGGTTCAGTTTTGACGATTTTTGCAGGAGTCGTGTTGCCTGGCGCCTTTTGTAGTAGCCTGTTTGGACAGGCCTTCATCGGCCAAACGCAACAACTGGTCGAGACCCTACGACAGTCCACAAGGCCCCTCCACGCGGTGGCAATCTGTTGACCGAACGACGTTTCATGGACTGATCGTTTCATCGACAGACTGTTTCATGAACAAATCGTTTCATCGACAGCTCAGATTATTTTTTTTTCTGTAATAAGCTGCATGAGACAGTCGCATGAGACGGTCAGGTGGGTTAACATTTTTGTAATGAGCCGCAGCAGACTGTCGCCGCGAAGTGGCGTGGACGCAGGCGGGGGTGTGGGTTAGAGCGCAGCCCAGCGATACAAGCGTAACGAAATGTCCCTGCAGCGTGCGTTTCGAGTGTCGATGAAACGATCGTGCCCACAAAAAGTGTGTCTATGAAAATGTGTCCATGAAACGTAATAGACCTATTGCTAAATTACCCAAGCATCAAGGAGAATGCAGGGATTGGTGTTCTACCCGCACCGCATACGCACGCCTTCCCCGTATACAAAATTTGAAGTAAATAACCAAAATAAAGCACTGACGAACGCGCGTGCAAGATGCTATTTGTTTTAGGCAATTGCTTTAGAAAAGTTATTGCTGCTGAGGTCAGCACGTGCGGCGCGTGGAACACCAATCCCTGCACTCTCCTTGATGCTTGGTTGATGCTTGGGTAATTTAACAATAGGTCTATTCCACGAAACGATAGCGACCCCTCTCCACGTCCACTACACGAGCGACACTTTGCACGCGATCTCACGTTCGGAGGTGAGTCATACGAAAACGTCGCTGAGTGGCTTCGAGAAATCAAACGCGTGGCTGTGGCTCTCTTCGCAAAACCTCACCCTGTTCAACGCAGTCACCCGACTTCACGGTGCCGCACGAGACTGGCATAAGTCATACGATTTCCGGATCGACGACTGGGAAGTATGAAAGGAAGCCATGAAGGAATGCTTCCAACAAAAAATGGGACTTCCACAATTCTTGGAGTACCAACAACATCGACAGCTTCGCCCGAATGAGAGCATTGTGCAGTACATCTACACGAAAAGTGCCATGCTCGAGCGAGCTCCCTGTGAGCTAGGAGCAAGCTAATGGATCTCCTTAATCCTAGACGGAATCACCGAGGGCAAGTGGGTCAATCCCCAAGCAGCCTAAGGCTGTGTGTCTGTCCTCAAGCTGATTGACTGCGCGACGACTCTGGAGCGTCGCCGCCCCAGAGAAAAGACGCAACCACGCACGCAAACAAGGCGCGCATGAATATGCGACCACAACGCGGCAAACGACGGGCGCCCCGACGAATGCCCCGTCACCGAAACCCTTCAAACGCTCGAGGAAGAGCGACGGTTTTAAGTGCGACCAGCCCGGTCACTTTTCCAGGAACTGTCCAGGGCCGAAAACGACAGCAACCATCCGCGCAGAGAAGAAACGTGCGCAAAAGGGCACGAGTCCAAGCGAGAAGAATGTCCACTGCTTCTTGCGCACGACAGGAGATTCTCTCCACATCGTCACCGCCTTCGCGGAGAGAAGCCGTCCTCTGGAGGCGTGCATCGACACCGGGGCCAACATATCGATTATCGATACCCAGGACACCACCCAGGTACGCTTGCGTACCACTGTGGTCCTGAGGGGAAGAATTTGTCAACGACTCGGACAACAAGCTGACCCCTGACAAGTGCACGTCTCTCGCGATCAGCGTTGGATCAACGACGGTCAAGGTACCGGAAACGCTCATTCGCCCGCTCCCCACGCCAGTTGACCTACTTCTCAAATAAGATTGGCGCCAACTCGCTAACGTGAAAGTCACATTTCACGTTTCGAACGACATAACCATCGTTGAACTACCTAAACGTTACGATTCGCCCACCGAAATTCCAAAGACGACAGTCTCCGGAGAAGCACTGGTCTCAAACTTTCACAAGAAACTGCCCAAGGCCGACCGCCTGGAAATGTTCGTGAAAATAGGGCCAGCACGTAATGGCATCGAAGCAGCCCTAGCGCAACAAATCCACACAGCTGTGGACAGCTTTACCGAAGACGTTTTGCCGGAAGAACGCGAAAGGCTCTTTGGGATACTCACAAAACACCACGCTGCGTTTACGACGGTCAAAGAACAATTGGGAACCTGCCCACACGCCGAACATTCCACAGAGCTACGCGACGAGATCTCTGTGGCGTCGTGGTCCTATTGATGGTCCGCACCCGACCGAAAACTCATCAAACGGCAGATTGAAGACTACAGGGAGCATGGAACTGTTCGCGAATGCCAGGGCGAATATGCAGCACCTACGCTTGTGGTCAACCAGCCGAATCATCCCTCGACTCCAAGACGGATGATTCACGACTACCGAAAATTTAACACAAAAAAAATTCACACCGATGTGTCAACGACTAACGTCACAGCCCAGAAACGACTATGGACGAACGAATGGAAACTTATTAAAAAAAGACGAAAACTTCCAGAGAAACGTGCCAGCCGCGTCGTTATAGGCATCTGTCATGACTTCAGTGAACAAATGGACGTTGAGCGAACGACGGAACAAATCAAGAGACTACTGGTGGCCTGAGATGTTGCGAGACATCCGGGAGTACTTTCGATCGTGCAACACGTGCCAACGCGTGAACCAGCGAACCACAACACTTCAACGTACCCCTCCTCCGTGATGATGAAGGTCTCCAGCTTGGTGCATAAGTCGTCCTGACACTCTCAAGAACAATCGAAGACTCCCAGCGCTCTGTTGTCTTTTTCGACATCATTTTCACGAAGTACGATCTATTTAGGTGCATGAAGAGCGAACTGGGTATCCACTGCGATGGGACAGCTCGCTCGAACAGGACGGGAAGAGTACACAACTTGCTGAAAGAGGACAGGGTGTTGTCAAAAGAAGAAAGAGGCGCATTGGATGTTCATCTGGAGGTATGATTGCCGTAAAATGGCACGACAGCAAATGTGTGACGCTGCTGAGCAACGCACATGGCGTAGAACCGCTTGGATATGTTCACAGATACAGTCATGAAAAGAAGGGAAAAGCGGCAGTGAACTGCCCAGTGATATTTCAGGCCTATAATGAACATATGGAGGGCGACCTGTCGTCAGATATGCTGGTCCATCTGTGCAAGACACCATGCCAAGTCCCGCATGTGGCACTTTCCACTTTTTGTAGCAACGCGTGGCTTGTTTATAAAAGAGACTGCATTGCAATGAATGAAAAACGTATGCCGCTGAAAGCGTTTCCCGCTTCCGTCGCCAGATCCCTGAAACCTGCGTACCTCGTCCGGCTGGAAGACCTCCCCTGAAGAACCTCCAGGTTACCGTTGTCAAGCGTAAAGACGGAATGCCATCAGCCGACTCGCGATACCGTATATAAGCGTGCAATGGCCGCAAGTAATTTTTTTTCTTTTTTTCTTTTTTTTTTTTTTTTTTTTTTTTGGGGGGGGGGGGGGCGACAGCTAGGAGTACGGCTATTACACGAAGAAAAATCAAAAAGTTATTCAGAAATCATTTTTTCCGCCAAAAGTTTCACTATCTTGCCTTCAATAAATGGAAGGACTCACACGCCTTGGTAGAACAAGAAAACATTTATGGGTATTACATAGACAGGCGTGCAAAGTCTTTTTCACTCGTCCGTAGCAGATCACTCATCTTCGGAACTTCTCTCGGCGTCCGGCGTCTTGGCGTCGTCGACGCCGAACTTTCGCCCAGCTGCTCTTTTGCTGCTGTCTTGAGCAAAGGCAATAACTTTCACTTTAAAGCCAACACGTGTACTTCCCCATCCTGAAGCCTGAAGTGGGTGACAGCCAAGGGGGTTATAAGTACTAGGAGGGGGCACGATGCAATATTGGTGAAGCCTAGTCATAAAAAAGTTTAAACGATGTTGTGGCCAACGTGACCGCAGATCTTTCTGGCAATTGGTGCGCGTGACATGTCGCGTGTGAGATGGATGGTTGATTGTAAAATGATTCCTTGCAGGATTGCGCGCGCTCTATCCGGTAGGTTTTATCAGATCGAAGGCTAGACGAAGGCTAGCTATGGTCACGTGAGGTGGTCACGTTGGCCTGATAAGTGAGGAGGGTAAGGAGAAAATGAGAAAGAGGCGTCAAGGGAGCATGACTTGTGGAGGCTACGCGGCGGACGTCAAGCGATCTCCTACGCTTCTATCCTCCTTGGTGATAGCGGGAACCCGGGGGTACTCGCAGACACAAAGAGATGCACTGCGTCTGGTTCGAGATTGTTCGAGATAAAGCGAGAGGCGCAACCAGACGGGACAGAGAGGACGTTTTTTTCGGAGGTCGCTACGGGGCAGAGCAAAAGGGCAGAGTAGTAGTTTGACGTCTGTGATATCGTGCCCGGTTTTCGTCAAAATACAGCTATTTGTACCTATTTTGTTATCTTGACATCTTCACCCCTTCACTTCGCGCACTCCTCCGGAGTGTGCTCCCAGCTCGTTCCTCCGAAGTCAACACAAATGTCAGAGTTAGTAAAAGACGGCCCGTGCCAGTCGTTTGCAAAGCGACGTAGATGGAAACATATCGCCGCGGCGTTTTTTGCGGCCTCGGAGATGCAGGAGCGAGCCGACGTTAAAAGTTTCAACTACGAGAGTGTCAACAAGAGCCACGTAAATACCTGTGCACACTCGGAGTGGACGCACGCGTTTGATCGAAGTGCTTCGGGACCATAGGGCCAATCCATTTAGCGCTCTCTGGGCTGTACCATTTTGTTCGACAGCAGCGCCCTCTCCATACATCCGGGAAAATCAGCGGGTTCGGCGGGGGAAAACGATAGAGAGGGCACGCGCCCGACTCCGCTAGCAGACGACAAAACGGGAGGTTGCCATTCTCCATCTTTGGGCTGTATCGGCGGGCTTTACGGAACATCGAACTCTCGCTCGTGGCTGCCGTTGTGAAATGATTCGCGTTCTTAGAATAGTTATGGCTACTCCAAAGTCAGCCTAGAGCTCTCTGTTGTTCTACTTAGGTAAATGATCAACCGACATATCTATTTTTTCGTTACTTAAATAGCAGTTGAGTTAGCCGGCAGTACTACCCTCAGCTACTGCGTGTATTGCGGCAGGAGAGCACGTTTTATTTATTATTTGAGACATCCACTCATGGTCGCTAAAGGCCTACACCAGTACGAACTTAGTATAGTAAAAAAAGTACAGCCACCGGATTCACTTTTCGCCGGAGAGACCGGCCAGTCTGACACAGTTTTCCCTATTTCTTTTTATTAGCACGCAGATAACAGCGCAATTAGACTCTGTTAGTCTTTTTTTATCTAGCATAGTAATACACGATAACTGGCATACAAAAGTCTGCGCATCTGCGTTTGAAATTCCCAAAATGACGCGATTTTAAACAGTTTGTACGGGAGCCGGATGCAAGGTACTGCCCACTCGGCGGAGCAGACGACATAAGGGCGAGAGGGGGAGGGTATTTTTTTTCTCTCTTTTTACCCTCTCTGCCATAACCCTAATGGAGCGCCCCCCCCCCCCCCCCCCGCCCGTACCCAGACCCTTACGCCGTAGGGGTAAGGTGTTCTAGTGCACCCTAGGGTGCCTACATGTTTCCGCTCCGCTTTAGGGTGGCGCCAACTTCTTGTTACCCTTTCCCAGATCCTCTCCCACCGCCATTTTGACCCACTTCTTATTTCGCTAAACGTACACAGCGTTGAATTTTCGTAGTTTCGACACACCGGCAACACTGTGAGGCCACTTCCGTTTCCGTTCATAAGAGGAGTCGGACGAGTCGGAGGCTCAGCGGGATGGCGGTCGTCGTGGGTGTCGCTCTCTTTATTCGGGTGTTTCATACTTTGAAGTTGCGAGCAGGAAGTATGCGTTGCGTTTATCGAAACGTGAGTCCCCTCGACAAAATGGAACGCAACAGACCGGCATCGCACGCCGAAACCTCGCCTTCGGAACGGGAGCGGTGGGCGCTCCCTAGGCCTAACGAGGATTAGCGGAGTAGCGCGAGCGCACGACTGGCGAGTGTGACAAAATGGTCGACGAAACAGCGGAGGCTGCCATGGTAACGAGGTAGGCAACACTGGTTTGTCGGCAATAGGTATCACAAACGTTGTCGCCACCCTAAACAGCGGAGCGGCGGAAACATGTAGGCACCCTAGTGCACCCTAGTAGGAGTGCACTAGAACACCATATATATTTCAACCGCGAAATATGACTTCTGTCACAGATCGCGGGGTTTTCTTGTAAGCTTTGTGTAGGAGCTCTTGGGCGCGCCAGCGGTGCAAGATGCATGGTGTCAACGGAATACAGGACACTCCCTACGAATACAATGGCCTCGAGGACTACAGGTTTCGCGCACTTTGAATAGGTGGATGTGCCATGGCGTGGCGGTTCTCCCCTTCAGGATCGGATGGTGAGTAGCGCCGCCTCTCGGTGCGGGATATTTTACTACCGGTCGAACTTCTTTCAGTGTGTGCACGCTGTTCGGTCGCGGCGGCGTAGGTCGTCTGTTGAATTTAATAACCAGCGGACAATTTATTGGTGACTCTATGTCTACGTTCTGTTATACAAAACGTACGCATGTAGCTCGATCAGCGAGTATCGAAATTGGTACCGGCGGTTTAGAAAGTTGCTCTAATAAGCGCGGTTAGTCGTAATCGCACTTCAAAGCAGTACGGAGCAACTAATATTAAGGAACTATGCCGACACGAGAAGCACGTTTAGCAGGCACAGCAATGTATTGTCATATACTGCACCGCAAAGTGTCTGCTACTATGGTTATCGCTAAAGCGCCTCAGAAGACACCTTGAGTAAACGACCCTAACTCCGCGAGCTCGGTATGTCGGGAATTTTACAAAGTGCTGGTTTCGGGAATGCCTGGCTGGCGTCAAATTTGGTATCTGGAACGGGGTTCGGTGCGTTAGATGTGAGACGATTTAATCGAGTGATCCATTTCTCGCTATTCTCAAATTGCGGATGGATGGTGCTTTGCAGCAGCCCAGGGCAACAGAAAACAATATTCAGGAAGTTGGGAATATTTTTTTATTACTTCGTGGATAGTCAAGATTAATTCTAATTGACCATGCTGGCCTTGAACAAAGTTGGTTTGAATTATTTTAGTACATCTACTATGATAATTGAAGGTGCGCACTCAGATTCCACTCATAAATGTCATTCGACAATTTTTTTGTTGAAACAATATTTATTGCACATTGAAAAGATATGTACAGCTTTGCATTCAACAAACACAAATCTCTGTTGATACAGACGATAACGCTTTGAACAAATATATACAACTCAGCATTCAACAAACACGGGTCATTTATATGTTTTAAACACACATTTTGAATAAGGTCCCCTATTGAAAAAGGCCAATATGAACTCGGCTTATTGGAAATATTGTATTCCAATGAAGTTGATGGAAACCAATAAGAACTTATTGTTATCCGATTAACCCAATACGCACAATGGGAATTCATATCGGAGCACAATATCCCGATATAGTATGCGGTTATTGGTATACAACAGGATATTGGAGCACAATATCCCGATATAACTTCCGGTTATTGGTATACAACACGATATCGAAGCACAATATCCCGACAGAACTTACGGTTATTCGAATAGAATACGACACCGCGTGCATATTGGTGACCGACATGGACATACTGTGCGGCCACACGATATATAAATATCGGTCGTCGATCACGGGCCCAAAGGAGAATACAATATCGCGTGGATAAATCCCAGAACGAATTCCAAGTTACCAACATGAATTACGTCGGCATATACCGCGGACTAAGAGGGTACGTAACACAGTATTGATCGCCCGTGAAGCAACATGTGGATATCGGTACGCCCACATATACGACATCGCGTGAATGATATCGTAGAACAGCAATAGTTACCATACGGCAATACGAGAGAGAACGATATTGGAGGTGGATACACACAGAACACAAACGTTCCGCGTTGCAAACATATTCACATTGATCGAAAGCGCAAGTGTACGTACGGCACACAGTACACACAGCCTCGAGCGCTTGAAATGCTAGACAACCACCAAACCATTCAGAATAACTAGCTGGGACACCCGTGACCTACCTTTCAATGAGAAAGCCCAATAACGACGTGCTCATTGGAGTGATCGTTTTCAAACAAATGTTTATTGCAGTTTTAATGCAACAAAAGTTAGGTTACCGATGTTGGAACCCAAATCGAACGCGATACGTGACAATGTCAGTTCACACGATAAAATAATGAGGATTAATGGGCTTGACAGGTCACGTGCTTCTTACCCGCACATTTATCGATATTGACCCACCTTTCTGGGTAATCCTACGTCGTACACAAAATCCACAACCACACACGAGCTCATTTCACCCACCACTCTTCGTCGCCTGTTTCGCAAGATTCACACACTGTAAAAAAACGACGGGAAAAATACGTGCATTTGCGCCATCAAACGATACGTTACAGACTCGTTTTATGAGAAAAGTTTCCATCGTCAACCCGCGCGCGCGAAAGCTCGAGCGCTCGAGCTTCGGAGGCAGTTCGAACTCCGAAGGGAGGCGAGCCGAGCGAGCCGCGAGTAGCCCATCGAGCCAGACGAGCGGCTGAGCGAGCCGCCAAGTGGCCTAATCCGCCGATCCAGCCAAGCCTAGCCGAGCCGCCGAGATTGCGCGATTGCGCCATTGCGCAGCGACCACAGCGACCGCGACCGCGCCAACCCGGCGAGACGGCGGCGATGGCGGGACCGACGGATGACAGCTCGACAAGTTCGTCGCGCACTTTGCTTGTGGGTTCCAAGTGAAACCAACGCACTTTCAATCGCTTCGAAAGGTACGTATAGACGACTTTATTACTTGCAGCATTGAGTGCTTTGGTATACACAGATCAAAGTGAACACTGAAGGACAGAAGGGAGACATGATGTTTTGAAATCGCAGCTTATTTGAACGCGTGCGTCCCCTGCTGAAAGCGTCTGGCTGTGCTCTGTAGCAGACGTCATTTCGACTGCGTGTACTCTGATGTAACGTCAGTCAGTGTTTACACTCGGCTAGCTTCGCTATCTTGTTATCTCATGCGCGAAATAGACGTAGAAACCAGCGCCTCGTCTCTTTCGGATATTCAACCTCCAGCCCCCTGGCTCCCAGCGTGCTTACCGGCGCAAACCGTTCGACGTGTTGAATTCGTGGGCTCGTTCGAAGAGGCGTTGTTTAACGCCCACGAGTCGCCGAAGTGTTACCGGAGCTTTTCTTTACGAAAGTCGCGATCGACGCTGTGCTCTGAGCTCGTACTTTTTTTCTTTCTTGGTAGACTAAGAGTGCCGACCATTCATCTGTGGTGCCGACTGGCGCCGTACGAAGTTGAGAAAAGCTAGCGAGTCTGTCAGATTTTCGTGACGCCGCCCAACTGCTCTGCTACCGGCTGCGCTCAACGAATAATGTAAAAAAAAAAAAAAAGCAAAACGCGTTTTTTAATTTTTAATTTTTTTTTTTTTGCCATGTTTCATTTTAGTTCCCGCAAAGTAAATCGCGGCCGTACGTCGGTTGACTCCCGATTACTGTCTCTACATCGTAGATTGTCTCACCACAATGGTGCCACGTTGGTGTGATCTTATTCTGATATCGTTACATCTTGCTTTTTCATCTTGGCACACTTCTAGACGACCTTCTACACGTTGCACTCCTTGTCGACATGTCGCTGGTGTTAGAGACAAATCTGAAGTCGCTGTTTGCTCACTCCTTGGTGCACATATTTCATGTTCAACATCAGGTATCTGAAGGCGGCGCCATGAAACCCTGGAGTTCGTTTAGAGGTACCTCAACATACTGTATTCAAGTGTCGTTTTGTGTGTTATAGTTTCCTACAAAACCAAATTGCACTTTGTTCGTAATATACCCTATAACTGTTCACTACAATTAAAGTTGCTATGAAACATTGGCCACGAGAGGTGACTTGGCCAACGCAGCCTGAAAATTCCTCGCATAATTTTCTTCATGGGTCATTTTCGACGTTGACAAATTTTCTTGTGAATAATGAGTGTTATGCACATGTGTTCTACTTTTCGTACAGGTACTTCAGTTAGATAAACCTCAGCAAAGGCAGCAAGACAGTCTCATGGGGTCACACCAAGGATAACTGCATTCCTGCTCGAGTCCCGAGTCTTGTCACCAAACTTCACTGAACATAATGGTACATTCCGTTTCCTTAACTTTTTCTTCTGAAATGTGTTTTTTTTTTTATTGTTGCTTTTTTCTATTGAAAAAAGGGTAGTACAACGTTTAAACACCCAATGTTTTTTTTTTCTTTTTGTAACATGTGTAGTACATCGTTTAAACACCGAAGCGTTCATAAATGGTCTCTGTACCAGACAATAGGGTGTCCTATACTCTGTTTCATGCTTACTGTGCAACGCTGTCAAAGGTACTAAAGTGGTGCACATGAAAAAATAGAAAAAGTGTTACTCCGCGCGTTTCGTGGACAAGTGGTCGACGGCGCTGCTCTGGCGATATTGACATCTCGGTGGCCGTGGTTCGAACCCATTTTACGCGCAAAGTTTTTTTTTTTTTTTTTTTTTCTTTTTTAGACATACTTTTCGTGCAAGATTGTGCGCATTGACGAAGTGCATATTTCAGTTCCTCCTTCTTGATTTTTTTTTTATAAGTCGCCGAGAGGCCAGATTTCTACCATCTGGTCTGCCGCTTTGCAAGTGTTATTTGCCTCCAGCACCGAGTTATATTTTCTTTCGTGCAGCGTGGAATGAGGAATCGCCCTGATAGCGGCCTTGTCCCAAAATTTATAATAAGACGTTAATCGACAATAGTTGTGGCCTGTACAGTTTATTTTGAAATAGCTGTCAAGGCTAGGAATCTCCCTCTCGGAGCACTTGCGATGCACCTTCAGGCGAATGGCGTTCTGTGTGAACTCGTCATGCTTGACGGTCCCCGTGCTCGAAACTTTCACGTTGCGAGGTCTTTGCTTCGGGGACGCCACCTTGCCAGATAGGCACTGCGCCTTGCACTTCGCGACAGTACAGGGCACACTCCAGTGTCGTTCTGGCCGTCTCCAGAACTTCACGACCGAATTCTCCGGGGAATGTGTTCTTATACTCCCGTACACATTGGCCATCATCTGCTTGCACTCTTTCAAGATTTTCGCACAACGAATCTTCGAAAACATCCGAGCAGGAGAGGTACTTGAGCTTGCTGCGTAAGACGCCATCTTCTCAAAACCAGCCAGTGCCACACAACCCGAAAACCCACAGCGGCTGCCACACGGATAAACACGAAAACAATTTAAGGTGGTTTACATTATCTTTTCCTTTTTCTTGAAAATCATTTGTGCTCCGTTGAAATCATAACGCCACTATCAGTTACTAGCCCCGAGGAGGCACATTTTCCGACTTTTTAAAATTTTTTTGCAGGGGACGCACTCTCTTATGGGGCAAACGTAGGCACGGTCAGCAATGCAAACCGGTGCGCTAGCTTTGACTGCGTTGCACTCTATGTATGAAACAGAGTATAGGATCGCTTCAGACGGGGCAACCTTTCCAGCAATTTTGGGGCTGCTGGCGGGTTGTTCCCTAGTTTTCCCTAGATCGACACGAATTGCAGAGATCGGGTCCGGCTCGAAGCAGACGAGCAACTCTGACTATTCGGAGATGTTTGAAGCGGCAGCAGCCAATCAGGAATGCAATATTTTCACGTGACACCCCTGTGGTCGTGATGATGAGAACTGAGGACTTAGTTCTGGTTTGAAATGGATCATTTTCGAAAATAAACTGTTTCAAAAAGATGAGTTAGTATTCTCAGCGCAATTTAAAGATATAAAAACATGCTTTTAGGATATAACTGTGTGTCTAAATACTGTAAGAAAAATAAAATTTCATGATGATGATGGCAAGTCGTAGCAATTCGGTTGCTGCATGTGAACGCGGGTGCTGGTGTTGCGACATGAAGTTGCTGGGCGAAATTGTTCCGTCTGAAGCGGGCTTTAGGGAACTGAATTCAAGGGCCATGGAGCTCTGGGTGCAAGGCCACCTGGAAACATTTTTTTTCGTTTTTGCCTTTTTTAGTATTTAAATAGATATATATATATATACATATATACTTATTTTAAGTTTTAACATATAGATGCGTAATTTACACACTAATTCATTTTCAGAAGCGCTTTTATTCACACTCTGTGGCTTCCTAGTGCTTGCAATAGCTTCTCGGTGAGTTAATGCCAGCTCTGCAAAGGGAGAGGGATCTTCCCACGCTTTGCAGGCTGTAAAGCTGTGGCTTGCACAGCTCTAGTGTGTCCCACCTCGCTCACTGGCTCCATCGCGAAGCATAGGTGCTGCATGAGTCGCGCCACACCGTAAGCCCATAACGGTCGGGTGACAAACCTGGGACCATTTGTCACTGCACTCAGCTATGGTATGGTGGCATGGTCGGGGCATGAAGCAGGGGTACAGCTTGGAAATGCTGATCTTCATGACATTTTAAACACATTTTTCATTACTTTTGTGTCGAGTTGTCAGCATTCTAAAGGTGAAAAGCAAGCAGCAGCGACAGCAAGAAAAGAAAAATTTAAGACCGCTCACCAAGAATCAATTACGAGCACTAGAAAGGCATGGAGTGTAATTAAAACGCTTCTAAAGGTGAATTAGCGTATAAATTAAGTACTTGTGCCTCAAAAATACAAAAAACAATGTAAATATAGTTATAAGGATAAAAATATACACCAGGAGGACTTAAACCAAAACTACAGTCTGTAAGTTTGAAATTTGACACCTTAAACCACTTGGCCACCACCCAATTTTGTTTCCAGGTCGTTCATTCAGGTATATGAATTTTGTTTGCAGCTGTTGGCTGCAAGAGAGATTGCCTTATTTTCATTTACTTTACTATTCCCACCAAATATGACAAGTGATAAAGAATAGAACCTCATTTGGTTGACCGAGGCACTGTGCTTGCATCAAGGCAAACTAGCCTGTCTTGCTGGGTTCATATTTTGTTTCATCACCTGTTTAGGATTCTGTTGTCGCTCATCAGAAGAAGAAAAAAAAACGGACTAATTCTGACTTATTCTGGTGTGCAGGTACCCTTGGCAGTGAACTCTGCTAAATGGGGCAAAATATAGATACTTCTTTTAGCAAATATGCATCGTTTTAGGAAAATGAGCTACACTATTTGACTAACGTGAAACAGAACGAGCCTCTCCACTTGGGTCTTTTTTCATCTCTTGCAGACACTATTTCCTGCTTTTTGTGGTTTGTATCAGACTTTTGTATTCTGTCCGGCCAAAGCATCTGTGTTACACTAAGACTGGGTTCTTTAGGATATCTAGAGGTGTTCTTCGCAGCAAAGGGCTTCCAATCAGGAACACGAGTTTGTTCTCGGCCACCGAGAGCAAGTATTTTCAAGGTGAGCTATTGCCCGCCTATATGAGTTTTGTATTTCATTCCTCTTGAATGCCATAACCTATGTGTAGTGGTCTTGCATTAGTATTTTGTTGTCTCTCTTCTGCAAAAACACCCAAGTTTGACTAAGACCGGGTTCTTTCTTACACATGCAGGTCTTGGTGGCAAGCACCAGCCAATCAAGGCCAGAAGTTTGCTCTTTGCCGCGCATGGCAAGTCTTTTCAAGGTGAGTGATTGACGCCTATCTGAGTTGTGCGTTTCATTCCTCACAGACACTCTATGTCCTGTCTTTATAGCGGTCTTGTGTCAGGCTTTTGTGTCTCTGTCCGGTCAAAGCATCTGTGTTAGACTAAGACTCGGTTCTTTAGGATATCTGCAGGTATTCTTTGCAGCAAATGGCTGCCAATCAGGAACACGTGTTTGTTCTCGGCCACTAAGAGCAAGTATTTTCAAGGTGAGCTATTGCCCACCTATGTCAGTTTTGTGTTTCATTCCTTTTGGATTCCATTTCCTATGTGTAGTGGTCTTGCACTAGTATTTTGTTGTCTCTCTTCTGCAAAAGCACCCAAGTTTAATTAAGACCGGGTTCTTTCTTATACATGCAGGTCCTGGTGGCAAGAACCAGCCAATCAAGGCCAGAAGTTTGTTTTTTTGCCGCGCATGGCAAGTGTTTTCAAGGTGAGTGATTGATGCCTATCTGAGTTGTTTGTTTCATTCCTCACAGACACTGTATTTCCTGTCTGTATAGTGGACTTGTTTCAGGCCTTTGTGTTTCTGTCCGGCCAAAGCATCTGTGTTAGTCTAATCTTTAGGATATGTGCAGCAATTCTTGGCAGCAAGTGACTGCCAATCAGGAACACGAGTTTGTTCTCGACCACCAAAAGCAAGTATTTTCAAGGCGAGCTATCGCCCGCCTATATGAGTTTCAGCATTCATCAAGGAGCGCAAAATCAAAGCCCCGGGGGTTGACCATTGCAAAAATGTTGACTCGGAAGTGCATAGGGAGGAAGCTTTATAAAAGTATCCACCTACTTCTACAAGACACACCAAAACTAAGAATGTGGGTTCCATTTGAAAAAAAAAAAAAAACATTGTCAGCCCGAATTAACTTGGGGGCGGCACGGAGCAAACAAGCCACGGTACGAGTATGCTTGGTTCAGGCGTTTGTAGGGGTGGTAGATGACTGTGTTTTCTAAAAAAAAATATTTTTTTTTCTAAAAGTGTGGTGGTCGAATATTCAGGGATGGGCATTGAGTCGGGATGTTAAGGTAAAAATTTCATCCACATGCCGGGATTCATGTGCCTTGTCCCCCTAGCGAGGGGGACAAGGCCTTCAAAATTCTGGGTTCGCATAAGGGGTGCGTCAGTATTCACGTCTCATTTTCATCATGCGTCTCAATTTAAAACGCACTATAAATGACATGCCTGAGATTTGTTTGGGTCTACTTCCTCTCAGCAAGTATATGGTTCTGTCTCAAAAAGGTCTAATCTGATGTTGACCGCTCCTCAGGTCTCCACCGACGATTCATCAGGACGAGACCCAACCGGGACACTAGGGAGGAACGGCTTAGGCAAGGGAGGCAACATATACGGCAGCTTCTTGCGGACAAGAAACGAAAATAGATAGATGATGGGTGTTTCATTTGCTATGCCTTTTGGCGTGCACATTATGGTTGTTATGTTTCAAGATTCCTGCAGAGTTCGGTTTCAACTATTGTAAAATACCGAGCATGCGCCCAGGTCGCAGAAGCGCCTACCCTCTGATTCGGAACGATCCGCAAATAAGCAAAGGGCATACCAGACACCCATCCACCTGTTTTGAGCCCTGCTCAAAATATTGAAAGAGCACATCAAGCGCCAGGTGCTGTGGCGTCTTTGCCACAATAGCGCCAGTCGCAGAGCTGACAGATCCGTGACTGGCGCAAGCCATGGCATGGCCTTTGAGAACCAGGGAATCGAGATTAAAGAAGTAGCGCAGAAATTGGAGGCGAGTGGTGAAGGTGAGCAGAGTTAACAGAAAACAAGGACGAAGGGAGTTCCGTCGCATGAGGCATCTGTGTCCCGTGCATGTAATTTTGAGTGTGCTGTAGGTGGCTACACAAAAAAAATTGTTACTTGGACGTAACTAATCGCAAATCTCTCTTGCAGTTTCCACGGCCCACAAGCCAGCCGGCGCCAGTTCGTTCTCGTTCAAAGGTGAGGATTCTAGATTTTCTAGATAGCTCTGAAGCAGCAATACTGAAGCCAGACAAGCGGTACGGCATATTTAATTGACAGAACGACTAGGGACGCTTTCACTGAAGCTTGTTTTGCTGCAATACACGTGTGTATTGCAGCAAAACAAGCTTCAGTGAAAGCGTCCCTACTCGTTCTGAGCTCCGTCAATTTAAGGTGCCGTACCGCTTGTCTGTCTGGCTTCAGTGTTGCTGTAGGCGACAAAACGTGTGCCCAGTTTTGTCACAAGAGGCATATTATGTCACGCACATGTAATTTTGAATTTATCCGGCTTAATGTGCTGTAGGTGGCTGGTCAAAGAAATTGATACTTGGACGCAGCTAATCGCAAATCTTTCTGGCAGTTTCCACAGCCTAAGAGCCAGCAGGTCCCAGTTTGCTTTTCTTCAAAGGTGAGAATTCCAGACTCCCGAAGCAGGAATACTGAAGCCATACGACCGGTACAGCATTTTTAATTGACGGAGCTCAGAACGACTGGGAGCTCCTGCATTGAAGCTTATTTTTCTGTTATACAAGCGGGCGACATTGACACGTGCCCAGTTACGTCGCAAGAGGATATCTATGTCCCGCGCATGTAATTTTGGATCTTTCAGACTTAGTGTACTTTACGTGGCTACTCAAAGTAACTGCTACTTGGACGCAACTAACCGCAAATCTCTCTTCCAGTTTCCACGGCCTACAAGCAAGCAAGCACCAGTTCGTTTTTCCTCAAAGGTGAGCATTCCAGATACTCTAGTTAGGTGCGAAGCAGGAATAGTGAAGCCAGACGAGCGGATACGTATATTTAATTGACCGAGCTCAGAATGACCTGTGGCAGTGGCATTGAAGCTTATTTTTCCACAATCAAACGCAGACATAATTTTGAATCTATCCGGCTTGGTGAAGAATTGCTACTTGTCGCAAACTAATCACAAATTTTTATTTTGCAGTTTCTATATGGCTACAGCTAGCAGGTGCTGTTTTCGTTTAGGTGAGGATTTCACATTCTGTTTTCAAACATCAAGTTTTTGAATGAGAGTCCTAAACAATTAACTTTCTTTTGCAGTAAATGCCAGATCCTCCAGTTCAGGAATATGTTAAATATATTTGGTATGGATAAGTCCAGTGTTTTGCTTCTTTATTCTCAATTTGACAACAGCAACATTTTTTTAATTTATCACTCGGAAATACACACAAGAAGAGACTGCGTTGCAGAGAAATGTTGCTCTGAACGTGATATTCCAACTTGTATATAGTTTTATTGGTAGCCGATATAATATATTGGATTCCAATATCCATAATACGCTGAGTATATTGAAATCGTAAACCCTTATTGGATCCCCATACGACACATGGGGATCCAATAAGGGTTTATACGGTATTGGATTCCAATATTTTCAGCGTATTATGGATATTGGAATCCCATAACAAACCCTTATTGTAATACAATACAATAAATGTAATGTTTTCCAATACACTGTCTATATTGTATTGCAATACAATAAAAAGATATTGTTTACCAATATCCATATTACGCTGTTCATATTGGGGTTTTCCAATAGGGTCAGCATGAGAAACGCGACGCCTAAGTTGTTTACTTACGTGGTTTGATCTGGAGGGAACCGAAAGAATGACAGGCTTTTGCCCTGCAAGGTCCGGCTCTTGGAGTAGAGAACGGAGCACACTGGGTCCCTCCCGCCAACTTCACTGACTGTTTACAGCGGCGAACGCGTCATACTTGGTGCACTACAAAAGGACACGGTAGCGTGTCATCCGTAGAGAAGGACGTTGGCATCAACATGCGGTGACAGGTCGCGCAATGGTGGCCACTGATAGTCGTCGCGCCCGGCCTAGCCCGGCGCCCGCGTGATCGCCCGCCCGCGTTTGGCACCGTCGGTAACGCAATCGGTCATGTGTTCTGGCGGGAGGAGAAAATGGGAGAAAAAATAGGGAGAGGGACACACCCATATTATCCCGCGCCACCAGGGCAGGAATCGGCGCGGCCATCACTCCGTCTAATGCAAATGAGCGAAGTGTGCGCACGCTAAAATTGCGCACGCAAAGCGCAAAACCTGGTTTGCGTTCGGAGCATGTGCAGTGGCGACGACGCTATTCTTTGCGTGCGCTATTCTAAAACTCCCTAATACAAGCGCTAAATTTAGCTCTAGCGTGCGCTAAAATTCTGTACGTTATTCTAAAACTCGATCCCTAATATGGGGCGGGACCCCAGCAGCCCAAGGGCCCAAGCGTACGAAGGCACAGAAACGCAGCGCTTCGGCGCGCCAAGGAAGCTTCGATCGCGCTACGAGACCGGCGAAACTTGTTTTCGGCGAGTTGTGGCTTTTTCTTCCAGCACCGAGCTTCCGTAAAAATTTTCCACGTGTTCTCAACGGCATGTCTCACGCTCGCGCAGGGTATTAAAAATCTTCTGAAATTGGAAAACAGCGCGCAAAAAAACGAAGACGACGAGAGAAGAGCACAGGACAAGCGCTGTCCTGTGCTCTTCTCTCGTCGTCTTCGTTTTTTTGCGCGCTGTTTTCCAATTTCAGAAGTCATGAACCAACTCGCTTGCATCGCCACCTTAATATTAAAAATTCTCTTCGGTGAATGTCAATGAACGAGTAGCCGCCAATATCTGCAACGCGATTTGACTGCATGCAAGAAGGACCACTCGCGCTGCAGCAACACCACCTAGATCTAAAGCCGCAGAGCTTCCCTCTCTCCCTTCAAGGAGCGTTGGCATGAGTAGGATGAACTGGTAGTGCGCTTCTCCGCAAGCTTGACAGTTGGCTTCTTTGCAATGCACCTCTCTTTTACTTTTCCTTTCCCTCTACGCTTGCCGCGGCACAAACGAACAACAAAAGAAGGCGCCACGGCGTCGCCAAATACTTTACTAGGGGGAATACATTCCACTCTGCTCATTTGCATTAGACAGAACGCCTACAGCGCCGCTGACGGTGTGGAGGTCCGCGTCAGTCCACGCGCATGTGCACATGGATGTTCGCGGCGGCCGCGGCGGTGTCGTCTCCGCGAGGTGCGTCGATGCACGAGGCACGTGCAACGTGCAACCCTTGGGAAGATTACGGCGGCACAGCGCAGCAAAGTATTTGGCGCAGCACTGCGCTATACGCTCCGTGCGGGAACTATAGGGGGCGCTTTGAAAAACGCGCTTAGCGCCGCTAGCGGAGGAGCTGGCGTTCGACAATGAGGCGCGTTCAGCAGCCTGCGGCGCCTTTTCGCAAGCGAAGCTGTGGCGGCGGAAGGGCGCACGGACGAAACTTTCGCTTTTAGAGACGATACGCTGAGGGTGACATTGCATGAGTGCTGGGGCAGACCTAAGAAGGGCATCTAGCTGTTCTCCACTTCTTATATATTGAGTTTGAGTTGTTATTAGGGTAATTTCTCTAGTTGCGGCCGGAAAAGGCGTTGGAGCAATTTGCCGAAAAGCAAGACGGCCGCCACCATAATTGCTCGGTGGGAAATTTGTTTCGCTCGCCGCTGTAAACGGGACTACTGGAATGATGATATTTGGAGGCGAGTGAGATGTTCACTAAGTTTGTGCACGAAGTGTGCCAAGTTTCATTGAGACAGCAGGTATGAAAGTTATGTTTATAACGAATAAAGAAATAAAGCTGTACGACAAATCCAATATTGGACCCAAAATGTTGTGTTATAATAACCGGGCTGTGCGAAGTGCAGATTTTGGAACACAGGTGCTTGGACTTGACAGTAACATGATACAGCACTTATTATACCAGAAATAGGTGGCATAGGGAAACCAGGTGGAAATTTGTTTTGGGCGGCGTAACTCAATGGTAACCGGTTTTGACCATGGAAGGGGTGTCAAGAGAATACCACTTATCGTGGGAGTTGGAGACTTTACAGGAAGGAAGGGACTAGAGGACTGTACTCCGAATTGAAACAACTTTAGGAAAGCTGGTTCTAAAGCCGAAAAAACAAAGTTGTCGGCCAACACACGGTTTGGCCGTCAAGGCTTTTGCGGTCAGCTGTTGCGTAATAACCTGTTGCGTGAGGTGATGATTTTTGGCACACCGGTACTTTGACATGAACGTGACTTGACAAAACACTTATTATACCAAAAAGAGGTGGCATAGCGAAACCAAGCGGAAATTTAGTTTGGGCGGCGTAACTAAATGGGAACCAGTTTTGACCGTCGAAGGCTGTCAAGATAGTACCTCATCGTGGGAGGTGCACACTTTACAGGTAGGAAGAGACCAGTGGACGGTACTTCCAGTTCGAACAACTTTGCAATAGGTGGCTCTAAAGTCGAGAAAAAAATTGTTGTCTACAGAACTCGGGGTGTCAGCGTTTCCACATCCAAAAGGAGGCTGATCAAAAAAGAAAGCACACCACATAAACTTCCATACTCAATCGTCGATTCTCCAGTGATTCCGAGTTTCATTGTAGTTTTCCTTAGATTCATATTTGTCACTTTTTTTTTTTTTTTTACGGTTCGAATTTTTCTACATGAAGTACAGATTGCGTGCCATACTTGTCCGGAAATATCATCGACACGTACGATGGGGACGAAACTTCTTTGGAGGGCATTCCTCCAACGAAATTGGCACTGAATACCCGCGAGTGTGGGATGGCATTTCAGGTCGTCCCATCGGCGCTAACACCTGTAGGCGTCATTGGTACGAAAACAAACGCAGTGCGCAAAGCGGCAGTGTAGAATATGTCAACCGTGCCGACACAGTGGCAGATATGATCGGGAGACTAAATTTCTCGCGTAGTAGGGCACGGGTCCTTCGTTGTCGCTGTCCCGCAAACATCGGCGAGGTGAAAAACTGGGAAACTTTGTCCCCACGAGATACGACGCATAACTATTGAAGTACTTAACGACGCAGCACCGGCAGCACTTCATGCTGTGAACCCAGCGCAACCACACCGCTCCGACTTCTATGCGTACCAACGTACGTGGCGCGGTTTCGGTTTTGTTTTCTCTGGGGTTCTCACTGCCTACCTTCGGTAACGGCCGCGCGGCGGCGCGCCAGTCGCGTCGCACCTCTGCGAGCGAAGGCAAAGCTAAAAGCGCGAGAGCAGCGCTTTTAGCGTTTCTGCCCAGCTCGCGCGCTCGAGCAAAGCCTGAACGCGCGGAGCTTTCGTGCTCGCGCTTCCAGCTTTGCCTTCGCTCGCACATAAGGTGAAACGAAGTATATTTACCGCCCGGTAGCCGAGACCTCCACGACGATAGATGGCTCTCGCCAAGCCATGAAAACCTGTCCGCGCCGAAGCTATTTATTTGAGAGGAGTGGAATGTATTCCCCCAATTAAAGTATTTGGCGTCGCGTTTCTTTTTTCTTTTTCTCCCCAACGGTCGTCCGTCGCGTTCGTCGCGTTCCTTTCTTCAAAAAATAAAAAAAAAATTGGTTTGCATTTTATGTTTATACAGCCTTGATGGAGATTCGCCTCAACGGGTAATCGGTCTCTTAGCTGTATATGAGAAGAAGGAGCCAGTGCAGTACAACCGCTAACCTGGGATTTTTAACGTGCATCACGCAGTAGTGATCACACGGACGCGTGCCGGTACGAAACTGATCCAGATCGACACGGGCGGGGGCGGCGGGGATCGAACCCAGGAGGTTCCCAGCGCAAGCAAGCTTTCGCTCAACGCTCCGAGCTGAGACGCGTTAGCCCATTCGGCCACTTCCTCTTTTTTTTTTTTTTTTCTTCTTTATTGCCTGTTTTTTTGTTTTACAGGTTTACTTCTTCAATAAAGGGTTAAAACATGAGCCAATTTGGCTGATGAGGAAAATAACACAGAGTACAAATCGTCAGAGATCTTTGAGGGTCGCAAGCTTTTCAACCAGTGGCAGCCAGTCAGGAAGTGGCTGCTCCACCTTATAAATTTTTTTCAGGTAACACATGCTTTCAACGAAATACCTATGAACAGGACGCACATTAACATCCGCGTGTCGTACCGCCATACGACATTGCCACAGACTATACAGTGCAATGAGCATAAACATGTCATAGGGAACAGTGTCTCCACCTTCCACAAACAAGTATCGTATGCAATACGGCGTTAACGGGAGATCTTTTTTTTAAAGTTCTTTGGAGGATGTCCCAAAAGAACACCGCATCCCAGCAATCTAGGAATACATGTTCTAAGGTCTCGGGTTTTTTACTCAGCAAACACTTTTCAGACCATGCTACTGGTATGCCCTTGGACACTAACCAGGTTTTGACAGGGAGCGTTTCACTGTGCAGTTAAAAGAAAAACGTTTTTGCACATGCGGGGACTATACTTTTCCTGACTCTTTTTAAAACGTCTTGTCCTGGTGCGGCACTGTACAAGGATCGGTACAAGGGGACGGGAAACAGCGAGTCGGTCAGATTTCTCGACAACCGTTTACGGGGCACTCCTGACAAATATGCTAGCGAAAACCGCGCCCTTAAAAACCTATATGCGTCGATGACTTCCTTCAAATACCCTCGAATCAGGCCGCTGTAGCCACTTGACGCCACAATAAACTCAGGCATCAGGTCTCGTAACCTCACTTGAATCACGGTGCGTAAAAATGGGTCCCTTTGGTCCCGAAGGAAAATAAATCTGTTCACGAGCTGCCTGATGAATAGATGAGAAAGACCAAGGCCCCCCGTTTTGACTCGGCGGAAAATGTTCGTTCGACTAGTTCGCTCCCCCAAACCGAATTCCATATAAAAACCGCAAACACTCGGTGCATACGTTGAATGTTACTCCGTGAACAGTGCAGCACCTGTAGCACGTACCACAGCTTAGCCATAAAAAAAAAACAAAAAAACATTGCATACTGTGGCCCGCGCAAACATAGACAAACAGTCCCCCCCCCCCACTTGGTCGCCTTTGAGCGCATGGCTTCTGTTTCTTCGCGCCATTAAAATTTTGTAGTCAACGTTGGTCAGTGTTATAGGACGATAGGACCCTACTTGGCGGAGTTTCACATGATCTTCACACTTGGGAATTAAAATCGTATCGGTACATAGAAAGGACGGAGGCAAAGCTTTAAGACGGTACGCTTCACTAAACACACGAAGCAATAAAGGTGCAATTTGGTCTTTAAAGGATTTATAAAATTCCGCTCCCGGACCATCCGGTCCAGGCGATTTTCCGGGCTGCAAAAGGTCTATCGCTTTTTCAACTTCGCCCAGAACTATCGGCTGTTCTAGTTTTTCTTTAAGGTCTTCGTCTAGCCTCGTCATTAACGGCAGATAAAGCCTTTCAAACTCCGTCAACTTCAGCGTGCGATAACTGAAAAGCTCCTGATAATATTCGACAAACGCGCGTTCCACGGTTGTTCTATCACTAGACAGAACTCCTTGATACAAGATTTCGCTTATTTCATTTCCTCGCGCGTACTTCTTTTCCATTCCCAAAGCTCGTTTCGTTGGTATCTCGCCAAGCGATAACGGTTTCAAACGCGATCGCACCATGGCTCCCTTATAGCGTTCGGTATCAAGAGCCTCGAGTTGTTTTTTTAACTTGATTATGTCTTCTGAAAACAGACCTGGTGAACGACATTCTTGGCGCGTTAACTCTTGTAGCAGGCAGCTTAGCTGTCTTATGTATTCTGTTTCCTCGTGTTTTAAAAAACTAGATCTTTCGATGGCACTCATTTTTATCTCTTGTTTAAAACATTCCCATTTTGCGCCGATACCATCCTCTGCGCGAGTCAAAGAGCAGAGATTTTCCCGAACATTACCTACGAAGATATCGTCATCTAATAACTTAGTATTAAATTTCCACAATTCCCAACTGAATTTCTTGTTAGCGTCCGGGGAAGAGGACAACATAAAAGAAACGAGGCAGTGATCGCTAAAAGACACGTGATCCACTGCGTAATTTTTGCTTATCGCGATAAGTTCGGGGGAAACGTATGCCCTGTCTAAACGCGCGTGGCTCGCTCCTTGGAAGTGTGTAAACTGTAGGCTCCTTGCACTTGATGAAAAGTGAGCAACGTCTTCCAGTTCACACCGCTGTATCATATCGCACAAGTATTCAGAACTGACGTCTCTATATCGTGCTCCATTCGATCTATCCTCTGGGGCGCAAACGCAGTTAAAATCCCCCAACAAAATGACTAGGCGATCTGTTTGAATATACTTCGTAATATTTTCAAAAAAAAAAAACCGTCTTTCCTCAACCCGGTTAGGAGCATAAATACACACAACGCGAAAGGTGAAACTACAATAAGAAAAATCACAAAGTACCATCCTACCCGACTCACAACTGATAACTTGTTCAACCTTTCCAATACACTTTTTAAGGAACACCAAACATCCTCCGGACATCCCAACTGCGTGGCTAACGCACACATTGTACTGAGACCCGAAAACCTGCACCATGCTTTCCGTCCGGTCTTCACTTTCTATCTTTGATTCTTGTACTGCGACAATGTCGAGGTTTTTATCGGCAAACAGGCGGCTCAGCTGACATTGCCTGCGTTTGGAACATAGACCCCGCACATTTATAGTGCCCACACGTAGGGGTCTTTCAAGCATAAGCTTTAGGTGGAAGCCCGGTGGAGAACAACCTTACAAGGTCAGTCAGTGGCGTGCCGAAAAGACCTACTGCTTCTGTTCCTTGTTACGCGTTAAAGGCACAGACTGGGTCTTGAAACGTCCTACCTTGCCACACCACTCGCGTTCTAGGCGCCTCAGCTGAGCCTCCCTCCGGCCTGAAGGTGGGTCCTCCAGCGCCCGTTCCGCGCTCCCCGTCACTATCCATATCGTTGTTCTGGTCGTCGTCCTTAGAGACTACGGTGTCTTCTCGTTGCGCGGGTCCCGCCGGGGTGCTAGAAGTCTCCGTGGCTTGATCGGGCACAACGTCTTGGCTCGCCTCGGTGTCCATCTTTTCTCTCGGTGCCCCGTGTGGAAGCTCCGGTGCCACAGGTCCTGGTATTGAGCTGGCCGCTGCCGCCTCGTTGCGTGGTTGCTGGGCCAGTGAAGTCGACGGTGCGGCTGCCATCTCAGCCTCGTCCTCGTCCATCACCAGCTCGGATGCTACCGTGTCGGTGTTGCTGCCGGTGACACGGGCGTACGTCTTGACGCAGTCCCTGGTTTCATGCCCGAAGGCCCGGCACTGCGAGCACCGAGGCGCTCTGCAGTCTCGACGTATATGGCCAGTGCGCCGGCAGCGCAGGCATATCGGTGCGCGTCCGGGGACTACGACCAGGACCGTGCCTCCGCCAGTCCGAAGCTGGTGTGGGAGGCTCTCCAACGGTATGCCTTCGTTCAACGTCATCCGCACGGCCAGCGTTGTAGACTCGACGTCCACGAAGCCTTCAACCTTCCAGGTCTCTCGAGTGATATCCTTGACAGACCCGTACGGCTCGAAGGCCCGTCGCACCGAGTCCACCGGGACGTCAAAGGTCACCCAGTGGAGCTTTATACGCAGCTCCCTTCGGCTGGGGTCGACGACGTGGCACAGCTTGCCCTTTACCTGCAGACTTCCGGCCTCCAGCAGTTTCGCCTTCGCCTCCGGCGTGCGCAACTTGAGCAGCCAGACGTGACTCATCTGGTAGGCACCCAGACCTGCCACGTCCGACAGAATGCCTATCTGGTGCAACGGCTGCCTAAAGTCCTCAATCCGGTAGGGGCGTCCTTCAAGGTCAGCGTGAAATACAACGCTGAGTTTCGCCGTCTCCCCGGTCGGCAGCGGAGGCAGTTGCAAAAGGGTAACACCATTATCACCGCGGCCGAGCTCGGCCGCCCCCGGTGACGGAGAGCGATTCATATCACGTCCGCTCGCTATCGCGTCCGGAAGTGGAATCACTCGGCCACTTCCTCCCCTTCCTTTCTTCAATGGCTTTTTTAGCTACTCCTGCGAGTTGGGTCACGTGACAATACGCCTCGCAAGTGAGCTCATTTTCGTCTTCTGCGCATGAGAAAGGAAGCAGTGGTGACGTCAGAACGCCGAGCCCTGATTGGCTGAACGCGACCCCCTATTGAGCGTCGTCTGCTCCTTTGCAACGTCGACTGCTCGCAACGTCGTCTGCGTCTGTCTTACCTTTCCTGCGACTTTCGGAAGTGCAGGTCTTTACGAGCGAGCTCGACTTCGCCTTTCAGAGAGGGCAGACGAAACAACTCGAGCGGTAGGTTGTTTTTGTCTAACTAGCAGACGCGCATCAAGGAGGGAAGTCAAAGGACTCACTGGCGAGGTGTCCCGAGGCGCCGAGGTTTGTTTGTTAAGAACCGAGAGTGAGCGTTTTAGTGTCCGCAAGTTCCCTCCTTTCGTGTGCGGCGAGACCCCTCATTCTTTAACGGCGTCGGCGGGTTGGCGCAGTTAACGTCGTCTGCTTTACGTCTGCTAGTCAAAGCGATGGCTGCTTTACCTCTCCTGCGTCTGTTTTTTCACCGCTTTTTCACCGCCGAGAGTCACAGTTGCCTCGGGAAACAAGGAGATAACAAGAGGAAGAAATTGACCTCTTAATCTAAAATTGAGGTCAGCGATCAAAGTATAATACGGGAAGGGTTCACAAAGGTCGCGCGGGCATATTCCATTCTGCACGCCAGCCGGTCGTGGGCAGACGGTCGCCGAGTCGCGGAGTGCCTGCTAGGCCTAACTGCCGCGCTCACTTGGTCGCGTTCGGTGGAATCGTGGCAGTTGGAGCTTTTCCCGGGTGTTTGTGAATCCAGCGTTCTTGTTCGTCGTGGTCTGTTTTAAGTACTTTTTACTTTTTTCCTGCTGCTTAAAGTCGGGACGCGTGAGAAGCGGACGTAGAAAAAAAATAAACGTCTGTGGGTCGTCACGACCGCGACGCTGTCGGCCATGCTGATTTGATCGTATGAAGAGCGTAAAACAGCTTCGGAGCTGTCGTAGGATTTCGTCGTAACCTGCGCAAAACTTACGAAAATTTCGTTTCGTGAATACGAATTTGTTCTTAAGTTTTGTCTTACGTACATTTTTGCCGTAAGATCGTGTCGTGAATCTGGCCTTGCACTTCCGAAAGTCGCAGGAAAGGTAAGACAGACGCAGACGGCGTTTCGAGCAGACGACGCGGAGATAGGGGGTCGCGATCAGCCAATCAGACCTTGACGTTCTGACGTCACCGCTACCCCCTGCGCAAGAAGCAGACGAACTTGCCCTCCGCATAAGGCTGGAGGAATCAACTAGAACAACTCTAGAAGCGAGTAGGTTTTTGGACGCCGAGGGTCGGAAGTTCAACTCTCGAGTAAGATCGAGCACATTTTGGAATACAACACATCCGGGGCCTCGTGTGTGTACGTCATGGTAAACGTGAACCAACGTTAGTAGATTAGCTCAGTTACGGAACAGCTCATAGACGCTGCATGCACGAACAGTACTCCCCTCACTCACCACGACTCGCCAAGCGCAAAGCCAAGCGTCGCTCGACGCGCCGCCGGACGGCTGCTTTGGTAACTGCAGCGTATTCTATGGGAATCGGGCACGGTGAAATCGGGTCGGGATCGCTGGGATCGCTACGTACGTTTCGAAGCACGGCGTCTAGATGGCGCTTCATCTCTGCTCTTTGGTATTACCGGTACTGAATAAGTATATGTACCTAGGCGTTGAGTTGTCCAACGAGGCAGACTACCTGAAAGAGCATTACGTCCACCTCCGTCAATCCGCCACACGGGGAGCTAACATCCTCCGTAAGCGCAGCCTATGGAGCTGTAATAGATTCATAGTGAGCCGCGAAATGTGGAAGGCGGTGGTGGTGCCAGGTTTGACGTTCGCCAACGCAGTGGTGTGTGTACCAGGTGACACAAGAACCGCTTTGGAGCGCAGACAACGAGAAGTGGGACGCCAAGCGCTGGGCTGCCATGGCACGGTGGCGAATGAGGCAGTGCAGGAGGACCTGGGCTGGTCGTCTTTCGAAGCGAGGGAGCCGACAAGCAAGGTTTCCTGTGACGGGCGGCTTCGACTCATGGACTGGTGCCGCTGGGCCAAGAGGCTGTTCATATACACACATATGACTTCTCTGCAGAGCCGTTGGCGAAAGCGCCTCTACCAGCTTCAGAAAAAGTTCGGCTTCTTCACAGAACCGGTGGAGGCGACCACAGAGAAAGAATGGGAGTCTGTGGTGCGGAAGAGGGTCCGCGAACAGGAGAATGTGCAATGGCTGGAGGCTGCCCGGACAATGTCAACCCTTACCATGTATGCGGAGTTAAAACAGCAAATCACGGCAGAGACGCGGCTGTACGACAACGGCTTGGGCAGCCGCCTATTGTTCGAGGCTCGTGCTGGAGCCCTGCGCACACTGGTGTACAAACAGCGCTTCGACAATAGTGTGCAGTCGACTGTATACCGAGTATGCGAGGGTGAGAGCGAAACCGCAGAGCACATCATACTCCGTTGTGGCGGAACCCGACCTTCTGCCACTGCTGCCACCGAAGAGGCGAACCGACTACACGAAGGTGTCCCGCCTCTAGCGGCAGCGTTGGGCTTCTCGTCAACAAGTGAGACAGCCAATACTACTGAAGCCTTTTGGAAGACCATCGAGCAGACGAAAAGACGACTGGAGGATTGGTGGCATCATACACAACACAGGGGGCGCTGAATTCACCCCCAGGCTTGGGCACGATTATTCGAGCCCGCCCGTTATAAAGGGAGCAGCCGCAGTATCATCATCGTCATCATCATTGGAACGCACAGTTATGAAACGAAAATCTAGATGGCGCTTGGAACGACACTTGGCGAATTGAAGTGAGTGAGGGGGTGTACCCCCTTCCGCCAACGAGCTTGAGTTCTAGGGCTGGGCAATTAATCGATTAACCTTCCGATTAATCGCGATCAATGCTTTAATCGCGATCAATTTTTTTAACCAGTTAATCGGTTAAATTGAGGCGAACAAAAGTAAATAAATATACGTTTTTTTTCCTTTCTCCTGCTGCCGTTCCCTCTAAAACGAACATACAAACTTGCTCCTTGTTCACCTCGTAGGTAACACCCAACAAACAAATCATTCGTCGTGAGTCACGCGGGATTGGAAGAAAAAAGCGAAAACAGAAGCAGAATGAAAGCAGGCTTTACGGAAGTCCGGTGACCTCGGTCATGAATTTGGACGTTATAGCTACGCGCTCTTTTTGAGCACACGCAGCAGCTTTTTTTTTTTAAAGCACGCAAGCATGTTGGCTTACGGGTTTGCAGCGACAAAGCTAGAGCTCTTCCGAAGGCTGCCTTGATCCCCATTGTGGGTTATGCTCCGTCCTTGCGGTCGCTACAGCGTGACCTCGCTCGTCTCTCCGCTCGTTCAGCGTGGTGCAAAGCCGGCCGTGGTCGTGGCTTGCTTCAGTATTCGACCCTGTGTTTTATTTGTGTGGTTGGAATTTCTCTCTCGGCGTCTCTTTTGCCTCTTGACGCAACGACCTTGGCGGACCTGCACTGCCCGTGGCAAAGTGCTTCCAGATGTTCCCCCGTTCTCTCGTCGTCTTTGACGAGTTGGCGCCGCGCGCAGCCGGATGGGCTCGTTTCCCTTTTCCCCGTAAAAAGGGGCCTTTCCTTCGCCGGGGATTTTCTGTTTGTTGAAAGCTTCAAGGACGTCGTGGAATTAGAGCGTGCGGGTAAAGTTACATGAACGACGAAGATGTTTCATCCTGTTTTTGTCCTTCATGTACTACTCCTATAACACCTTCAGGGACGTCCTCGACGGATCGACGCTCCCCAATTATCCCCGTCTCCCTTGCTCCCGTCTTTCCTCTTCCCTTCATGTCGCGCCGCAGTCACTTGTTTGAGAAGTATCTCATCACAACACCCTGCGCAGGCATGGACGAATACAGGAGTATGAAGGGCAACCTTTCAGGGAAATTCGGGTTTAAAGTAAACTCCGCGGGCGAAGTTTTTGACTTAAAGAAAGTTCACTGCCTCATCTGCAAAAAAGCTTTCGCATATAGCGGAAGTGTAAGCTCCAGCGACCTGTAGGGGGCGCCACCACCAAACAAACATGGCGGCTGAGTCCAGGTCGCGTTGGCTCGGCCGGGCTGCCTGAACAGATGGCGCGTTCAATTTAACCGATTTTCTTATGTTTAATGCCCAATTTTATAGGTATTTGAACTGAGACGGTTAAGTGTAGCCGGTGCACATAAACTTGCAAAGCATAGTTTTGTTTTCCCGGTGTTTTTTGTTCTTTTCCTATCAAACTTTCGTTTCGCAGATTTCGTTCGAAACCGAAACTATGGGCTCCGGAGAGACGGTAATATACTAATCAGTTTTGATCATCTAAGGAAAGCGGCGATGACTACAGAATTGTTCCACCGAGAGTAATTTTCAGCCAACTAGCATGCCTCGACCATGCGACTTATCTGTCCGCGAAATCGAGCTTTTGTGCGTATCCGCGTTTAAGAAACAGCTCCAGTCATCTGCTCGGTCAACAACACAGGCTGCAGGAAAATTACGCAAATTAAGCAAGCGCTTCTTGAGCCAAAGAGTATGTTAACCCGCTGGCGCGCCACTAAGTAGCTGATACTCGTATTTCAATTCAGGTTTTAGTAGCAATCGAGAAGTCATTTTGACGAGCGGGTTATGTATTATATTACGCACTATGTCCCACTAAAACGATATTAGTATATTTTTCGGGTTGAAATATGAGCTTAGTTCACTATCTATTAGGCGAACTGCTGAACAAAAATATATTTGGCAGACAGAGAGGCTACTTAAACTTAGCCAAATGGTTCTAGCCGGCAGCACGAAGACAAACTGAACAGAGTCTTCATTGGAGATTTACGCAGAACCTCTCTGCATTGAATTTTGCTTCGAATCCTGAACGGAGAAAATGAGTATATTTTGTGGCCGGTCAACCTGAGGAATGCAGACGTATATTGCTGCTGGCTTCAATGGGGGTATAATATAAATGTTGGGAGGCGCGATAGATCAAAATGCCGTGACAGCTTCTAACGTTGCGAGACTCGTCCCTCGCCTTTTGAAAACAGATAATTTCCCTCATTCATCATTTGCAGCGAGCAGGTTTTCCTGAATCAAGTAATTGCGAAATCAGTCAAACTCTTTCAGTGTGGTCCAGAGGCTTTTTCGGCGAAAAACAGCCAAGATGAATAGCCAACGCACCGACCGGCGTGGGTGGCTCAAACTTGAAGCTAACCAAATACAACCAAACTAAAAAAAAAAAAAAAAAAAAAAAAAAAAAAAAAGCAGCTATCGAACTTCCTTATTCACTTGACTGCAACATTGGTGTTCCCTCCAGTGAAATGCCTCGTCTGTCGTCCTCAGTCCACTGTTCTACATCCTTATGAAGAAACCACTCATCAGTTACCAACTAGTCGTCACTTTCAATGTGGTTCGAGACAGGGTGTCGAACCGAAATTTTTATCGGTTCGGTTCCGGTTCGGGTTCAGGGCTTTCGGTTCGGCTCCGGTTCAGTTCCGGGGAGCAAAAAATAACGGTTCGAACCGGTTTGAACCGGTTCGAACCGGTTTGAACCGCAAAATTGAGATTATATTTTCCGCGTTCTTTTTGCGACTGGCACTATTTCAACAGTGAAACGAGTATCTCTATAGATTTTTACCATTCGTAGAACGATAAAATTGCCTTATTTGCTTTAAAGGAAACAGTAAAAGAAAAGCTAGATTAACATATATGACTCAACATCTTTCTTTTTTTACCACAGTTGCATATAGTTTACCTAAATCTATGGGTTATCCGTTTGGTAGGTCGCCTAAAATACCCGTTAATGCTACAACTTTTCGCCGCAGTACTAAACATCGAATCTGTTTATGCTCTTGAACTTACGAATAAATACAGTGCATAATATCGTGAAATGGAAACATTCTCCCCTTATATATCCCGAAATCTAGTTTACAAAATACGTTTTACAATATATATGATGACGACGCAACTGAGCTAAAAGCAATATTATTTTAAAAATGCCAGGAAAGTTTTAGGACAAATCCTCTCAGTCTACCTTCTATAGAAGCACTGAGCGGCAATCAGAACGCCTGCTTTCCTGGCCAATTTGATTTACACTCAGCACAGTGATGCAGGCAAATTCATGTAGAAAAAAGTGATCCTGGTAGTCAGATCGGATCTGGCCTAAAATAGCGTGTACCGAAGTGAACATTTTCTACATTCCTTGGCGTTTGAAATGTGTTCTTGTTAAGATGCCGGCCAATTTAATTCGCAAATAAACGTACAGTTGCTATTTTTTATATTTTTGTTAAATAAAACAAAGTAGTATTTCATACCCTGCACCACATTGCAGCTACTTAATTACTCACTTTCTGACGGTCAGCGTGCACAATCGTCATAGTTCTGCCAAGCGCCAGTGTGTACTTTGTTTTTGTGTAGCCCACAGAAACGTAAAATTCTTGTTCATCACATAAAAGGAGCAACATACTTCTATATGTTTGAGAGATTGAATATGTGTCAGGAAGACATGTTATTTGCAGCTCTCCACGTGCATATAGTCTCCCTTGATGAAAATACCGAACCGGTTTTACAACGTCGGATTCGTAACTGTTCAGGGCTTAGTTGGTTATCATCCGTATTTCTCTAATACAGATGCGTGCATTGATGTTCCTAATTACACATAAATATCGCGAAGAACAGACAATATATTTCTAATTTAAATCACATTTAAACATCGAATTGCACGAGCTCGAAACTTCGCAGAATCCATTCCCGGGAGGCCAAAGTTATATTCGGTTTTACGTGTTCTTGTTTTGGTGCCTCACTTTACAACTCTGTGCTTTATCAGTCATGCGCGCTTTAACATTTTATTAAGTTGCCGCATATCATTGCGAGACAGCTATATATACTACCTTACTTTAGAATTTGGACATCCCGTTTTGCTATACTTCGTTTGAGCTTAAAGGGGCACTGCAAAGGGACGAAGAAAACCAAATGCTGCTTTGAAAGGAGTGCCTATCAGTGTCATACACGAGCATTCAGTGACGAGATTGGTCTAGAGCATCAGATAATGACGACATAGAATTCTAGAGGAAGGACTGACTGAATAGACGCAAGTGGCCCCTTCTGATCCCTTCAAGCACGTGACTCTCACTAAAATGTTTACTCAGAACACCCGTAAATTTGTGGGGCGTTGACATCTTCCGAATTAGGGTGCCTATATGTCTGTCTGTCTCAGCGTGAAGACTTTTATTGTTGCCCTGAATGTGCCAGCGCGTGACGTTCTCCCGCACTCGGTGCGTGACTTCGGCGGTAAAATGGCGTGTATGCATTAGCCAAAGCTACGCGCTCGAGCTGCGTGACACCGGATTGCGCGCACTTCAAAATGCATAAAAAAACGATTGGGCGGAAAAATGGCTGAGATGTCACAACTCAAGCAAAAGCGCGCGTGTGTATGAAGGCACTCTATTCCGAAGTGGACGTTAATTTCCAACCTTTAGAAGGAACGCGCATGATTGTTGCACGCTATTGTCGTTTAGGTCATCTGTTGGTTCAGACCACGTACGTTTTTAACAAAAGAAAATGTGCTCCGATTTCTGAACTTATTTCGCCTATTAAGTGAAAAATAGTCAGACTTTTCTTCTTTATTTTGTGTTTAATGTGTTGCTAGAGTCTCTCGCTAGTTAGAGCGAACGCGATGCAAATAAACAAAATAATGTCCAGAAACTCTTTGCAGGGCCTCTTCAAGCCCAGACACAGCCGATGCTACAAGTGCGAACATGTGGTCCTGGCTAGTCCTGGCCAGTGCTTGCACTGCAGGAGCGCGCCCGTTTGGCAAGAATGCTGAAAGTTCGGAGCTCGCTATTTTAGCTTCTGCTACGCTCACAGTTAAAGTGAAACCAACTATTGTGCTGAGAATATCACATTTAACCAGAAAACTAAACTGATTAACGTGGTTTGCACGTGATATCATCGCAGTATATGCTAGAGGTCAGAGATTTCATTTTGCTGAGAAAATCAAATCATGTGGTGGACATTGCACCCTGCAGAAGGTTCGCGCTCAATGCAACTCATGTATTCAGCTACAAAAATTATTCTTTCTTGGTGCAGCGTCGTGGGGAACGGCGCGAGCGTCTGTCACCAAGAAAACGGACTTTCTGGCAGAAGGGATTTTGCAAACGAAGTTGTTTTGCGGGATCACGCTGTCTGGTCTGCGCCCAAGATGCGGAGCAGAGGGACCTTTACTACACACTATGTTAGTAACCCCCCCCCCCCCCCCCTTCCTTCTCTGGAGAATACTTTTGTCGATTCTTTTGTGAAAAGTATTCTCTGGAGATGCTTCTCCAGAGAATACTTTTGTCGATTCTACAATGATATTTGTGTCATTTTTTAACAGTAATCCATTATTTATCTTATTTTGCACCCACAAACTGTGAAATTTAAACAAAATTGCGAGATTTTGAGCGGCTGCCTCTAGAGCCACTATAATATTTCTTTTCGGATATCCCTGCCGTACACTCTTGTAGGTTTATTTATCGTCAGATTAATAAGCCATATTTAGTCCTTTGAATTCGTCTATTCTTGGGTTCAACTTTCGTGGGGCAGTTCAGAAACAACAAAAACATGTTTGACTGCCTCAATGATGTGCACATGCAAAATGGTTCATGCAACCATTTTTGTACTTTCAGTAAATACCACTAAGTGCTAATCCCTGACGTTGGTCGCTTGCAAAGACACCCATTAGTTTTCTCTCCGCTCAATGGCAGACGCAGAAAAAATAAAGGAAAGAAATTGCTATCCCCTCCTCAACTCGCTATAGACCCCTTTCAAAAAATCTGGCAACAGCGAAAATCCGCTGAACGAGTCCAACAACATTGGGCGGCCGGCGCCATTGGGAAGGACCCTGTTGCGGCCGGCATGGTTGTTTTGACTGTAGCGTTCTTGTTTCGTCGATCCCTTCGCCTCTGTATGGCTGCAGGCAGCGTTTTCCCGATCACGGGTTGGGTAAACGACCTCTCCCAGCTCCCAGCCGTTAAAGATGATGAGGTATATCGCTTCTTCAAGAGCCGATCGGACTCTGAGCGACAATTCGACAGAAGTTACAACTTTCTCGTTGAGGGGTTCGTGGTCGTTGCATCTATAAAGGCCAACTACGCAAGAAAATGGTAATTACTAAGATCTTTGTAGTTACGACATCAAACATGTCATCAAAAAATGATAGGAACCGGTTATAATTTACGGGCTGTAGTTAGAAGTCGCCAGTACTCTCCGGATGTGCGACCAAACAGGCGCAGGGGTCCCGCTTCGCTGTCGCTCGGACAGTCGCGCGATGAAGCACACCGCATAAAAGCGACGAGCGAGCGACCAAGGCGATGAGCGTCGTTTTCTAGAAATCCCAAACCAAGCGACGCGACAAGCGACAGTGAAACATTTTCGTTGCTCGTAGCCGACTTTCGTCGCTTGTGCCGTCGCTTGACTCGTCGCTCGTCAAATCGAGTTTTTTTACTTGGAATTAAGACCTAAAATTTCAATGCGCAAGTTAACCAGTAAAGGACGTATTCGACACAAGTTCCTACTTGATACGTCGAGTCCCTTTTTCTTGAGGGGGATTTTAGAGTTGGGAAAAGTGGCGCAGCAAATTTTGCAGTGAAGCAGAAGTTGCAAGCGCGTGCATGTTGCTTTGCATAAAGCACGCGCTGCACAGATGTCTGCGCTACAGGCAGCTTAAAGCGTCAGGTCGTATGGCTTCATGCGTACCTAACATATAATTTACACGCGCAAGTTTGAAGCACCGCGAGCTCGTGCATACCTGAAGCTAGGCGCTCGCGAAGCTGTCACGTCCACAAGCGATACCACGAGCAACATTATATTTGTATTTAACGCCTATTTCTTCAAGCTAGCTGAAACTTGAAAACTCTACCTCCAAACGCAACAAAGTGAGATTAAAAACACCTGACTCAAACACCCAAGAAAGCGTAGCGTGAAAACGGTTCGTGTTCCGTTTTTGCACTTCAGCAGGGAAACGTCTGCGCGGCTACGCCGCCGTCAACCGATAACGAGTACATTTCCGAATACGTACCTTAATGCCAGACTTGTTCAGATACCCACTCTGCTTACAGAGGGGTACGCAGCAGTACGTTGGCAGCGTGGGCAGGAATTGACTAGCGTCTACGGCCAACGCAGCGTATGCAGCGGCGTGCACTATCCTGCAGCATGGCGGCTGCCACTAGTTGCTGTTGCGTACGACAGGTGGCGCTTTTTTCTCTGATGGGTCTATTAGAGCAAGCGGCGATGTGATTTGATGCCAATTGTATACCGCCGCTGTTAGAGTTCAGCTATTCTCATCTTTGATTAAACACGAGCCAACAGGAATGTTTGGAGATGTGGTTGTAAAGAACCCTCGAACTCGACTCGGGCTCATGACAATCAGGTACGCCATGGTCTCACGTGACTTGCAGTGAGAAGTGGTGATGGCATGTGGCCTCACGGTGGCAACAACACTAATACATCAATAGGCCGTTGCTACACAAATATGTAGCTCGAGTGTAACGAGGCCGGGGAGAAAGAAGCAGACGGAACGCTGGAGAAGAAAGGGGGAAACCACCTCCTCTCTCCAGCGTTCCGCCTGCTTCCTCCTACCCGGCCCTCCTTTCCCTTGCCCTACCTTCTTGAGTTGAAACGGACTATAGTGACGTACTCAATTTAAGTCGACTTCAGCGGTGAGTCACGCGACTACGTCACAAGGCCACGTAAGGTGACATTATTTTGCAGCATATTTTGACACCATTACGTCACGTGACCACCTGACACATAATTAATCGAAGTGCCAATACAAAAGCGCCACGAAAACCTACATTTTTTTCATACATTGCAATTCGGTGTATGAAAATATGATCACTATATAGAAATACAGCTGCCAATTTTTACTTGTCGAACACTCATTTTGTAATAAAAAAAATCCCCGGGAACCGTTTTTAACCGGTTACCGTTATATTTTTTTCCGGTTCAGTTCCGGTTCAGTTCCAAGATGGCGGCGAAGATTTCGGTTCGGTTCAGTTCCGGTTCAGCTAAAAATAACGGTTCGGTTCCGGTTTTCGGTTCGGTTCGGTTCCGGTTCGACACTCTGGTTCGAGACAGACAAGAAATCAAAACGTTTTTCCGTGATTCCCCCCCATCCAAGAAATCGAAAGCACGCGACCATGTGCTTCGAATGGGCTTTCAAAAACGTGATGGAAGGAAACAATCTACCGAGGCTTCACCACAGTAATGAACTCTCAGGCAAACTTAAGAAATGTTCGGACCAATTAGTCAATATACATTGTCCACCACCGCGCCGACAACACGTGTCCGCGAAAGCCACCGGAGACGCGGAGGGGCGAGGAGCGACCTGGACCGGCGGGTTCCCGGTTTTCCCGCTTGGTGGCGTCCGTTTTGCTGGAGTCGCGAATAGGCTCCTTGCATTGACGTCACATCGCACACATTTGCACACCAAGTAAAAGGAGGAGAGGGAAGCTGCTTTTGTAAGAATTTTGAGTGACCGGTTAATCTTCTATAATCTTCTGGGAGGAGAATAGCGACGCCTGTGCAAATCCGGAAGGCACAAAGGAGGGTCCTGATAAGAGGGGAGCCCTCTTCTCTGGAGGGTATCGGAAATGACGTCATGTGCAAGGATAACGTGGCTTGCACAGGACGTCATTTCCGTTGCCCTCCAGAGAAGAGGGGAAGAAGGAGTTCCCCTCTTATCAGGATCCTCCTTTGTGCCTCCCGGATTTGCACAGGCGTCGCCATTCTCCTCCCAGAAGATTAACCTGCCACTCAAAATTCTTACAAAAGCAGCTTCCCTCTCCTCCTTTTACTTGGTGTTCAAATGTGTGCGATGTGACGTCAGTGCATTGACGCCACATCGTATACTTTTGAACACCAACTAAAAGGAGGAGAGGGAAGCTGCTTTTGTAAGAATTTTGAGTGACAGGTTAATCTTCTATAATCTTCTGGGGGGAGAATAGCGACGCCTGTGCAAATCCGGGGGGCACAAAGGAGGATCCTGATAAGAGGGGAGCTCCCTCTTCCCCTTTCCTCTGGAGGGCATCGGAAGTGACGTCATGTGCAAGGAGCCTATACCATCTCAGAGCTAAGCACCCAAGCATCTCGCTGCAACAAGAATCATCTGCAAAAAAGCAGACGACTATCGACGTTTTCTGTTCGAGGCCGGTTTCTCTGAAGAAAGAAGAAACTATTGCACAAGCCCTTACATCTTGGCTTGTTTCTTCTAGCCGGCCTCTCAACATTGTGGAAGATCACGGACTAGCGAAAGTTCTTCAGATTGCCTTGGATTCTCCGTCTTACCAGCCGCTGTCCCGTCGTGCAGTGAGTGCCAAGGTGGATGCCCTGTATACCTCGAGACGGGAGCGTCTTCAAGCAGAACTCTCGGCAGCCAGCTTCATCAGCTTAACAGCGGACTTCTGGACCTCCATCGCCAATGACGCCTACCTCGGGATAACGGCGTATTGGATCGACGACGACTGGATGCTTCGATCGGCAACATTGCAGGTGAGAAAAGTACCTGAGCGCCATACAGCGGAACAATGTGCCAGTGAGGTATTGGAGACTGCTACAGATTGGGGAATCGTTGAAAAGGTAAAAGCTGTCTGTACCGATAACGCCCGCAATATCTGTCTTGGGGTGGAGAGAGCAAACTTTCAGAGTCTGAAGTGCGCAGCTCACACGCTTCAGCTGTGCGTCCACAAGGCGCTCAGCGTGACGGGTGTGGAGCGACTGCTAGCCGCCTGTCGTCGTACTGTGGGTCACTTTAAGCACAGTTCGAACAACCAGGCCGTCCTTTCAAAACATGCCGCTGAACTCGGAGCACCTAAGAAGAAGCTTCAGCAGGACATCGCAACACGGTGGAACAGCACGTACATAATGATAACCAGCCTGCTTGAACTGAAGGAGCCTTTGCGCCGCTCCATGGAAGACAGCAGTGCCATTAAATCGTCGATTCCCCACCTCACAGACGTCGATTGGGACATGCTGGAGCAGCTTCGGGAAGTTTTGAAGCCCCTACTCGACATTACTGAGCTCCTTGGAGGAGACAAGTACGTTACTCTGTCTGTACTTATTCCAGCCTTAAAACTGCTAAAGAATAAAATGAAGACGAATGACTGTGACCCTGCCTTCATCTGCCGCTTCAAGGCCGTGCTGGTGGACTCTATCGATGAGAGGCTTCGCGCGTGACCGCAATACAACGACTATGAACTGGCAACGTGTCTCGATCCTGGTTTCAAGAGCCTCGCATGCATCGAAAAAGATCGCCGCGAACTTGTGTGGGAAAGGCTTTCCCAGCTAACACATGCGTCGTCGGACGATTCTACTGATCTAACGCCCAAGAAAAAAAGAAAATACATTTTCTCGGAGGAAAATGAAGAACCCACCATCTCCTGCCAAGTGTCGCTTTATCGATCGATGGCCGAGGTGACGGACGATGAACTGGACCCACTACAGTGGTGGCGAGCTCAGGGCTCCCTGTTTCCTCAAATTGTGCCAATTGTGAAGAGTGTGATGTGTGTCCCAGTCACCTCAACGCCCTGCGAGCGTCTGTTCAGCGCAGCAGGGATGATCGTCAACAAACAAAAAAACTCGCTCCTGCCGGAAAATGTCAACAAACTTCTTTGCCTCCGCAGCTGCGGTTGTGATCTGTGAGTGCGTTACATCAACGTTTATTCTCAATTAAGTTTGTATATATGCGCCGTTTATCATACAATAAAACAAATTGTAAGGACAAAATGTCTACTTTTGCTTTTTACTAAAGTCAACCGATTAATTAATCGATTAAAGGGTAGCGATTAATCGGGCTAAAATTTTTAATCGACGCCCAGCCCTATGAGTTACCTTAGAGCGGTAAACCGGAAGACTTCGTTGTCCGTCCCCCCTTTCTATGTATCTTCCTCATGTCTAGGAACCCACTGCCTGCAGCGGAAATTGCACCCCCCCCCCCCCCCCCCCGGTTGCCGCCATCTTGCCAGTTTGCCACATTAGTGATCACGTGACGTTACGATGGCTGCGCCCAGAGGTGGCCAGATCAGATTGGCCAGATCACGGTCAGCAGACGGGCACTCTGGGACTGCGTTCCATTCGTACTCGAATGGATCCGAGTTTTCTCGGCGGATCAAGTCACGTGACGAGACAGATGCAGCAATGCTGGACGCGAGTACGTTTTCGAATGCAACGGGTACGAGACCTTCACCCAAAAGTCGCAAAAGTCAGATAGAAGCTGCGTTCGATTCACCTGCACCTCCTGCACCGGCAACGTTACTAAAACACTTAGTTGGGAAACTCGCCGTCGAAACCTGGGCCGCTGGCGTCCACCGAGACCGAGCTAAATGCAACAACAGCGCCACTCTTTATCGTTTGTCTCTACTGTGGTCACCTTGAGCTTTTTGAAAGCCTGGTTTTACGTAAAAACAAACGGAAAAGACTCTTTTTGTATGAAATTTATTGGAGATTAGTACAAAATGATGGTCGCGTGATGTTTTTATCATTTTTAGTTCGCAAGGTTTTGTGGAACAATAATATTGTTTTATACAACTATGCCTCAGCGGGCCTTTCAGGTAGCACGTCCTGACCTAGGTGCATTTTAACGTCGGTAGTTGAATGCGGCGCGTCCGCCGGGGAGACGGGGGTGGCACCATAAGACCTTTTGGCCTGGTCTTTGCGTTTTTTTTTTTTGCGGCGTTCCTTTGAGGAACAGTGCCTTCCGGCATCCTTCCGGCATCCTTCCGGCTTGGTCGAATAGTTCTTCTCCCCAAGGAGGGGGGAAGCCCTGGCGACCCGGGTGCTTGGCGCCCAATTACGTTGTTGAACGCGGACTACAAACTTCTGACCACTGTTCTGTCGTTGCGGATGCGGACCGTACTGCCAGAACTGATTAATCTGCGTCAGACATGCTCGGTTCCAGGTCGCACCATCCATTCCCTGGTCGCCCTTACGCAGGACCTCGTGAAGTACACGCGATCCCGACGGGCAGGTGGTCTGCTAGTATCCCTTGATCAAGCCAAGGCCTTCGATCGCGTAGAACACAAATATCTGTTCAGGGTTCTGGCCGCCTTTGGATTACCTCGGAAGGGCATTGCTCTGTTCGAGTGTCTCTACAACGGTATGCAAAGCGACTTGTTTGTCGATGGAATCCCGGCCGCACGCTTCCCCGTCACGCGGGACGTTCGTCAGGGGTGCCCTCTCTCCCCGCTCCTGTTTGCGCTCAGTTTGGAACCTTTCCTTCTTGGTCTTGAGAGAGCCTCGAACGTTCGTGGCCTACAGCTCCCAGGAACGGGTCAGGTCAAGGCGACTGCGTACGCTGACGATGTGACGCTCTTCGCCCGGGATGGCGACAGTGTTCTGGGTGCGCTTCAGGTTTTTGCGGCCTATGCGGCTTTGTCCGGAGCAGAGCTAAACTCCACCAAGTCGACGATTCTCTGCATTGGCGATCCCCCGCCCGATCCCTTGCCACTCCCTGCTGACGCAACTGTCAAACACTTGGGGGTGACCTTTGATAGAGACTGCTTGGCACGCGAGACGTGGTCGGCGCTTGCGCGTGACATAAACTCGTGCGTAGAAGAGGCCCAGGGATATGTACGGCGTTACTTGGCACAGTCAGTGATTTGCGGGCGACTCTGGTATGTCGCGCGCGTAGCTTCACCGCCCTCTCCGTTTGTACGTCAGGCGCGCTCTTCTCTCGTGTCCTTCTTTTGGGTAGCTAGGCAAGACGGCTCTGGTGGCTCGCCCCGCGCTCAGCCTCCCTCGAGAGCGCGTTGGCTGGAGCTTTCCTTGTATCAAACTGACAGCGTCCACTTTAGCTCTCAAAACCCTCTTGACTATTCTCGATGAATAACATACT